>NC_135533.1:26823744-27132782 GCF_045843805.1 Urocitellus parryii | reverse complement strand
AAAAAAACTACATTACATTACAAGTAGCTAACAATTAAGAGGACTGTTAATTTTCTTTGTTTTTATTATAGCTGCAGCTGCAGTAGTTAGAAGCCATGAAGATCCTGGCAAAAATGATGGTAGTGACAATGTAAGTCAGTACCTCCCTATAAAATGGAGATCTGTCTTTCTAAAGATACTTGTTTTTATGAACAGCACTAACATCAACTGGGGTTGATGTTAATAATATACAAAATTAGCTTTTATGAATAATATTTGTAATATAATTGGGTATACTGTATTAGGTACTTTACTTATATTCCTTCACAACAGTGTCTAATCCTCACAATAACAACTCTAGGAGGTAACTGTTACTGTCCTTGTTGCAGATGAAAATCTGAAGCCCAGAGTAGAAGTAACCTTCCTATTGCATACCAAGTAAGGAGGCAGTTTAGACAGAATCTAAAACTGCCTGCCTCCAAAGCTGGTGTCTGTCTTCCCCAGAATGTCCTCATGTAAGACAGGCTACATAACTTGTGGGGCCCTGTGCAAAATTAAAATGCACTCAGAGCCCCTTGTTCAAAAAAATAATAATTTTAAGGCAGCAACCACAGAATATTAAACCAAGGGTAGAGCCCTTCTGAGTGCAGGATCCTGTATCACTGTACAAGTATCATGCTCATGAAGCTTGTCCTACCACCATGTTCCCAAAGGCAGATGCAGTGGGATTTTGGAGACTCTGTAGGAGATACTTCTATTTGCTCTTGCTATGATTCATGTCGATGCCCTGTGGAAACACTGCTACTTTCTCTTGGCAGTCTGAGTGCCTTTGCTTCGAACATATTTCTGATTCATTTGTGGAAACAAAAACAAACACATAAACAGAAAAACAAGCCATCAGTGTCTTGATAGGTGACAGATAATGATGGGGTTTTAGGTTAAAAATAAGACATCTTTCTTCTTTGCCATTTTTCTTTGAAACATCTGATTAAATCTTATAATTTAACCAAAATTGAAGTTTTATTTGTTTCCTTAATGCATACCTGGGTTCTCTGAATAAAGTGAATTTGTGTTCAACATCCTTTCTCTGTATCACTTGTAAGGGTACAGAATTTCACTTGACTCAAGATGAGATATAGATAATCCTCATTTACTACTAGGCATTAGGACTTTAATTTCTGTTCTGTTCTATCACATTTAAGATCACTGGCGCTGTGGTTCGACCTGGTGGAAAATTTAGGCCTTTCCTAACTCCATTTTAGCACTTATGATGTTTTCAACCTTAGTGCCTAACCATACAAGCTTAGAGGGTAGAGAAGCACATAAAGTCTAGGGGGAACTGTTTCTTCACTTGGGTCAGATTTTTTTTTCCATGAATCTCCCAGTTGAGGAGTTCAGCATCCCCTCTTGGAGTCTGAAGTCATCAGATCTGGTCAAGTGTTAGGAAAACAATCAGATTAAATTCACTGTACTTAAATGTACAGTGAAGTACAATTTGTTTTCCTTCTCCCAACCCTTATGTCACAACCAACACCGCAGGCTTTTATCTTGCTCTTTGTCTTATCAGAGGGAAGCTTGTCAACTCAACTGCTAATGAGTCTTAGCATGAATTATTTCCTATCCGCCTGGGAAACTATCCACTGTACTCTCTTCTTAAAGAGATGCAACTGGGCTCCAGATGGAACTGGCTAGTTAGATAAAAACAAATGATGAACTTTAAAAATAGGAATGGTTTATTCTTGGTAACTGTAAGACAACATAAACATGGTATAAACCAGGCTGACTGCAAATTAACTTCTGAACTCCATGTCTGATCAGTGTTCAGTTTATTGCTTGGCTAACACGAGCAGCCACTCATATGTGACTAAAATTAAAACTCTGCTTCCAGTCTCAGCTCAGATCTTTCTTCTCCCTCTACTTCAGATTATGCTGCTTCACTTCATTTGGCAATAAATATTCAGTACTTTCTGACAGATCTTTTCTGATATGGAACAAGGAAAACTCAAAATACATCATAACATAGAAACACCTATTCTTCAAGATTGGGTCTCTCAATTAGGTTGAATTAGGCGTTGGCCAGGGCTGTAGTTATCTAAAGCTTTTGTACGAGTTGGGAAAAATTGTGTCCCCGATGGCTCCCTTGTATAAAGGGTCTTGATACTTCTGGAATAACAATTCCATGCTTTTCAATACCTTTCTAGTTTCTATTCTATAAAGTTTTAAATAGGACTGTGTCTTTGTAAATTTATGTATACTTGAGAAACATTTTTCAAAATATTTCATTTAAAACCACCAAGAAAAGCAGAAACTTGTAAAAATACATTTTTAATAAACATCAAGAAGTACAGTACACTTTATTGAGGTTTTACCTTGCAGTTTACAGCAAACATACTATCCATTACAGCATATATATACAAGTAAACTCAGGTTCTTGATTTGTTTTTCTTCCATGGCTGGATAAACCAAATCTGGTGCACCATACTAACATTTGAGGTTATTATCCAAGTTGGTTTCTGTAAAAGGCCTTTAACAACAAATTATTCCCCCTTTACAATGATAGCCTGATGAATGCTCAAGAGTGACTAAACGAACTATAAATACTTGCTTTCCTTTGATGGATTTAAAAAATAGCAAATCTGAAACACTAAAAAGACAATAAGGAAACAGCTGTTTCTTTTGCCAAGTGAATCCATAATTAAATACTTACTGTGTCAACAGATTATGAAGCCAAAGGATTCTCAATGTTTATAGTTATAGTTCCAGGAACTAAAAACTATCTAGCCTACTTTTTTTAACATTGTTTACACAAAGACCAAGGGGTGGCGGAATTCTTGATTCTTATGAACCAAAATTTAGTGAGATGAAGGACTGAAATTAATTAGCAAAGAGGGAAAATTAATATTAATCTCAAAATTCCACCTACCATTGTTCTTGGAATGATCAAGATCAGCTACAACTGAGAAGAATGAAAAGAATGAGAACTGAGATAAATCAGAAGCCACAGTTTAAAAACCAAAGCCTTGCATGCTTTCTACTGATGCCATTTAAAAATTACACAAATGGATTTATTTCTATATACATAAAGTAGTATTTGAATTAGGAAAAAAATTCTGTCTCTCTCTCTATATATATATCTCTAGAAATATCAGAACCATACTCTCAGATTTGTAAAAGAGGCATAATAATCTGTTTACCATATAACTAGCTGTTTGTAAAATCTTTAATAGTTAATAAAATCCTTGCAAACATAATGCTAATAGTAGCAAATCACACCAACTAAATAAGCAGCTCAAGTTCATAGGGCTAAAAACCCAATATCCCTGAATTTCTAAGTCTTATCTTAGTGTTAACCTGGTTTCATCTAATTGATACCACATCAGAGGAGATTTTTAAAACATGTCCCTCCTTAATACATCATCATACTTTCAGAGGTGGAAAGGTACAACTTAAAGTTCTCTACAACTTTTGCCCATTCTCAAGAATTTGATACAGTGTTATTACAGCATGTAGGCTAAGGTAGGTGCCCTAAGTATTCAATGAATTGAAATAAAGCAAATTTCCAGAGTTTGGGACTTGCTGGTAGTGTACAACTTGTCTGTCAGGAAGTCTCATCTCTGGGTGAAATTATATTCCTGGATCAATGACTGAGAAGTTAAGGCCACCTGCTAAAGAAGTCAGACTGTTCCCAAATTGTCAGGTAACAGTTTGATCTTTTCTATTAGATTAAAATTTCTTCATGGATGGGACCAGATCTCCTATTTTCATGTATCTTCTAAGGCACCTACTAAAGTGTTAGGCAGAGATATACGATCAAGGAAATAATCATTGATGGGGGCAGGAAATGAATCAAGGGTGAATGTGGTCACAGAAAAGCCATCCCTTACTTCACCCCATTACTCAAACAGCAATCAGTGAGTGAATCTCTTAATGTTGTGCTGAAGAACAGACTCATGCCCCCTACCATTTTTGTCTTCAAGAGAACAAATCACTGGGTTTGAACAACCTTTTAATTTTTCTTTCCCTTTGGAGACTGATTATATGTGGTAATGAGTACTTCTTGATGGATGGTATGTGGAAAAAAGGATGGGTTTTTTGTTTTTTTTTTTGTTTTTTTTTTTTTGCCTCAGAGAAAGCACCAACCTGTCACATGTTACATTTTAACTTCAGCAATTTATGGAATCATTAACTTTAAAAATTGTTAAATGTTATCTGTAACTAATAGATATTTAAAATGTTAGTTTTACTATGAAATCACTTAAAATCCATTTTGTTTTCAAACATTGGTATGAGGTAGAAGATAAGGAATTCACAAAAGAAAATAATCTTTATCACAACAAGACTATTCAGTACAATTCGCCCCCAAAGAAAAGTTAAAGCCTTAAACTGGTAAATTATTGACTACTGTCAAAATATTACCCCATTGGAAGGAAATTTCTTATATTTGAAATTGCCTTTCTTTTTCCAGTTTAAGGTATTATAGAAAAAGGACACCATACAATCTGAAATACTCAGAAAGATTGTATAAAACAGCTTCTCTTAATCATCATCTTTACCATGTTGTTCTAAATCACCTCAGTTGTGACACAAGTCCTTTCCACTTAAATTATTGGTCAGATATCAACAAGGAGGTTAAAAACCCTTCCAGTATAAGAAGCAAGATAAAAGGAATGTTTCTCACTTAAAATAACGTAATTTACTCCTCATAAAAACTAGCAGCACTTCATTCTAGCAGGACACACAAATTTGGCTTCATTGACTGGTTAGGAACACAGGAAAATGTATATATAGCTCTTTACATGGGGAGAATGTGAGGCTACAACAAGTTTATTTTTTTAAACAATTACCTATATCCCCATTAGGTAGTGTGTGAAACTACTGGAATGTCAATTTCAATGGCAGAGAGGCGGGATCGAGCTGAATAGGGCTGCGAGTAAGTGTGCATACTGGGAGGATGGGAGTACAATGGCTGCCAGAAAGGAGAAGGCAAAGATTTGCATGCGCAATACCAAATGAACAGTAGAAGGGAAGTCATAAAAAGACCTCCAGCACTAGCGATGGTGACATATACCGCATAGTCAAATGTAAAGACTGGCTCAAACTTCTTGTTCAGATGGATGTTATAAAAGATGACCCAGATGGATGGAGAGAGGCTCACATTACCTGCCATAAAAAACAGCAGCCCAGCCACCAGGTGGCAGCCTGCACTATTGACCAGACACTTGGCCAGTTTGATGTTAGGCACAGAGGACCTAAAGGCTGTATTACACATTCCAATCAGGCAGAGCAGCAAGGCACCCATTGCGATCAGGATGCTGAGGGGCAGGGCAAACTGGAGGACACGCAAGTCCAACTGGTCAACTGATGAGTACCAAGTAGGGTCGTACATCAGGCAGTCACTGCTTCCGTCGTACCGGGCACATTTCACCCACAAGCCTGTGTAAACAGTCAGGTTCTTCTCATTTCTGTTGAATGTAATCAGTCGTAATTTTCTCCAGTTGGGAAGCAGAGTTCCTGCAAAGAGGCCCGCCACTGAGGCAATCCCACATAGAAAGGACAGGACTGTGGCTGCGTGGACATCTCGACAGCCCATGGCAGGCAGGCTTCTGCAGTACTTTCAATCAGACTAGGGGGTGACACACAAGAAGACAAAGCATGAGGGGAGAAAAGCAGATTACAGCAGGAAAGGTGGTACCAATTAGCAACACATCTATTGAGGAAATATTGATGCTAAAAGGGAAATTCCTTTGTTCTCTATACAATATAAATGTATAAATGCATATATGTAACATGTGTGTGACCTCAGAGTTCAGGTGCAAACACATATGATTGGTTTCCATTGACTATATACTATAAAATATTTAGTCATAAATATTTTTCTTCACTGTTACTCAGAGGAAGAACAAAAATAATGTCAAATTATCTTAACATCACACCTAAAATTCTCCTGGTTGTCAATAATCATGCATTCAATACACAAATATCAACCATTTTTAGGTATCAGGCACTCAAACATATAATAAGGGTTAGAACACTCATTAGCTATCAATTAACTGCAAACACTACAAATTGAGCCTCAAATGCTCATGCTAGTATAAAAGGAGACCAGCATAAAGCAAAGATGAAAGCAGCTCATAAAAGGCAAAGGCATGAGGAAAAAAGCAATATAGGACAGCAAAGTGGGTGGGAGCTGCCTCTGAACCAGAATGCTTGGTTCTCATCCCCATCTCCTCACACTTACTAGCCAATTAACCTTGGGCCAGCTCCAGAACTCTCCTGTGCCTCATATCCATCTGTAAATTGACGAAGAAGATAATAGTGCCTACCTCACATGGTTGTTCAAAGAGATAATATAATGTCAAGTACTTAAAACATGTCTGGGGCAATGTGCTATGCAAATGTTTACTTCTTAACATTTGGAGATCAGCTCAGTGCTTGCAATCTGAAGAAGTTCAAAGAACATTTGTTGAATGAATGTTAAATAAGAAAAAGCAAGCTCATCTCATTTCTACATATTGAGTACACTGGGGAATTATTAAAAGTAAATGGACTCATCTTCAATGAGTTAGTCAAATGAAAAGCCAAGAACAAGGGTCTCTAAAATTATCCTGCTCAACTTCTTCCAGGATGATTCAACAAGACCCAAGTGCTCTCAGAGAACTCTACAGCACTTGTTGGTCATTATACTATTACTGTTCATACGAGATGAATGCAAAGATCTTTGAAGTAATGACAACCTGTCTCTATTTCTGCTATTGTAAGAAAAACTGTACTTTGCCTGTTTCGACCCAAATTAAAAATCTGTTTTCTGTATATAATAAACTATAAGCTAGCATTTTATTCAAACTAATAAGGTAGCACATTTACTTTTATAGATCAGAGCACAATGAAGGAATAAAGGTTGAGAATAATTTTTATTTCTGGTACAGTATGGGTGTTTACAAAATCCATTGTCTTTTGAAGGATCAAATATGATCTATTGAGATGGTGGAGTAGCATTCCCAGGAGATCAGGGTCGAAAAGACAACTATGACCAAACTGCTAACAAACTGGATTAGAGTATGATTGTTATGTTCCAGTGGGAGGACACAATGTTCTTTAGAAAACGTTAGCTACCTATTTAATCCAACCTATGAATTAGTAGTAATTTTAATAAAACTTATATGTCTATATGTACATATGTATGCTTGAAGTATATGTATATATGTATATACAAGCATACAAATAAAAGAGTTTAAGCAAATGATCTCAAATTAAAAATGGTTAGTTCTAAGTTCTTGTATGGATATTAGATTGCTACATATTTATTATGTTACCTGCCAGTATTATCAGAAGTTGCAACTGTTTAAGAAAGTTTTATGGATGAAAAGACAAAGGAATTACTTCTTCATGCAAACTGGAAGAAAACTTTCTTGTTTAATTTTAGCAAGCAAAACCTTTCCAGCCTTGAAAACACCAGTGCAGATTTGAGAATGTTTACATCAGGAAGATAATAATAATGTCACACTCCAGAATTCAGCCTCCTGTTGGTTTTTGTTCATTCATCTGTCTCCCCCATATATTGTGAGCAGTTTGTACAATGCCTGGCATATAAGTATTTCTAGGAATATTTGAATAAATGAATACTGGGCCCTGTACCAAACCATAATAACTCACAAAGGTGAGCCACACGTAATGTACAACTAAACAAGAAAACAGCTATGAGTAAGCAATCATTCATTCAATGAATATTTATGTTGTGCTGAGTATTTTGCATATACAAAACTCTTTTAGGTCCTGGAAGAACACTGAGACCACTCAGAGTGGACCTTCCATCTAATGTGTTAACAGTCAAAAAGATTATGTTGTTTAATGCTATGTTAAATGCTGATGTGAATCAATTTTAAGAATACTACACATTAAGTGATTATTATAGGTACTAAGTGAAGTAATAAGATATATGTTCCCAAAAATTTACCATCCAGGGTTACAGAAAGATTGAGAATGAAGGAGAATAAAGATTTGATCAAAGTTGTGAACACATAAGAAAAAGGTTCCCTCTGTTTCTTTCAAAGCTTCAAAATAACCCACTTAAAGTTCTAACCTAGTCACAATTCCTTCTTCCTTCCAGAGGCAGGGAATGTAATTGAGATTTGTCTATAAACTGCAATCCAAAGGCAATGAGAAACAAGATCAGGATAAATAACTATTATTATAAATTCATTCCTGTAATTCCCAGCCTACAGACTGTCAAACAACATTAAGGAACTGACGTAGGCCAATATTTATTTTAGTATTAAAATGTGTTTAACTAGATCCTACAGCAAATCAATAAAAGTATTACATTAGTCCTCTGAACCTGCTGTTGATGAAGCATTCTTAATTCAAGTTTTGGAACTAACCGAAAGTTTTATTTATAGAGAGTCAACAAAGACTAACTATGGTATTTTTTTCTAGAAGGAGAATACTATTAACATCAATTCGTAAGCTAAACCCTTGTGCTGAAATTAATGTCTAGCTCCTTATAACTTCCTTAGGTAACTTACTTTTTATGCCCAATTATTAATTCCACATACATGTGATTTGATAAGTCCTATATCCCTCAAGAGGGATAACACCTAATCGCTGGGGAAGGAATATGCTTAGTGTTTTAAAACTGAAAAATAATACTGACTTCCAGATTAGAATATGTTCATACTTGAGAGAGTAAAAAGATCTCTACTTGTTTGTGTATTAAGAGAATTATGTAATTGTTTTCAAAAATAAAACTGATCATGTTATTCCATTTCTTCACATTCAATAGCTTCCCATTTCCAGCAGAACAGTCTCCAAAGTTTTAAAACGTACCCACAATTTAAACCATCTAATTGCTGCCTGAATTTTCAAGCTTCTTTATGAACTGCTCTCCCACCTATACTCTAGCCTTTATAGCCACATTGCTTTTCTTTTTAACTTCCCAAATTTTCCACTTTCTAATTTGGTTAAATACGGACTTTCCCACATGTTACTCTTCCTGGAACTTTCTTAATCCTATCTATCGTATTCTTTGCATAACTAACATTACCCTAAATGCTCCCATTCCTTCCCCTTATTTGGGTATTCTTCTTTCCCACCAGATTATGAATTTCAGGGCAGAGATACCTCTGTTTTATTAAGTTAAACATTAGCACATAGAAAGCATTCTCTTATTTATTGAATGAGAGAGCAAACAGAGGATCCATGGCCTGGATACTGAAAAAGTTACAAATTTACTTTACTGGCAGTTGCATTCACTTTATTGGGAACAATTCATTCCATCCTGTGCTCTGAAGCTTCCAAGCTGTTTGACTGTGTCTCTGCTTTAGCAAAACTGATGAACTCTCATGCCATTAGTGACAGTTTTGAATTGGGTCTTGTATGCAGACGTGTGGGTTTATTGTTTCTATCTGGAAGGCAGGATGGTATTGTCATCTAGGAGACCAAAGACCCCAATACCAGTCCTAACCTGTCATTTACAAACAAGTTACTATGTCCTCTGAACTTGAAATTTCTAATCAGTAAAATGTCCCATAAGGTAGTTGTGAGTTGGTGAACAGTAAAACCCTTTGAAAACCAGAATAGTCATAAATTTAAGGCTGTAATAATTAGTAGTAGGTTATTTACTTTTTAAGGAAAGAATATGCTTTTAATCTGGATTCTCAGCAAACAACCACAGATGAGTACAGTTATCTAGCAATAATGATAACACATTCTCTTTGGAGTAGTTATTGGCCAAATAAAATACACTGTTTCAAAACAACCACTTCACATTTGTCTTTTGACTATCTGTTCCACAGTGATTTTCAGAGAAGTGGATGGATAAAATCTGATACACAATTAAGTGCAATCAAAGGTATAATTTTGAATAAAAACATTTTCAAAGGTTATCTTTTCTGTGGTTTTGAACAGAGTTCAAAGAAGACTGGAGCAAAAATAGTGGCTAAGAGCTTTAGGAATTCACAAACCCATCATAATTTTTTCAAGGACAATTCGGAGGAACAGCTAGCTATAAAGGACACATGTCTCATGGCAGCTAAATCAATTCTTTATGGGAACACTGGCAGTCCTTTCTACCTGTAATTTGGGTTTTCTTAGAAAAAAATAAGTCATCAATCTTTGCACTCACAAGGCTGTCCTGTGCCTTTATTTGGTTGAAGAAGAGGGGGAACAAAAACATTATTATTAACTGAGCAGGAGGAAGGGAAATAAGATATAACCAAAGGATGTACTTACTCTTTGAGGTACCTGAAGTTCTAAAACAGCTTTAGTCAACTTAGAAGAAACCCATGTACATTTGAATACACAGTAGAGATGATTTGGGCCTAGGAAACAGGAAAAATGCCCCCCAAGTAAATATAAAACTTTTCTAAAAACTCAATTTGAATTCATATGAAATTAGAAAAAATAATTAGCAATCACCCCAAATGAATGAAATGTTAAACCAAAAAGGCAGTTTAGGATTGGGAATGTAGCTTTGTGGTAGAATGCCTATATAGTATATGCAATGCCCCGGGTTCAATCTTCAGCATTGGTTTAAAAGGACCAAAAAAAAAAAAAAAAAAAAAAAAAGGTCAGACTATTCTTAAATTCATAAATTGTTTGATAAAGAAATAACTCTCAAATAATTTGAGAAGGATACAAATCACTTTAATGCCTTGGAAACATATGATCAATGTTTTAATACAATTTTACATCCTTCTCGTATGACTACAGTGAAAAGAGGATGAGGAAATACTCTGTAGTTGTATTAGAAGCAAAAGAAATACATTGTTTTAAAAGGATACCACAACAAAACTAGGTAAAGCTGATCTGCATTGTGCATCCTAAAATTTGCAATTTGCAACTACAATGCTTCTACCCCTTTTAGTTTATAGTTCCACTGGTGGTTCAATTTGCCATTTTAGGATATTTACATATATCTATTTTAACTATCAGCAATGTCTTCTTCAAATACTATTTATCTCAAACAGGCAGGATAAGAATGAAAACTTAAGGATTGTTTCACGAGCCTTAAGGCACTGATTTCAATCAAGTGTCCCCTTCCCCCCATCTGTAAGTCTTTGAGTTGTTAACAAGCATAACTGCTTACTCCAAAGTCAGAGGAAATCGTTTTATAACAACACACAACTGGATCACTGAACAATCACTTTAAGCGAGTACACCATATTTGGTCGTTCTCTAACGTGATGCCTGGTCCCTTCAATGACCAAACACAAAACCAGAGCTTTGGAGAAATGCAAATCATGCTCCCGGGGCAATCTGCCTCCCCCGTCCTTCCCCTGAGTTGTGTCATTAGGAAGCCTAGAGCTGGCAGAAAGGAAAAAGCGGGGTGGGGGTGAGTAATCCTCCTAGTTAGAGCCAATGGAAAGAGACCGCAACTGTGATGACTGTGGACGTTCTCAGAGCAAGCCCATCCCTGCATCACTGAGTGGGTTTGAACCGCGAGCAGGTCATGATTACACAACCAGCATCAGCTGGTTATTCAAAAATAGCAACTTGCAGCTCCGCACCGCACACCCCAGCCAGTCTAGCTCCAAGCCCTCAGCTTCTCCAGCAGCAGTATTTCCATACTCCTCCGTACAAAACAACATTTTAAAGCTGTATCAAATACCTCATTCGATTTTCACCTCCAAAAGTGTGGACAACGTTTTCCAATGTCCCTGATTTCCTTCGACTTAGTTGTTTTACATAAAACCCCCAACTACTTATGCAAAAGACTCTGAAATTGGAACATTCTTGACCACACCTACCTGTTCCTCACAGCCAGGGCATTTCACTCGCCCACACTGAGGAGCCTCTTGGAACGTCTCCCTCTCCGCGTCCCCGGAAGTGCGTTTCCAGGGAAGAAGCCGCCCCGGAGGCTTCTGGGAATGCAGGCAGGTTCTCCCGCAGCCCGGCGCAGGCTTGCCCTGGACACCTGGGACTACAACTCCCAGGATGCTCTGGGCCGCCGGCCGTAGGCAACATACCCCGCCTCCCATGAGTTCTCTGGTAGCTGGTTTCTCTCTGGATTTAGGTTATGGATTTAAAAACACAAGCGCGCCCAAGCGCGCTACACCAGACAAAACTGAGAATCGTTGTTAGTACCCAAGCCAGTATTTCCTATTAAATATGACTTGCAGGTAGAAGGGTAGCAAAAATTCCTAAATCCGGAGACCCTCCCCACCCCAGCCACCAAGTATTTATCTAGGCACAAAGCGGAAAGAGTTAAAACTCTAGAACCACACAGCCTGGGTTTGTATGGGGCTCTGGTGCACGTGGGTTGAGTGATCCTGGGAAAGTTACCTCTTTAGTTATTTGAGTTAGCTGTGAAAATGATAATATTACCTACATCATACTGCTGTCTTGGAAATTAAAAGACTAGTTATTGTGTGCACGTACAAATATGTAACAAATCCCAACATTATGTACAACTATAATGCACCAATAAAAATTTGGGAAATAAAAGGGAGACTCAATATATTAAGTATCATGTCTCTAGCTATTTCTTAGATATTTAAAATAAATGCACTGTCCTACAAAATTTCAACTGTTCCATTTTGTTGTTGTTGTTGTTGGATTCTCTTTAAGTGTGAAGTCCTGTATTGGTAAGTATCTGAATTAAACTAGATGATTCCTGTATGGCATTGATCTTATTATTTTTGAAGAAAAAGTTTGAAGTTTTAAGATTCTACTACTTTCAAATGATCTCACCCTCCTTTCAAACACACACACACACACACACACACACACTCACACGAAGAAAATGTGGCAAATGTTGGCAGTTGAATCAAAGAAGGGTAAGCATATGGGTGTTCATTGCACTATTTTTTCAAGTTCTCTGCAGCTTTGAAATTTTTCAAAATATAAAGGAGGAAAAGAATAATGTTCTCTGTGTGGGTGCATGTGTGTGTTAAGAACAACTGCTATGAGATCTACTCTCAAAATATTAAATTACACAATATCATATAGTTGCTTTGTGTGTTATAGACACACCTCTAGAACGTGTTCATCTAATATAACTAAAACTTTACACCCATTAAGCAGGAATTCTCCAGTTACTCTACTCCCCACTCCCTGGCAACAATCATTTTATTCCTTGTTTTTTTCTTTGACTACTCTAGATACTTTATGTAAGTGGAACCACACAGTATTTTTTTCTTTCTGTGACTGGCTTATTTCATTTAGAATAATATCCTTTCTTGTACCCCCCCCCAAAAAAAATTATGTTCTATGCCAAAATAAAGAAATGCACCCATCCCTTTACCACTCTAATCCTTTATGACCTTGGGTAAATTAAGTAAACTCTTTGCACCTTGAGAGTCTCCTCTGTAGTAATAGTACAGCTACATAAGAAAATCAAGGTAAGGACTAATATTCGTAGATAATATACAGAAGTTTACAACAGTCCAGCACATAATAAGGACCGATTCCCATTCCTACCTCCTTCTCATTTGCCATACTGTTTCACAGAATGAATAAAGTTATCTAAGTCCAGAAGCACTTCAATTCCGAAACCAGACTGAGAATTTTATCAATGAGGAAGAAAGCATTGAGTAGTGTATGTAAAGATCTCTGGATGATGCTCTGAACTCCAGGCCAGCTCTGGCAATAGCAGATGGATGAATGACTCCTTATACCTCAGAATGCAATCTGATTTGGACATAGGGACTTGAGGTAATCACATTAAATTGAGGTTCTTAGGTTATACCCTAATCCAGTGACTAACGAAATTTGTAGGAGCTAGGCCTGTAGCTCCGTGGTAGAGCGCTTGCCTTGCAAGTGTGAGACACTGGGTTTGACCCTCAGCACCACATAAAAATAATGCACCCATCTACAACTGAAAAAAAAAAGAGTCACGCATATCATAGGCATATACATTAAAAAAAAAATTTGGAGACAACCAGCAAAGGGAGACTATACTGTAGAGGTGAGGCAGAGATTGGGGTGATATGTCAGCCCACCATCAGTCACTAGGCTCAAGGTATTCAACAGCTTCTCTCACAGCCCTTAGAAGCACCCAACCTTGCAAGCACCTTCATCTCAGACTCCTAGCCTCCTGAGCTGAGACAATAAATTTTTGTGGTGTCTGAGTCCTCAGTTTGTGGTATTTTATTATGGTAGCCCCAGGAATAAAGAAAGATAAAAAGATCTGAATAATTTTAACAGTGAGCTATCACTTAAAAACTGTTTGGTGGGGCTGGGGAAATAACTCCTCAGCAGAGCACTTGCCTAACATGTGCCAGGCACTGGGCTTGATCTCCAGTACACAAATACAAAGAACATCATTGAAAACTGTTAGGTAATTGAGCTATAGTCTCAAGCTACTCAGGAGGCTGAGCAAGAGGATTACTTGAGTCCAGGAGTTTTAAGCCAGCTGGGCAACATAGTGAAACCCTGTCTCAATTTTTAAAAAATGCTGTTCTTGATGCTTGCTTATAAGATAAATCAATGCACCTATATATTTTTTTAAAAACTACTAGAATTATCGGTATACTACTGATTGGGTAAGATCATGGCACATTTGTTTCTGTCTTCTTTAATAAAATTACTAGTGAGGAGAGGAGAGAAGAAAGAAAGGAGACTGTACAACAAGATTTTCCTATATTTAGGATAATTGAAGGCATTTGCCTGTAATTGTTTTCAAGTATTTAAAAACTTTAGTTTTTACTACACCTACCATCACTGTTTTTTCCGAGTTTTAAAAGCGAAACCTCTGTTAAACTTTTGAAGAAACGTGTTATAAATTTGGCATTAAAATATTAATGGTTCTTTGAGGCAGATCAGCTTTTCTGGTTCATACTTTAGTAAAGACCATGTGTGCTCATTATTTTGTTTTTACCGTTTCTCTTGACCTGAAATGGTACCACTTCCAGGAAAGATTTGTTTTTGAAACTGAGGATTCATCATTATATAGTACTGTTATTTCCCCATTAGGATTCAGTTGACCAGGGACTTTTATTTACTCTGCTCATTTAATCTTGTTTCCAGTCTACCCAAAATCATAAGCTTTTACTTAACATCTGTCCTTGATCTAAAATATTCTTCATCTCTCTCAATTTGCAGCAAGCCATATACAAATAAAAATGAAGGTATATTTTAGCTTTATTAACTGTCCTTTTTCTTAATATAAAATTAAAAGAAAGTTATGACGCTCTTCTTTATATAGCCTTTTATATAGAAATAATACTAGTAATAAATATTTGATAGCCAATAAAAAATGAAGACATTGGTCAGACAATATTGGCAATTTCAGAAAAACATATTGGGATATGGGCCATGAACAAAGGAAGCTTTTGTCCTTTGCTTTCAACTTTAAATGCACTCAGAGTTTACAAAGTAAACAGGAAAAAACTACTTTGTCATGTTGTCTAAAAATTAGTTATAATATAAACTACATATCCTGTTCTTCAAATTCCAAGTATTTCAAAGGACATGATTCACAGAAGAGCTACGCTTCACAGAGCTTGGTATCTGGGCATCCCAAAGAATTTAATATCTATTATGAACAATTTAATAATATGTACAGAGGTGATTACTTCCTCCGAAGTCTTCAAGTACCAACAACTATTAATTAAGCAACTGTCATATGGTGAAAAGCAAAACCAGAATGGCTTAATATGTAATAGTTAAAATTGCCTCTGGCTTTTTTATTCTTAGTATAATTGACTGAGAGGAAATGATCCCACTTGTTAATCCTGAGTTGTCCACAGGGACATACTATAACTTTCCATTCAAATTTTTCTTTCTGTTCTTTGCCTGCCCTGTTCTCATTTCTATCATCTATTTGTTTTTATTTTCTTTCAGTTGACTTTGGTCAAAAAGATTTCCCTTAATACTTTCAACTTGCCAAGCTCCAATCAGAATATAAGAGATATGAAATATCTAAGGAAAAAAATAGCTGTTTATTTTTAATTATTACTTTTGCAGTAAAAATTATAGCATGTTGTCGACACTTTTTGTCAGCTATGTTCATCTCACTGGCTTAGTTCCCAAATTATAAAATTTTGTAAGCAAAGACTATAATTTTTTCTAATTCCTTTTAAAAAGCTATCAAATATTTTAGACTCTTAAAATCTTTTTAAAAATCTTCATATATGTACCCCCCCAAATTTAAAAAATAAATAACCAGGAATTAAGTGAATTAATATACGCAATGTTCAGCACAGTACCAACTCTATGGTAACACTATCGTGTTAGATATTACAATTACCAGCATAGTCCATGTACTTTAACAAAATTTCTGAGTTTGTTCCACCTGTCTATTCTGCGAGAGACAGATTTAAACTAAATTTGATATACTTTTAAGGATTTAAAAATATAAATTCAATTCATTATTTGGTCTTTAAACAAAATGTTGACATACTTTGGCAAAACATGTCTTTTGTGTATTTATATTATTGCTAATTTTCATTTTAAATTGTAATTTTTATGTGAACTTGTGCTAGTGCTTTGAAACATTTTTTAAATATACCTGCATGAATGTTGAGTGGAATTTACCTTTGTTAACTGAGTTTTTAATCTGAATTTTGCAAACTCTGAACTGCTTAGAAAATACAGGGGTTTATGCAAATTTTTTAGCTAGAAATAAATCTGTAGTTTTCATTAACTACCTCAAAGGAATCTTTGTCTACCTCAGAGAAATCTCTGTTCACCATTTTTGCAAAGCAAATCAGCACTGGGCTCAAAAGAAACATAACTTTATTAAAAAACTAATTAGGGGCTGGAGATGTGGCTCAAGCGGTAGCGCACTCATCTGGCATGCGTGCGGCCCGGGTTCCATCCTCAGCACCACATACCAATGAAGATGTTGTGTCCACCGAGAACTAAAAAATAAATATTAAAGATTCTCTCTCTCTCTCTCTCTCTCTCTCTCTTTCTCTCTCTCTCTCTCTCTCTCTCCTCTCACTCTCTCTTAAAAAAAAACTAATTATATATAACCTGAAGTAAAATACCCTTAACCTAATTTATCCTACTATATAAGCAGACTTTCCCCCTGATTATTTAACTAATATAGGTTTACCATTTAAAAGAAAATAAAATTGGGTATAGTGGTATTGTCAAAATCCCAAATACTTGGGAAGCTGAGGCAGGAATATGAGATAATGTAAATTAAGATTTAGTTGTGATTATATGTTTACCACTGTGATTTAGTTTACCACTGAGCCATATCCCTCACCCTTTTTTTTTATTATTTATTTATTTATTTTTTAGTTCTAGGCGGACACAACATCTTTGTTGGTATGTGGTGCTGAGGATTGAACCCGGGCCGCACGCATGCCAGGCGAGCGGGCTACCGCTTGAGCCACATCCCCAGCCCCCCTCACCCTTTTATTTAATTAATTCTTTACAAAAGGATGAATAGCCATATACAGTCTTTACTAAGCATTAAATTCCAGAATCATTTCTAATAATTAAAAAGTGGCACTGAAGAAAAACATGAGGAAACGTGGGGGAAATGGATAGATACGTTTATTATCTTGATTGTCTCAATGGTTTCACAGGTATCAAAACTTATCTAAACATGTCACTGCCAGGTGCCAATTTATACTTCAATAAAGCTGTTAAATATGAAAAAATAAGTGGCACTGAAGAACTTTTTCAAAGCTCATGAACTTGTTACTACTTTGTCAAAAAGTAAGAGTTGGAGAAAATTTACATAATAAGCTCATCTGGGTAAAAAATACATGCATAAAAATTTCTACAAGAACACAAAACTATTAACAGTGGTCTTCTCTGTGCCTCATGCAGGAAGAAGGGAATGGATTTTACTTTATATGCTTTTGTACTGTTTGAGTTATTTTATAATAGATATACACATTTATGTACAGAATACATTTTTTTTAGAATATAGCTTTTTTTTTAAAGACAGAGAGAGAGAGAGAGAATTTTTCTAATATTTATTTTTTAGTTTTCGGCGGACACAACATCTTTCTTTGTATGTGGTGCTGTGCCGCAGTCTGGCTGGGCACGATTCAGGATTTTGATTTCTAAGTGGCTGGATTACTTTGTTAACATAAATTTGACACATAGTTGGGCTGTTAGCCATCCCTTGAGGGAGTACTTTCCATTCATATCTCTGATCAGGACCTTCATGATTCAGTGTAGGGATAGTAAATGCAAAACGTGGATTATCCTCAGGATGAATTGGAATTGAAAAAAAAAAAACAATCTTTAATGTCTATAACTAAAACATACCAAGTTTTTGGCAAAGAAGACAATTGAGGAATCCCCGATTGAGCAGGTCCCATAATAACCATCTCATTATTAATGGCTCTTAAATCTTGCAATAATCTCCATTTACTAGATTTCTTTTTGATGACAAAAATGGGAGTATTATGGGGAGATACAGAAGGTTGTATATGTCCTTCCGCTAATTGTTGTTTGACCAGATCATGGGCTACTTGTATCTTTTCTTTAGTCAAGGGCCACTGAGGAACCCATACTGGTCTTTCTGATTTCCATGTAATTTTTATTGTCTCAGTGGCCCTTTGTGAAAATCCAACCCATGTCTGTCTGTTCCTTGATCTATTTGTATTGGTGCTCCTATACCTTGTTCGTCTTTTTCTAATCTTTTTCCTTTCCTAAAACCTTGTCTAGCCATAATAGTGGGTGCATTTTGATTGATATTATTTGTTAATGTCAAACCTAATTGATCTAAGACATCTCGTCCCCATAAATTTAAGGGAAGATGATCCAATACATATGGCTGTATAGTTCCTTCACATCCTTCAGGATCCTTCCAATCTAATACCCATTGCACTTCTATGGGGATTAGTCGCCACTCCTAGGCCTCGAAGCGTTTGAGTGGCTTGTTGTAATGGCCAATGTTTTGGCCATTCTTGACGAGATGATGCTAAGGTCTGCACCTGTATCCAGTAGCCCATTAAATTCATGTCCTTGAATATTTAGTTTTAGCATGGGGCGAGAATCTAAATTTAAAGAAAGCATAGCCCAATCTACACCTGTGGAGCCTAATCCCTTGGAACCTCTTTCTACAGCATGACTGGAAAATTTATCATGTAGGCTTGGTATTATTAGTAACTGTGCTATTCTATCTCCTGGTGAAATTACTGATATACCCTTTGGAGAACTGGCTATAATTTTTATTTCACCTTCATAATCGGGATCAATTACCCCAGGACTTATCAAAAGTCCTTTTAGAGTAGAAGAGCTGCGCCCCAATAATAAGCCTACTGTTCCTTTGGGAAGAGGTCCTTTCACCCCTGTGGGAATGATTTGAACTCCCATCTCTGGAGTTAGTACTGATCTGGCGGAGGCGCAGATGTCCAACCCTGCGCTCCCTCTGTCTGATGAGGGATCTGATGGACAATGTGTCCTGGGCACTACCCTGATGGGGTTGCTGGGTTCCTCCAGTGCTCCGTATATTTGTGGTTTGGGGCCCCGGAGCATTGGGGCCCCCTGTCCATTTTTTGGCAACGGAGCCCAATGCCTTTGTCCACGATATTGTGGATAAACACCTTGTCCTTGTTCATTTTTTGATAATGGAGTACCCTCTATGGTGGTTTGAGAACTGCAATCATTAGCCCAATGTCTCCCTCTATGGCATTGTGGGCAAATACCCGGTATTCTACTCCTTTGATACCTAGTTTTGTTAAACCCTCCTCCTATGGGGCAATTCCTTTTAAAATGTCCTGTTTGTTGACAATTGTAGCATATTCTTGGCCTGGTATATAAAGCCTGTTTTACTGCAGCTGCCACAATTTGCCCTTGTTCATTAATGTCTCTGGCATCTAAAGCCTGTTTTACTGCAGCTGCCATGACTTGCTCTTGTTCATTAATGTCTCTACATAATTTAATATATGTGTTTAAATCTTCCTGTTTCCATGGTCTAATGATATCTCTGCACCAACGATTTGCTTGGTCATAAGCCAGTTGTTTTATTAGTGGCATTGCTTGTTCTGTATTCCCAAAAACTCTGGTAGCTGTTTGAATAAGCCTATCTACAAATTCAGCATAAGGTTCATTAGCTCCTTGTATTACCTTAGATAATTGACCTTATAAACCTCCATGTCCTTGTAAAGTCTTCCATGCCCTAACCGCCTCTGCAGCAATTTGTGCGTATACGCCAGGATCATATGCAATTTGTTGCTGCTGATCCTCATAAGGTCCCTATCCTAACAACATATCTAGATTTCTCTGAGGATAACCAGCTGCTCCATTTCGCCTAGCCCACTCCTTGCAAAATTCCTCATTGGCAACCTTCCATAACAGGTATTGACCTCCATTTAGCACAGCTTTACACATATTAGCCCAATCTGCTGGTGTCATGTTCAAGTTGTTAATGGATTCGACCAAGCTTACAGTGAAGGGTGCTTGAGGACCATAGGTTGTAACAGCCTCTTTTAGCTGCTTCACTGTTTTGAAATTTAAAGCATGGTAAATTTGCTGCCCTCCTACCTCAAATACAGGGCATGTTAATACTTGAGATCTTGTCTCAGGATCCCAACTATCAACTGCAGGGGTTGGGAGCCTCCCAGCATATGGAGGTGGTGCTGTTGGTTGGACACTTACGCCCTCTGATAGAAAGGTGTTAGTAGCAGTCTCCTGTTGTAACTTTTCCCCTGATGGCTTTTTCTGCTCTAAACTTCCTTCCTCTGACTAGCTCGAAAGACCTTCTCTTTTACTTGAATCAATATGTCTTCTCCTTCCTCTACCTTTGTCTGAATTGAAGGCTTTGGACTAAGCAAACCAGATATGAACGTCCACAATGGCAATGTGCCAACTGGCAGAGTCCCTGGGCTGTTCTTTTCTATTCTTTTTAAATCCTCACCATGATGGTTCCATTGTGATATATTTAACAACTCCTCCTTAAAAAGCCATGGGCTACATTTTTGTATTGTATCAATGTATGCCCTGACTGCTCTTGATTTTACTGGGATGCCTCCTTCCTCTAACAATTTACTTAACACTCTTTCGGTTTGTTTTTTACTAATTGCTGATCCCGTATTTCTACTATAATACAACCCAACAAGATGACGCCAAACAAAACCGAGACAGAATGAAATAAAAATGGAACAACACAAAATCATTATATTCTTTCTATCCTCCTGATATGTGCATCCATCCTTTCTCCCTATCTGTTCCTCAGACGTAAATAGTTTTTCCTCAGATGTGAGCGGTTTTTCTTCCATCTCACTCATTTCCAGGGACGGGCAACTTAAAACAAAAATGAAACAAAACAAAAGAGGAATCTTAAAATGGCTACCCATCCTCTCCCCCTGCCCTCAGGAGCGAGCAGTTTACTTACCCTCAGTCGCTCCCCGTGCGAGCCACCAAGTGGGAGAGAGGCTCGTGGGAAGCCAGTGGTGGCATTTGGGCTCTGAGGGATTTTTCTGAGGAGCTGTTTTGTTTGGCGTGTGTGGTTCTAAAAATAAAGTTCGTTTCTTTTGACAAGTGGCTCCTGAATCGTGCCCAGCCACACTGCGGCAGTGCTGAGGATCGAACCCGGGCTGCACGCATGCCAGGCAAGCGCACTACCGCTTGAGCCACATCCCCAGCCCCCATAAATTGTTTACATAATAAAATTCACTTAAAGGGAAAATTTCTATTTGTAAGTATTTTTGAAATACTCAAGAAGAAATTAGAAATTATAAACTCCTAAAAATTGATAATGTTGTTTAAAGTTTATATTTCCTAGTTATTCTCTTTACTAAAGAAATGAGACAGAGCAATCCTCTCCAAAGCAGGAAATACTATACTTCATTAAAAAAATCTGTAAAAAAAACTTGTAAAAGCTCAAGTCACATATTATTGGTGACTGTCAATATCACTGAACATATATTCAAATTTAAGGTTTTGAGATTTTACACGGGGCTGGGGATGTGGCTCAAGCGGTAGCGCGCTCGCCTGGCATGCGTGTGACCCGGGTTCGATCCTCAGCATCACATACCAACAAAGATGTTGTGTCCGCCAAGAACTAAAAAATAAATATTAAAAATTCTCTCTCTCTCTCCCCTCTCTCACTCTCTCTTAAAAAAAAAAAAAAGATTTTAC
The DNA here is from genome assembly GCF_045843805.1 of Urocitellus parryii. Classification (NCBI taxonomy): domain Eukaryota; kingdom Metazoa; phylum Chordata; class Mammalia; order Rodentia; family Sciuridae; genus Urocitellus; species Urocitellus parryii. The sequence goes on along the minus strand of NC_135533.1, from coordinate 27,110,813 downwards.
ACAAGACAACAATTTTTGATGCAACCAGGTAGATGACAGATCCAAAAACAAAGAAGTAAACTCATTCTAATAATCACTTAGGGAATCCTATATGATTAAAAAAATTATAATAGGAAAATCCTAAGTAAGGAATATGGTGGACTGGCCATTAATTTGTAAAATGCAATTTTTAGCTCTCAGCTAATATTTTTACTAGTGGTAGACTTAACTACAAAACGATAACTTAAAAAGGTATAGTTCTTGAATGATGGCAAATATATCAGAAGGTCAGTAATAATACTAAAAAAGAGTGGCAAAGCTTTCAAATTAATACCATTTCATTAACATTTTTAAAACTGACATAGACATATAAGAATTATACGTATTTATCATGTATAGCACGGTTTTTTGGGGGGAAATGGGACAGTACCAGGGATTGAACTAAAAGGCACTCAATCACTGAGCCACATCCCCAGCCCTATTTTTTGTATTTTATTTAGAGACAGGGTCTCACTGAGTTGTTTAGTGCCCTTTTCCTGAGGCTGGCTTTGAACTCATGATCCTCCAATCTCAGCCTTCCAAGCCACTGAGATTATAGGTGTGCGCCACAGGGCCCAGCATAGCATTACATTTTCAAATATTATACACTGTGGAATGGCTCAATCAAGCTAATTAACATATTTCTTTTTTATAATGAGAACACTTAAAACCTACTTTCTTACCAATTTTTCAAACAGGATATATTATTATAACTATGGACACCAAGATGCACAAATCTCTTCATATTAATTAAAATTTATAACATCTCCTTAACTTCTGTCTCCCCATCCCCTGGTAGCCACCATTGTACTCTGGAATTCCAGTTTTTTAGATTCCATATATAAGTAATAACACATAAATTTGATTTTTTGTGCCTGGCTTATTTCCCTTAATGTAATGTATTGCAGATTCATCCATGTTTTCATAAATGACATAATTTCCTTCTTTATTGGGATACAATAGTATTCCATTAATACTATTTTTACAAGAGTTATATTACATTCTTCTTGGAACTAGTGACAACATGCTTTGATGGTGGCTTACTGTAAGATATTGTATTAGAAACCCTTAAATTAAGCAACTGTTTCTTAAAATGTGCATCATTTTCCTGATTGGCATGTTCATCCAGTGATTTTCTTATACAGTTTTTTAATTCTTCAATTCCTTCTCCAGTAATTGCAGAGATGGGGATGATATGCTGGAACTCCATATTCCTCTCTGGAATCATTTGTTTTTCAACTAAATGCAGGAAATCTGAAACAAAGAACATAGAGCTAAGATGACAGTCACTGTCTTTGAGAGTAAATCAAAACTATGTTGGAAATTTGATTTGTGAAGCTGGGAACCAAAAACTTAGTATTTTAAATTCCCTATTCCCCTTCTCTAACAAGTTCTCAGAAGTCTTTGAATTTTACTTATGACAACGGTTAATGTTTTGGCACATGTTAGGTATTTAGTAAATACTTGTTGGATGAATATATTTTCAATCAAACTAAGAATAAATAAATAAAAGATGACATGAACACAATACATTTATGGGAGTAATAAAATTTCCTTTTGTGGGGGAATAAAGTGAAGCAAGAGAGATACTTGAAAGTTTCTGTAAAAATAATAACATCATTTCGATAATATGATATTCTAGCTGGCCTTTACTACACAGGTGACCTTTCTCTTTCTTAAAAGTATAAGTTTATCATCACTGAAGCTAGGATTCATACTTAAGCTGAAGAAGAAATAGGGAAAGTTCAAGGGATAATTTCAGATTAGTTGAATTGATTATCCTCAGGGGTTAATAGATCTTATGTCACTTTTTCCTTTTCCCTGCCAATGGGAAATGGCAAACAGCATACTGATTGGATGGGTTAACAACATAAACCAGGAAAGTTAAACTGAAAGAGACTGGATAAGCCAACATGGAGTTTGGTTTCTGAGATTCCGAGGCCTCCACGAAAGACCAGAGACACCAATTCAAGAATTATACTGGTCCACCAAAAACAAACAAAAACTATGATGGTCCAGAATAGCTACAAACTCTTGAATCACCCTAACTTCTGGTAAAACCCCTGAAAATTCCCTTTTCTGTAAGACTAACTAGGAAACAGAACTACTGACCTTATAAAGCAAGTGACATTAAGGAATAAAGACATTTAATAATATTAGGGAATATTTATATCTTAAAGAGTGACTTATTAACTCAAGGATAGCTCTATCATGTAAATTAGAAAAAAAATTTTGAGAAAGGACTTTCTAGTACTGTCTGCTAGTTCTAATATACTATGATCTATTATTCCCAATTGTTATTTCAAAGATTAAAAACTCAGACAAATTAATACCATTCAAAAATATGTTAGCCACTTACCATGCACCTTACTTCCCCTCACTTGTTCCTCTACAGGACTCAGAAAATTGAAACTATCATCACCATAGGATACAGGTGTTCTATAAAGGTCAACATTTAAAACTGTGAAAAGTCCCTTTAAATTCCTTTACACAAAGTGGTCTATTTAGAAAATTTCAAACAAATCCTTTTAGAGTAACAGCATCTATTTTTCTGTGTCACCCATACAATACTCAAGTTCTTTTTAGGAACTATTGGCTCTGTTCTTGAATTTAGGGCATATTAGGGGAAAGAAGTTCTAGACCTTCTGAAATATATTAAAGTGAAAGATTTCACAGGTAAATGTTGGTTTTATTCACCCTTTTAAATTCCCATTCACTATTTAAAAGAACAGTTTAAATTTTACTTTTCATAAAGGCTGACATTTTTAGATCAAATTAATCCTTTTCTTTTGTCTCTTCTAACTTGTCCATATTACACATTCTGGAACTTGATAATGACTGTTAAAATATTATTTAATGTGTTATGTGGTATATTTTTTCTTCAAATATACAGTTTTTAAGAGTAGAAACTATCAGTCTTCTTTTCCACTGATTATAACACTTAACATTCTCTACAAATAATAAGGACTTACTAAATTGGAATTAAGTTAATGAGAGGACTTGCCTTTAGGATTCTGGAGTTGGTTCATCAATTCATGAAACTTATTTTGGGCATCTGGCAAATCCATTTTATTAACTGCCAGGAGTGCAGGTTTTTTCTGAAGTTCCTCATTGTACAACTCCAACTCCTTTAAATCACAAGAGAAAAAACCATATACCTTTATAACAGTATTTATAAAAATTATTTGGTAATGTATTTTTTTAATGACCTAGGAAATCTGAAGCCCATTCACATCACTGAAATGCAATAAATCCCAACAACCATAAAACAAAGTAATTCAAAAATGTTTCTGGTTATGTTATGTGATAGTACATGTTAGCTCATACGATTTCTTATAGCCAGCTAATGAGTGTCTATAGCCAGGTATAGGCATCTGGCCTTCACAGAGATAAAAATTCATAAAGTCAATGACAATTAAATGTTACATCTGATTAATCCTAGAAAGAGTAAATATACTTAGGAATAAATCTTTGTGACTTGCTTTAGATAATACTTTCTTAGATATTAAGAATTTTGTTGTTTTGCTATTGAGTTGAATTCTTCATATATATTGTTGTTGTTTTCTTCTTATTATTTTTTAAGATGGGGTCTTGCTATGAGGCCAGGCTAGCCTCAAACTCAAAATCCTTCTGCTCCAGTCTCCCATGTAGCTGGGATTATAAGGACCACTATGCCCAGCTGAATTCTGATATTTTACATACTAGCCTCTTATCAGCTATATGGTTCACAAATATTTTCTCCTATCTCTTCATTTTGTTGATTGGTTCCTTTGCTGTACAGGTTTTTAATTTGAGGCAATCCCATTTGTCTATTTTACTTTTGTTCACTGTGCTTTAGGGCTTTGATCCAAAATAATCATTGCTCAGACCACATTAAGAATTTTTTTCCCTGTATTTTCTTCTAAGAGTATTTAGAGTTTCAAGTCTAAACATTTATTAGGGGTATAACTCAGTGGTAGAGCAAGTGCTTAGAATGTGTGAGGCCCTGGGTTCAATCTCCAGAATAAAAAAGAAAAAGAAAAAAATACTATTTTAAGTCTTTAATCCATTTTGATTTGACTTATTTTTTAAACATGGAATGTGTACAATACAGGTCAAATTTCATTCTTCTGCAAGTGGATATTGAGTTTTCCAACATCATTTGTTAAAGAGATTGTCCTTTCTCCACTGTGTTCGCAGCATCTTTGTCAAAGTTCAGTAGACTGTAAATGCATCGATTTATTTCTAGACTCTATTCTGTTCCATTGGTTTATATGTCTGTTTTTAAATCAGTACCATGATGTTTTAATTAATATAACTTTGTAATAGGTCTTGAAATGAGGTAGTATAAAGCCTGTAGGCTTGTTCATTTTGTTCACAAATGCTTTAGTTATTCAGGGTCTTCTGTAATTCCTTATGAATTTTGTGATATTTCTATTTCTGTAAAAATGCTCCTGGAATTTTTATAGGAATTGGGTTGAATCCATAGCTCACTTTGGGTAGTGTAGACTGGATTAAAATGGGCAATAGTTCTAAATAAAGACTCCTCAAAAGAAGACATACACATGACTAACAGGTACATGAAAAGTGATCAATATCATTAATTGTAAAAGCAAGGAAAATTAAAACTACAATAAGATATCACCTTATACCTGTTAGAATGGCTACTATCAAAAAGACAAAAGAGCCACTGCTCTTGAGGATGTGGAAAAAAAAAAAAGGAACCCCTATACTCCGTTGGTGGGAATTTTAATTATTCTACCATTATGGAAGACAGTATGAAGGTTCCTCGAAAATCAGAAGTAATATATGACCCAGCAATCTCACCTCTGGGTACAAATCCCAAGAAAATGAAAACAGTATTAAAGAGACATCTATTCCCATGTTCACTGTAGCACTCACTATTCACAATAGCTAATAAATAGAAACAAGGTGAAGAAATATCCATCAACTGATGAACAGGTAATACATTGTGTTACATAAATACATTGGAACACTATTCAGCCATATAAAAAGAATGAAATCCTGTCATTTGTAGCAACATAGAGGTCATTATGTTCAGTAAAATAAGCCAAGTACAGAAAGACAAGCACTACACTACCTACTCATATGTGAAATCTACAACACTTGATATCATACAAGTTCAAAGTAGAACATTTTGATACCAGAGACTAAGGAGAATTGGGGTTGGGGGCAGCCTGATCAATGGATTCTAAGATAGATAGGAGTAAAAAGTTCCGGTGTGTTATACTGTACAGTAGGGTAAATACAGATAACAATAATGTACTGTACACTTTAAAACAGTAAAAGAAAGGATTCTGAAAGTTTTCACCATAGAGGAATGATAAATGTTTAATCTGATTTAAACATTTCATATATATACATGTACTGAACATTTATATGATATCCCATTAAAATGTACAGTTTTTATATTATTATGGATCAGTTAGAAAATAAATTTTAAAAAGTGGGCTAAGAATTTGAAAAGACATACAAATGGCTAAGAAACACATGAAAACATGCTCAAAATCATTAATCATAAGGCAAATGCAAATCAAAACCATAGTGAAATAACATAGCACTCCCATTATGATAGTTAAAATAAAAACAATGGGCAGGAACAAATGCTGACATTGATGTGGAACTATAAAATAGTGTAATGATACAACCCATGTGGAAATGAGTTTGGCAGTTCCTTAAAATGTTAAACAAGAGTTGGCATCCAGCAACTTCACTCTTAGGTGTATATACAAGAGAAATGAAAACATGTTTTCACAAAAACACATAACATGTTCACAGCAACATTATTCCGTACAGATAAAAAATTAGCAAACAAAATCATTTTTATAAAGTCCTGGAGGTAAGCAACATCTTGTTGTGTTAGAGACAAATCTTATGGTTAGAATCAGCATACACAAAAAGGGGAAAAGAAAGATACAAGAAAGGAGCAAAAACTTGCCAGACATCACAGAACATGGTTCTAATAGCAATAGGGGGCCATCAAAGTTTTTTAAGCAGGAAACAAATACATGAGCTTAGTTCTTTTACAAGATAACTCTGCATGCCATATATAAAATGGACTGGAGAGAAACAAAACAGAAAGCAGGGAGAACAAACAGGACCAGATACAATATTCCGGTGAGAGGGGCTGATGATTATAAAAGTGTGGCCAAAGGTACATGGATGGCTTTCAGAGAGATGTAAAACTGACAGAGCTTGATGTAGGTGGTTAAGAGGACAAAATCCAGAACACTACCCAGGTTTCTAGCTTACATAATAATCTAGAGATGAATGAGGTTGAAAAAATAAAGAATTCTGTTTTATATATATTATGTTTAAGTGACTAATAGAACATCCGATCAGAGATGTCTAATAGCCTAAATCACAAACAAAAGATGTGGATATCAGATTAGATATCTCAGTCATTGGTATATTAATATAATTGAAATGAGAATGGGTAGGGGCTGGGGATGTGGCTCAAGCGGTAGCGCGCTCGCCTGGCATGCGTGCAGCCAGGGTTCGATCCTCAGCACCACATACAAACAAAGATGTTGCGTCCTCAGAAAACTAAAAAGTAAATATTAAAATCCTCTCTCTAAAAAAAAAAAAAAAAAAAAAAAAATGGGTAAATCTGCACAATAGGATTAGGATATAACTCTGAATAATGTTTTAACTTAAAGGATGAGCAGAGGGCTTGGGATGTACCCTAGTAGTAGAGTGCACTCCTGGTATTTGTGAATTCCCAGGTTTGATCCCTAAGCACTGCAAGGAAGGGGAAAAAAATAAAAAACATTGAGCAGAAAAGAGCCTAAAATATTTGAGAAATAGTCCACTAAGTAGAAATAAAACCAGAAAATTATGATTCATGAAGCTAAGAACGGATAATGTTTCAAAAATAGACAATATAACAAAGCTGAAGTGAGGTAAAATGTAATAAATACATATCAGGGATCTGGAATCCCAGGAGAGTTTTATCCATGACAACAGTTTGGGGAATAAATGGATATTTAAGAACTGCACTTAGCAAATTTAAATAATTCTTTAACTGAGATGTTTAAAGAGGTGGAGTACAGGCCGGGGATGTAGTCAGTGGCAGAGTACTTGCCTACCATGTACATGTAGTGCCCTGGGTTCAATTCCCAGTACCACCAAAAAAAAAAAAAGTATATACTAATTATTCTAATTATTATATTACAAGTCTATGTATTAGACCAGGTGAAGAATACAATAAAACAGAAAACCTACTTTTGTAAGCAGTATTATGGTTTCAAAGGCAGTTCTGTATTGAGTTTGGGAAGAAAGCTGAAATCCAGAAATATCGACCTAAAAGAGAAGGAGAGAGAGCCTTTAACATAAGAATAGTCAGACATTTCTATATTTTGAAATGTTTTACTCTCTTAAGCTAAAAATAATTTAATAATTCAAAATAAGTAACAGAAATTAAATTGTCAAGATTACTATAATTATTCTGATAAAATGTAGACAATCTCATATGTAACTCAAGCACTCAAACATTCAAACATAGTATGAAACAGATATTGCATAATAATATGCCAGAAAACTTGAGGAACCAAATCATAACTATGGCCAAACTTGCATCTGACATAGCAACAATGCCATTTACATACTCATATACACAGATTACCTACTGCACTTGTTCCACATCTTAACAGACTTAACAGAGTAAAATATGCTAGTATAGTAATACATCACTTATGATAGGGATAGTCTAAGAAATGCATCATTAGGTAACTTCATCACTGAATATCACATCACAGAGTGTACTTCCATAAACCAAGATGGCTATGATGTCATTAGATAGCATAATCTTACGGGACTACCATAAGATACATGCAGTCCATCACTGGCCAAAATGTGGTTATGTAACACATGACTATATTTATTTAATCTTTAAATATTACTTATAAAAATGTTTCTAGAAAAACTATATTCATATATTTGAACACCACAATAGTATGCATATGACTTACAACAAAAAGCAGTTGTCTAGTTCTTTCTATATGCTTGAGGAATTTGTGGCCCATTCCTCTGTTCATATGTGCTCCTTCTATCAAACCCGGCAAATCAGCAACAGATATCTAATACAAAATTAATGATTTGATGGGGGAAAAAAAGTATGAAAATCACAGTTCAATTATATCCCAAAATTTTCATGACATTTCAAATACAAACTATTCATAATTTATGATTTCCAACAGATCTTTGAAAAGCCAAGATACCTTTATGGCAAAAAAAAAAAAAAAAGGAATCTGTTAAGAATCTAAACCTTTGTTTAAAATATAAGTTCTATTCTAACTTATTAATCTAACAATCTAAAGATTTGGGGGTTTAGTTTAGCATTTACTAGTGACACAAATCTATAGTTCCATAAACTATATTGTTAATCAATGAAATTCTCACAGAATTTCAACTTTTATAATCTGAATGTTTACAAAGACATTAATTCAGTAAACATTTACTAAATATAGCTCTATAGTTTTAAATTTTACATTCAATTTGTAAATGTCAGCATTGTTTCTTTTCTCTTCATATTATACCAGCAGAATTACTATTTTTATAAAGTGAAAGAATATAGTAACCCTATACTCCTTTTGAAGTATATTCCTTTTGAAGAGAATTATTAACTATCATACTACACTGTTTTTTTTTCAAACTGAGCATCCTAATGTTTATAGGGAACTCCTATAAACAACAGATGACCAGAACCCTACCTCCAAGAGATTTAGTTTCAAATTTCTGCAGACCAGACATCATTTATCATTGTCATTCTTAGGTCATGTAAACAACGTCGATGTGCAGCAAGAAATGAGAAGAAGTACTCTACATTTACTGCTTAGTGTACATAAAAAATTCATAGTCTTATCAGAAGTTACAATTATATGAAAAAGAAATATCAACAACAGAGGTCTCATGTCTTGAAATTTCCTTCAGAGATTCTCTACTGATTTCCTTTTAACAGGGTAGAGGAATTTCCATGAAAAAATAAAGATGCATTTGAATTCTGGAATAAAGATACTATACATTCAAGTTGAGATAGTTTGTTCCATGGGTGGCTTCTGAAGGACAAGAGTTCTTTGGAATAACGTACCTTCGATTTGTTTAAGATGAACAAAAACTGTTAAAATATGCTGGCTTTTTGCCCCCAAATGAAATAGAAATGCACATAATCTTGACTATTTTAACTTTGCTATAGTCATTTGCATGGTGGGTTTTCAGTGCTTTTTACATGACCATGCTTAAATTTTTGACATGAACTATCTTTGAAGTGATGGAAAAGTCATGATTATAAGGTATCTATTTCTTTTGAATAGTAAAAGTTAGAATTTAGCCCATAGAAGTGTATGGAAATAGGTAACAAAGGATGTCTCTATCAGAATAATTTTACTAAAACAACTTTTGCATTCCCTTTGAATAAAATGAAGAAAACAGGAAAATAAATAAATAAGATTATGTATAAACACCCAGTGAAGAGGCACACACCTGTAATCCCAGCTGCTTGGGTGGCTGAGGCAGGAAAATTGCAAATTCAAAGCCAGCCTCAGCAACTTAATGAGACCCCAAGCAACTTAGCAAGACCATGTCTTAAAACAACAACAAAAAAAAATTTAAAAGGGCAGGGGACATGGCTCAGTGGTTAAGCACTCCTGGTTTCAATCCCAGGTAACCAAAAAAAAAAAAAAAAAAAAGGTATAAATGATATTCCTTTTTTTCCTAAATATTGTTCTTTAAAGTCATGGTATACAGTATCTATAATTTTACTTACTGTTCAATATTCTATAATAGTTGTTATCTTTTTATCAATATTAAAAATGAATTTAAATCTTTATGTCTTATTAATTACATCAGAAAATTACTTGAACCTCCATTGACATCATTTTCACTTACATTAGGGTTCATTCTTGGTGGTATTCATTTCATGGGTTTTGACAAATGTATACTTCACCCACCCTTACAGTATCAGAAGAATTGTTGTACTGCCCTATAAATTCTCTGTGTTCTGCTGACTCATCCGTCCTTCCTCCTTAACCCTGGTAACCACTGATTTTTTTGCTTTCTCCTATCTTTCTAGAATGTCATGAAGTTGGAATCACACAGTATATAGCCCTTTTAGATTGGCTGCTTTCACTTATTAATATGCATTCAAGATTCTTCGATATCTTTTCATGGCTTGATAGCACCTTTATTTTTAGAGATGAATATTTTACTTTTTAAAGTAAACATTTGTGTAACATTCCATAATGAAAGGTATCTTGGTTGTTTCCAGGTTATTATAAATAAAGTTACTATAAACAACCATATGCAGGCTTTGCATGAACATGAATAAAATCTATAGTTATTCCTTATAAGTGTTTAATAACTAGATGAAATCAAAACCCCCATTAAAACTTTTCCCTGGGGGCTGGGGTTGTGGCTCAGTGAGTGGTACAGTGCTTGCCTGACACACGTGAGGCACTGGGTTTGATCCCTACCACCACATAAAAAATAAAATAAAGTTATTGTTCCACCTACAACTAAAAAATATTTTTAGAAAAATGAATGTGTGAATAAAAATTTAAAAACTCCCCTCCACAAAAATAGAAAGTTAGAATGAAATTATGTCCATGAATTTAGAAAGTATTGTTTGGAAATGCAAAATACACTACAACATTAAGAACTTGTAATGAGAAGCACTAGATTAAGGAAGACATGATATTATAGGAATAAACTGGATGTAATATTTGGAAGAACAAGAAATTAAATTCTTATACAATATTTTGCTATGACAGTGCTGACAAGAATTAATTTGACCACAGCTTCACTAAAACATAAAACAAAATCTTGTTACTTTTTTCTCTGAACACCCAGAAACTGGCAAATATCACAAAGCCCTAGTACCAAAATAAAGTATCTCATTTCTAATCAAACATTTTACTTAAAACAAAATAAAACCCCACTCACCTGTTTAAAATCACTGAACATAATTTTTCCAAGTTCAGGCTTTAATGTTGTAACTGAAAGGAAAAAACAATAAGGCTAGCATAAAGGCTAGCTCTCTTTAAATGGTCTCAGCATTTTATACAGAATCAATAATATTTCTTTCCTGTGAACAGTTTCAGATTTTTTCTAATCTATTTGAATAGATGTTACAATTATCTTTGCCATTTACAATATATTTGAAAAAGGGTAGACATAGATTCTTAGAATCTGCACAGTTGTATAAGCCTAATCTAATTATTGGGTCTCAAATTTCTTCTTTTAAGCTTAAAGGAACATGGTAAAATGCTTAAGGGCTCAGAATTTAGGTCTCTATCTCTGGGTCCATGGGTGAAAATTCCCTAGTTCTTTCTCATTTGGTTATCCTTAAGTCTTCCCGATTCTAGATTAGCGATAGCCTCTTTCCTTTTTTTGGCTTTTCCTCCTTTTTCCTTCTCAAGAGCCCTGTACATTAAAGTAAATACTAGCCTCGAATTTATAACGTCTAGTCCAAAATTAACTCTACTTCATCAGAGACCAATTTTAGGATGGCTTAATTTTATTTTCCAGATTAATGTCACTGTATGTCTTTTTACTTAGTAATGGTACAGATTCTATCCTATTCAGTCGTACTCTCAATCCAAGCTTTCATTCTATCTATCTAGTTAGCACAATAGCCTAAAAGCTACTCTTTCTACATACACCTATGTCCCATACCAATCAATTTCTAAACTATGGGCAGACAAAAATTCTTGAAAAACAAATCAAATAATTTTGTCCATTGCTTAATGGCTTCCCACAAAACATAAGATATTAAATAAAATGAAATAAGCCCACATGGTCTGTGTAATATGGTCTGTACTGACATCTCCAGCCTCATCTCTATTCCCTCTTTCCCTTAATTCATGTTCTCTAGCCATACATATCTCATTGCCACTAATAAGTCTTTTGTTTTTTAAAATATATTTTGCACATATTTGTTTATACATTATATATATTTTTTAAAAATATTTAGTTTTTTAGTTTTATGTGGACACATAGCTTTATTTTATTTTTATGTGGGGCTGAGGATCAAACCCAGTACCTCATGCATGTAAGGCGAGCACTCTACCACTGAGCCACAACATAGCCCACTAATAAATCTTTGAGTACAAGCTGTTTCATTTGATTTAAAGGCCCTTCACCTTTAATCCTTCTCACTAATTAATTCATAATATTCTTCTTATCTTGACCCAAGCATCACACACTTCCTCAAGGTCACCAACACTCTTTCTTTGATCACTTTTATATTCCCTTATATTTGTTAGTAATATATATGCCTTTCCTCACTAGTCTATAAGTGCAACTAATGTTAGAAACTTGTAACCCCATAACCTAATGAAGTTCCTAGCAATAAATACTTGTTAAATGAAAATAATTACTTCTGTCTTCCTCGTATCTACTACAGTGCTTGATAAAGTGTAAGTAGCTTATAAGGAAATCAAATAAATGTGCAACAGAGAAATAAATTAAATGAAACAAGTACAATAAACTTTCCTGAGATTATAAGATTTCAAATAAGAAATATAGGATTGAACTGACCAAAGGTTTTTTTTTTTTTTTTTTTAAATGTTTATTTATTTTTAGTTCTTGGCGGACACAACATCTTTGTTTGTTTGTGGTGCTGAGGATCGAACCCGGGTCCCACGCATGCCAGGCGACCGCGCTACCGCTTGAGCCACATCCCCAGCCACCTGACCAAAGGTTTTTACGCAGAAAACTTAACATTTTATACTCAGAAAATTTAAGCCTTTAAAAGTTTCTTTGCACGTTAAAATATACAACAATTTATACTTACATGCATAATCTGCTATTACAGGTTTTGCATGAGAAATCTGACTTAGCAATGAGGATTTTCCAGCATTTGGGAATCTAAAGTGAGAAAATAAAATTATATATTACAACATATATCAATATTACTAATACTTGCTTATCCCTGAATTCCCAACAGTTCAAGAAGTAGACTTTTTGAATATTTCCCGAATTAAAAATAAAATACAGGAGTTGGGGGTATAGCTCAGTTGTTGAGTATACACTTAGCATGCATGAGGAACTGGGTTCAATTCCTGACACTAAAAAAGAGTAGAACATAAATCTAATAGAATCTGCAAAACTTGAAAATAAAATTTATTTATGAAAAAGGTAAAAATAAATTCATGAGCGACATCTGAAGTGTTTCAGAAATAAAAGATTAAAATAATTTATTCTAATTATTTAAAAACCTTTGAAAATCACAAATAAATTTTAAAAAACTGACAATCTACTACCTCTAGCCAAACACTAATAAAATATTACTCATTTTGTTTTTTGCATTGTTTTTTAAAAAATGAATATTTTCAAACATACACATCAGAAAAGAGGAATAATGAAACCCTCGCAGCTATCACCTAACTTCAACAAATATTAATAAGTTGCCAATACAATTTTTAAAGCTGTTTGACTGAACAGAGACACAAAAAGGTCCATGCATTACAATTAGCTGATGTCTCTTTTATCTGTTTTGATACAAACTCTCCCTCCATGTGTTTTCCCTTTTCTATTTATTTTTAAAGAAACAGGATCATTTGTCCCGCACAATTTATTTTCCATTCAGGCATCTACATGATTATCACCTAACATGCTCTTTTGCCTTGGATTTTCCATAAATTGGCAATTATAAAGTCTTCATTTAAAACAAAACAAAAAACTCAGTTGGCCTGCTTTTTAAGTAAATAATATGAGCACTTTTCAAGGATGAAGCTTAACTTGCTATTTTCTATTGATAAACATTTAGATTGCCTCCAATATTTTGCAGTTAATTGCAAAAAAAAAAAAAAAATATATATATATATATATATATATATACACACCAGGTATACACTGTTAACAGTCATTTCTGAGTGGTGGTATCAATAGATAATTGCTTTTATCTTTCTGCAAACAAATGTATATTATTTGTACATTTTTTTTCCTAAAAATTTTAAACAATGCCATGTTTATCCATAAACCTTTGTACCTATCTTTAACATCTTTCTTGGGATAAATTTCTAGGTAAGTAAATACTGGATTAAACTATATGTTCATTTTAAAGGATTTTGATTTTATTGCTATATTTCCATCAAGAAAAGTCTACCAGGTATTTAAAAAGTACTAAGAAAGGGGGTTCTTAAAAGTTTATTTTGTAAATTTTACTCGCATTATTTGAATAAACTTCACTAACAAATGTGAACTTTTATTTGAATGAACTTCACTAACAAATTTCTGAGGCTCAATCTGAGCCTCAGAAATTCAGAAATTTAGTAATGAAACAAACATGCCTTTAGTTTTCATTCAAATTTGAGGAAAGTCTTCTTTCAAAAATTCTGACAAACTTTTATAGGGAATAATGGTGTAATACTACTTAAAAATTCTATAAAAATATATAGGCTCTAGAATGGAGCTCTTTAACAATTTTCTTCATAAAAAAATCTTTCTATAATGAATTATGTGAGAATTCTTAATGATTATTTTCCTCTAGACTATACATTATTTTCTCATATTTTGTTCTACCCAGGCTCTTATAACTTCGGAAAAAAAGCAAATTGTACCCATTTTTGTCCATGATTTTTATTTAACATTCTTTTAGTTTTTGATGAACCTTTATTTTATTTATTTATATGTGGTGCTGAGAATCAAACCCAGTGCCTCACACATGCTAGGCAAGTGCTCTACCACTGAGGTAGAGTTAGCCCCAACCCTTCCATCCATTATTAAAGATGAGAAAACAAAGGCTTAGAGAAGCTATGTAACTTACCTAAGACCAAGCCAGCCTTTTAAAGATTTGAGATTCTAACCCAAATAGTCCCTCACCTTTAGTACTCAGCCTTGCTATCTTTGTTTTAGTCTTAAAGGTGTCTCTTTGGAATCTGAAAAACATTTTCTACTAAATGAGGCTGTGAATGGCTGGATTTCTAGTTCTTGTCCACAAAACCCTATTAAACCCACAATGTTCCTGAAGAATATAGAAAATTACAGAAACTATGCCTCACAATTTTCATAACAGTGTCTTAGTTAAAAAAAATAAATGTAGGGGCTGGAGTTGTGGCTCATCGATAGAATGCTTGCTTACTATGTGCAAGACATTGGGTTTGATCTTTAGCATCACATAAAAATAAATAAAATAAAGGTATTGTGTCCAACTAATATATATATATGAAATTAAATGTGAATGGCAAGCTAGAAAAACACCTTCCCTGTTATAACATTAGCAAGAATAGGCCCTCTGGGCACTCTAAGTCAATAGTGGTTAAGACCTAGTGGCTGGTCAGTCAGGGCAAGAAGTACAGTCTGATAAAGAAGTAATAGTCTGATAAAGGAGAAGTGAGATGGCTGGAGAGAAATATGAAAAAAGCTTTAAAAAAATAGGCAATGGAAAAGCAAGGAAAAATTTGGAGCAGAGTATCAAAAAGGCAGCTTTCCTATCTTTTCCACCTGAAAAACGGTTAGTACAGTAGCAGGGAGCCAGAGAGAGGGAGAGGGAGAGGGAGAGGGAGAGGGAGAAGAAGAAGGAGAGAAAGAGAGGAAAGCAAATCAGAGTTTACCCTTCCTATTCCTACTTTCCATCTTGCTATCTATCCTCCTGTGGTAGGCACCAGCACAACAAATCCCTCAGCTAAATGGCACTGTTAAATGAAAGAGTGGAGACTAGTGGAGAGGACAATATTAAGGTATGCAGTACTAAGAATAGACAGATCCTAAGTAGAGACATAAAGAAACAATGACAACAAGATCCATTTCAATGCCCCAAAATGTGTAAGTCTGAGGACTGAGAATGTCCATGCTGGTCTTTACATATTTAATTAATGATACTTAACACTTGAGAATATCCTAATCATTTTTTTTCTTTCTGTATACTTTTAAAAGTATGGTTTGTTTGGATTTCTAATATTATATCAGTAATATTTTTTAACCTTCTTATTATATTTCATTTGACTGAATTTATTTTTCTTTATTCATTCTCTCACATTCCAATGATCAATACAATTTCTCTGATTTTCTTTTACAAATGAACAGTAACTATGAAACTCTATGTCAACAATTTGAAAATAATTCAAGATGACACCTGCATAATATGAGTTTGAATTGCAAATCTCACCTCAGTGCAGATTTTTTGTTCTGGAACTTGGCAAAAACTTATGCACAAACTTACAACCATACATGGCACCATTTGCAGTCAAGGTAAATGTAAGCAAACAAAACATTCAGTACAAAACCATAACTTCATAAAATTAATTGCAGTACAAAAGGCACTACTGTAATAATTTCTAAGCCACCTCTTGTTGCTATGTAATAACCTCAAGTGTTGCAACTATCCACTGAAAAATTCCATGTAACCAAAATCATATCCACATGAACTGCCTGTCTGTTCCATAAATTGCATATAATAGTAAAAAGTGATTTCTCAAAATTTTCATGACACATAAGGCATGTAACATAAAATGTGACTGTTTACGTTATCTATATGGTGTTCAGTCAAGAAGCACGCTATTACTAGTTAAGTTTTTGAGGAATCAAAAGTTATATGCATTTTTTTGATTGCAGGGGAACAATCATGGGGTTGGTTGGTACCCCAGCCGCTGTTCAAGGGTCAACTGTGTATTTGGCACAAATACAAAGTACACTCACAGCACACAAATTCTATAAACCAGAAATAATTCATGGCCCAAATTGTTATTTACATTTATTTCCTACTTATGAGCTGGCTCACTAAAAGTATGATAAAAATATGCATGGTACATACCCTACCAGGCCTACATCAGCTATAAGCTTCAGGTCAAGGTGAATTATTCGTTTTTGGCCTTTCAATGGTAAAAAATTTGTAAGAAATTTACCACCAATGCCACCTTCAGCTATCAAAATTCTGTCTTCCTCTTTATTGAGTTCTCCTTTAAAAAAGGGAGAGAAACAGCAAAAATTAATAAGTGAAATCAATACTGTGGTATTTTTCTGCTAGAAAAACATCAAGAAATTTCAGTTTACAAATCTAAAGGGCTAAAGCACAAAACCAAGCTTCTTTTAAAACTCTGACCCCACAGGCCTGTAGATACAACTCATACATGCCTAACATGTACGATGCCCTAGCTTCAATCCCAGTTCTATCAAAATAAGTATAATAAATATATAAGTCTGATCCTGGAGAAACATTTCTGTAGGCAAATGAAAAAGACCAATTATATGTTTTAAAAACAAGTAGTACTCTTATGTCTTTAAATAATCTTATCCAACAGTAAGTATTGAACAACCTTTATATACATTTTAGAAAGCTCTTTTTATAAACTAGAAGCTAAAATTATTAATGTTAAAAAAGTACTTCTGAAACTCAAGAAGCTATTTTTTAAGACCCCCCAATCAGTTTTTCAAAACATGCATATTTTTCACAACCTTATAAATGCCAATAGACTCACCTATAATTTTACCATTTTCATCAGTTACTGAAATACCCACAGGTACAGGGATTTCACAGTCTTTTCCTTTAGAGCCTTGCAGTGCACTAACCCTTCAAAAAAAAAAAAAAGAAATAAAATAAAAAACTAAATTAAAATAAGAAAAACTTCCTAAATTAAGTGGTTTATGCTTCAAACAAATACAAAGAAGAATAGCAATCAACTCTTCTGGGTAATGTAGATAGTAAATGATCAAATACTAAAGGAAAACTAAAATTATCCCTACTTATTGCATGTTGGACTACTGTATCATATAAAAATGGTAACAGGTAATGATTTAAGTTACCAAGCTAACCACCAAGTCATTTTAACCCCAAATGAACTAAGATATTACACATCTGGAATGAAAAATCTCATTGCGACAATATAAGCTAGAAAAAAATGCAAACTACACTGCATAATAAAACATTTAAAAAACTGATCTCAAATAAAAGGACTTAAATTATAAAAGGATAATGTGGCTACTCTTAAACTGCTCATGAAAAAATAAATTAGTACAAACTTCTAACTTAGTAAGTCCACTTCCGGGAATTTATTCTCCTCCAAAAAATATTGAACAACTACGTAAAAAGCATCTACACAAGGATGTTATATTGTGGTTATAACAGAAAAAAAATTAAAGTAAAAACAACTATAACCATGAAAAAAATGTTAAGTAAAAACAGGTTGTAAAACATTGTGATCTCATTTTTTTCCTTTTTTTGTTTCACAATTATACATATAATTACTTTGTGCAAACACAGAAAAAAGTATTTGAATAAGTAAAAAATAGTGGTTATCTCTGGGTGAAAGAACTACAGTTGATTGCTTTTTAATGGTGGTACAGAGAAGCATAGTTGAAAAAGATTTCCTAAAGGTCGTCCAAGATAATTTTAGAATAGTGGGGACTCACATCATTTTTTCTCTATCAGGAAGGGCAGGAATAGGAATACAGAAAGACACTGAGAGAAAAAATGGGTAAAAAGATTAAAAGCTCCAAATGCACAGACCCAGCTTTTCATGAGTTAAACATTTTAGACCTGCTCAGTTATAAATACAGGATATAATTTACTTCAAATTACCAATTAAATTTTATCTGGTAACTTTTTTTTCTTTAGGTTTAATTCTATAAAATTAAAGTCATTCAGTAAGCACTTACCGACTATTTGCTCCTTCTCCAGCCACAAACCGTTTCTGAGGATATTTGTCCTTAAGTTGTTTTAAGGTCATCTTTTTATGGGCTACAACCCAGACATCACCACCTTTTCCACCTTCTCCACCTAAACGAGGATAACCCATTCCACCACTTCCTCCTTTGGCGAAAAGTCTTAGGTTATCGATAAAATTTCCATACTTAAAAAAAGAGAGAAAAACATTAGGTATCAAATATGTCTATCAACTTAGAACTTCCAGTTCTGTTTCACTAAAATTTCTTTTTATAAAAGAATAAAAAATGGCTTTCTTTATGCCAATTCTAGAGCCTTTTCTTAGTTCACCTCTCATCTCACCTCCTTTCCCCATTCCTCTTAGGACTCTTCAGTTATTGATTTTTGTTTCACTTAGGGTCCCCTTTTCATCCTAAATTTTCTCTCCTGGGTGATTTCAGTCCATATCAATAACTATCACCTAGGTGAGATATTTTCTATGCCCAACCTGTTGAATATCTCCACCAGGATGTAGGTTTTTGGTAATTTGAAGCAACTGAGAGCAGGGTCTTTATTTAATTTATATTTGAAACCCTTAAATTATGTAACTTGCTGGTGGATGTCACCTGAATGTATTACTGTCACCTCAAAAACAAAATATTGGTCTGGGGATAGCTCAGTGGCAGAGTACAAAAAGTGCAAGGCCCTGGAATGGATTCCTAGCACTGCAAAAGAAAAAAACAAAAACAAAAAAACCCAAACAACAAACAAACCCCAAATTTTCCCACCCCAGAATTTGTTTCCTCAATGTTCCCTCAAATAATGGAATCATAGCTATTCAATGAGACAGCAGAAATAGATGTCTTTCAGACTACACCTGTTTCTTTCCCAGAAGCCCTGCAAGCTCTCTCCTTCCTGGTACCACTGCCCTAGAACCTTGACCAATACATTAAATCCAAAATGGTCTTTAGATGCCTAGTTATTTCTTCCTTAATGCATCCTCCATCTTGTTGTCCACAGCTATTTTTCTGAAATGAATCTGATCTCTACTGCTGTTCTCCCCCTACTCAAAAACCATGCATGGCTTTTTGGTCTTACTAAGTAAAAAAAGCATAATACTGTATTCAAAGCCCTTACCAGTATCATTTTCATTTGTTCAATCCCTCCCAATTGCCTCTTCATCTTGCTCTTTTCTACATGATGTTCTGCCATGACCCCATGCCACTCTGCTCATGCTTTTCTTCTTAGAATGCCATTTTTCCCTATCATAAACTCTTCTAAATGCCATATTTTCAATGTTCCCTCAAATAATGAAACCATACTTTGGTTCCATTATTTGAAAGAACATTGGAGGAACAGATTTCTTAATTCCTATAATCAACACTTACCCCGACAATGCTGGCTCTCAGCATTTTTATTATACCTCTATTATTACACTTTTTGAAATTGTATATTTTACCTGTTTTCCTCACTAAATCAATAACTTTTTGTAGGTAAAGATATACATATTAACCTCCCAGACTATCAACACACCTTACAGAGTAATTTCTTAAATTAAAAATTTTCACATTTTTAGTCATTAAGGATAGTTCTAAGTATCAAGCATATCCAGGAAATTTTTTATAAATCGAAACACTGACCATTCTTATAAAATTCTTGAGGAAGGTTTTTAAAGTTCCATTTAACATGCGACTTTTTTTTTAACCCTTCTAGATTCATCAGATTCACAAGTTTAGTAGTTCACTTAAAAGGAATATCTCAAGGTAATCGTTAGTAATAAAGTAAGTGTACAAAATATGATGTTAGCAGAGGCCATCGTAAGTTTTTTTTTCGGTTGGTTTTTTAAGCAGCTGTGAATTTTTACGAAAAATGCTACACAAAAGCTAGCCTAAATTTTCTGCAAGACACATCGATTACACATTTCCGTTCCCTGATAAAGTCCTCTCTAGAAAGATCTTAAAAGCAGTGTATTGAAAGGAAATCTATTTTTAAAAAAGTCTACGATTAATACTTTAAAAACTCAATATGTGAGCCCAAATAAAAGCAAAACAACCCTATACCCCACATACAATATATTTCGTGCCTGAACGGCAGGCAGGTACCCCATTTCCTTCCACGTGCACACAAGGCCCCTAAAGAATCTCAAACCCTGTCGCCAATCGTTCTAATCACTCAATGCAGCCCTCTTCACCTCTACAGGCAAAGCCCGACACCAGGAGGGGTCGAGAGGACTCCTAAAGACAAGCAGAAAAGAGGCCCCTAGAAAGAAAACAGTTGGGAAAAGCGAGGAAGACACAGGACCCTCAGGTGGAAATAGGTGCACCAGGCTGAGGGACACCAGAAAACGGACCTTTCTGAACAAGGAGCAACTGCAGTGCACCATAACGGCGCGGGGCGATTCCCTCCCAAGGAAGCAGAGTACTTTCTTGTGGCGCGCCGCTTACGTCACAGCCAGCCGCCGTCGGGATGTTTTTTCTTCCGCAAGCGTCTGCAGACTGGCGCATGCGTGGTACTGAAGGCTCGCGGTGAAAGAGCCGCCTGCGCTCTTGACGTCGCTTGTCCTGCTCTGGGTGAGGCAGCAAGTCTACAAGAAAACCAGAGTAAAGCCCTGAGAAAAGGTCGAGAAGTAGTGCGCCAAGGGACCGTAAGGTGCAGAATTGGTGCCTCTGGAATTAACATTTCGAATGGAATAGAACTGAAGACTTGACTGACTGGAGACTGGAACTTGAATTTTTATACTAATTGAGAAAGATGCAAAGTACCAGAATCTTTAAAGTGAAAATCTTCCAGCAGATTTAAAAGCAAATCACGTAAAAGACAGGGAAACTCAATTGGTAAAACAGTGCCTTCAAAGCTGCTTCTGCAAGGATGAGTGGAGTAATTGCCAAAGCTGTTGCTTGGAGAAACAATGAATTTAAAACTTGTGGCACAAAAGCATTATTGAGAAAAGTGTCCAAGATTTGAGATCTCTAAGAAGACTCTCGTGGAACGGATAAAAGAAACTTGTCTTCAATTATTTGTCAGTAGCTTTTTGGAGTCATAGTCAAGAGCTCTTATCCGACTCTCATTTTTCTTTCTTTTCTTTTTTTTTAAATTGGAGCTTTATAATTATACATAGTAGTTGGGCTCATCCCAAAAACACACATGCAAGGAATTAGAATTCAGTTTGAAGTACTCCTCTGTGAGAATTAGAGGTTACCGTTCCTCAGCCTGGGCAGAACCATCAGAGAATAGTTAACTCTCAGACATCTTTTTTCCCCGCCTCTTCCCATGCTCCCATACAGTGAGGAATGTAGACATTCTTAATGGGTCTCTCTACACTGATAGTTTTATAATTTTTTTTTAACCATCACGACTCAATTTGTAAAATCCTTTTAACACCTCAATATGACAATCTCTTTACCTCTTAATAAGGACAATGAAAGATGCATGAACTATCCCGCACTGTCTAGATTCTTTCACTGTCATTGGACCTCCCTCTTCACCATCAGTGAAACTGTAATTAGCGTAATCTGTAATTCTTGTATGAATTTTCCCGCACTGTCTTCTTTAATGTTGACTGTTAACCCAAACATTATCAGTTTGTCTCCATTAGTGTATTTATCTCTTTTAAATCAGGATTTCAGATTGTTATTGTTATCTGTTTATAGTTAAATCTTGATAACATTTCTGCCATTTGAATCCTCTCTTTTATTAAAATTTCTTATTTCAGAATAATGTTAAATTCAGTGTACTTATTTTCTAAAGCTTATTTCTCATTAGTGTACACAAGCCCATTTTCTTTTCCATAACCATACATGGTGAATGGTAGTTTTGTTTTTCTTTTTATAAAAAAATGGTGTCCTATTAGTTGAAAAAAACTCCTTTTCTTAAAAGGAGATGTTTAATGTATGGAAATTATAGTTCAAAGAGGAGAAAAAAACAATAATTACATAATTTTCTATTACTTCCTTCTAAAATATTGAAGTTTTATGAAAAGAAAGTAAATAAAAATTACTTATCAAACATTACAGTAATGCTAGATATAAAAGACTATATATATAGCCTAATTAGAATTAGATAAGACATTGAGTGATCTTGACCTATTTTTTTAATCTTGCACAGTCACCTAAGAATTACCACTGAGTCAAAGCCATGATCCATCCAGCCCTGCATTTTATTAAGAGTAGCCCCAAAATGGATGGAACTGGAGGACATTATGTTAAGTGAAATAAGCCAGGGACAGAAAGATAAATTCCACCTGTTCTTACTCATTTGTGAGCATTAAAATCTGATCACATAGAAATAAGGAGTAGAATAGAGAGGTCCCTAGAGGACAGGAAGCATATTGGAGAGGGGGTGTAGTGATTGGGTGGATAATGGGTGCCAAAACACAATAATGTTATGTGGCCCAATAGGATAACTGTAGTCTACATCAAGTAATTATACATTTCAAAATAACTGGAGAAGAGTTTGAATTTTACCAACACAGAAACAATAATATTTGAGGAGATGGAAATGCTAACTAAAGTTATCTGATCATTACACACTGTATACATGCATTGAATTATGAACAGTACCTCATAAATAAGTATAAATATTATATGCCAATTAAATGTTAAAATTTAAAAATTAAAATTTAAGTTAAGGGCTGAGGGTAAGCTTAGCATGTTCAAAGCCCTGAGTTCAATCATGGACACCAATTATTGTTTTGGTTTTACTTAAAAAAAAAACACAAAACAGTAGCCCAAATTCATAAAACCTGCTATTCTAGTGTTAGTCATAATGTATGAGAATCTCAGGTAAGAGTTGTTGGGTAGTCAGAACCAAAAAATAGAGTTCATTGAGTTATTTTGTCTTGTCACTTCTGTTGATCTTAAATACATCTGACATAGTTTCATATCTTATTTAGTAGGATCACGGGATGGGGTTGAGATGAATCACTGCCTTTTTCTTTTTGAATTTTGGTGAGTATCATGACATGGTAATTTTGTGCTATGCCAATTCAGCTATAACTATGCTTCCCAGAATTTCCTTCCTTATTGTGGTTTCAATATTATGTTGGCAACTAGGGACATTTCTCTGAGATTTGGAAGAAAGAAGCAGCATCCATTATGCTCTGAAGGTTGGTGCCAGGCCCCAGGCATCACTACTATGTTCTTTGTATGCCAAGGAATTCATGTACGTGTATGTGTGTGTGTGTGTGTGTGTGTGTGTGTGTGTGTGTGTGTGTGTATGTGTTTTGTTACTGACATTCTGCCTCACTTTGTCTACATAGTATAGAAACCAGTTCGACAGCTTCTCCAACTCCCAAGAGATCTTCAAATTTCAATGTCTGGACCAGTACCACATGTAGCAATATGGACAAAGGCACTAACTTTATCTGCAGGTGGCCTGCATCATTGGGGTTTGATGTTAGGGTTAGGGTTTCAGTTTGTCCTTTTGGCTTCTTATTTGTTCTTGATTTACCCTCCATTTTTTCTAACTCTCTTACCTGGTAACTACAATTTCATGCTTACCATCAGTTGCAGAAGCAACATCATTGCACATACTTCTTCAGCAGATCCCTTTGTGGTCCCTTTTTAATGACTTTTCTTTGATCCTCCAATGATTCCTTTTCAGAGTTTTATTTCCTCAGTTTTTCCCCAAACTGTGAAAAATTATAATACCTACAATAAAATCCTTATCCATAAACCATTTATAGAGTCTACTTCCTTGACTGAATTCTATTTGATATAATGCCTACTTATATAATACCTTAATTATACCCCAATGGGAGAACTTAAAAACACCCCAGGTATCAGTTGTCCTACAAATGGCAAGGAGGAATGTGTGTTTAGCCTGGCATGATAGCACAGGATGGCTTACAGGATAGCATACACCAAGCAATGCCAAAGGGCTTTGAATGTAGGAAGGAATTTAAAAAGGAACCTGGATGTCTATTCTAGTCTACCCTGAGAATATGCTATAGCTTGGGTTGTAAGGGTCCCCTAAGTTCATGTGGTAAAGGCTTGCCCCCCCAGTGTTGTGCTACTGGGAGTTAGTAGAACATTTAGGAAGTAAGGCTCTGTGACTGGTGTTCAGGTCATTGTGGCATGCTCTTGAAGGGATAGTGGGACCTTTACTCTCTTTTTTGCTTTCCAGTCAAGGGATTTTTATTTTATTTTTTTAGTTATACATGGGCACAATATTTTTATTTTGTTTATTTATTTATTTTTATGTGGTGCTGAAGATCAGACCCAGGGTCTCATATGTGTGAGGCAAGCGCTCTACCGCTGAGCTACAATCCCAGCCTGGGTCAAGGGATTTTGCTCTGCCACGTACTTCCACCATCGCATGCTGCCTCACCACAGGCCAAAAATCAACAGGGTTAACTGATCATGGACTGAAGCCTACAACACTGAACAAAATAACCTTTTTTTAAAATCTTTTATCCCAGGTTTTTGTTATAGTTATGTAAAACTGGCTACTAGTATATTTATATTCTCAGTGAAGTGAAAATTAAAAAAGAGTTAACTCAGAATGTGTCTGTTTCTTACAGAGATTCAGTTCTTTAATAACAATTCCATCTCTACTCTTTGCTTTCAGATTATCATAAAAACAAAGAAATAAAAAGAGAAAAAAACCAGAAGGCCAGATGTTAGGAAGTGCTTGACTTTACTTTCCAGGGTTAAGTATTCTGGCTCTACTAAAAATTTTGTGGAAGTTGTGCATGCTCCCCACCCAGAGTCCACGTCATATACACACTTTTCCCCCCATTCCATTGAAGGGCATTCCAGGGTCCCATATGCCCATTCATGGGAGTCTAAAAAGTTCTCTAAGACTCCCCAGCCTTAAGATAGCATGTAGGCCTTACCAACATGGGCCTTTCATCTGGGCTCCATATCAAGGAATGACCTACTTTTTATCCCTTATCTTTATTGAAGACCTTGCTCTTCATAATAGGTCTTTCAAAAACACCTTCAAGATAGAACTCTTGATTCTCATCCCTCTCTACCTCTGCCACATCACATCACATCTCCCAACATCACTTCTCTCTAGTCACCCTCATCTCCCTAACTGGCTGAGCAAGCAAAAAAACCTCAGTCAACCTTGATTCCACTCTTTGTGGCTTCTCACATGCAATCTATCAGTGAAGTCCTGCTAATTAAATTTCCAAATATTTCCCAATTCTGACCCCCTCTGTCTTCATTCAAACTTATAATCTTTGGTACAGATTGTAGTAAAAGCCCCCCAATTGATTTCATTGCTTCTAGTCTTGACCCCTTTGGTCCATGCTCCACAGAGTAATCTGTGGGGTCCTTTGATAACTTAAGTCAGAGTGGGTTTTTTTCCCCTAGCTTAAAATTTTCCAATATCTGCCTGTTGCAATTAGAATAAAATCTAAACTTTTAAGGTCCCACACAATTTGACTCCTGACAATATTTTAGCTATGTTCTTCTTCCTGAACATATAAAAAGTTTGTACAAACTGGACCATTCATCCTGGCTGTCCCCTCTGTTTGGCTTGTTACAACACAAATCTTTGTGTGACCAGTTGATTCATATAATTTTAGTCTCAACTGAAATGTAATCTTTTCAGAGAAGTCTTTCAGAGTTACTGCCTCTAAGATTGTACCCACCTCCCAATCACCTTCTATTTTATTATATTCACAACTTTTGCCACTTGCTGAAATAATCCCTTTTATTTTTATGTTTACTTGCTTGCCTATTGTTCGTTTTCCTCCTCTGTAGTCTTGTCTGTCTTGCTTATCATTGTAACTCAGTTTCTGGCAAGAAGTTGGTGTGCATCAAATACTTGTTGAATGAAGTTCGTGATGATTTTCCTTTATAAAGATGATGAAAGTAATTATCATTTATCTTCCTAGTTTTTAATAAGTTATTATATATGATTATATGCTCAGAGGAATATTAACTGTGAAAATTTTGTTACTTGCCAGTATTGTAATGGGAATCAGGATTGCTTGGGATCTGCAGTGATTAGAAAAAATAATAATATATAATTCCCTTTAATGTCTGCTATGCCACCATACCATTTTTTCTGTCTTTTTTTACTTTTCTCTTGTCTCACAGATAGTATTTTTTTCATCTCCCTCTTCTATGTTCCTGAAAAAACAATGCCTCCTCTCCCTTCAATTAGTCATGGTGAAGGAGTGCTCGTTTTCTCTGCAAGGTACTTATTTGTTTCAGCTTCATTTCCTGCTCTCTTTCCCCTAAGGTCATTGAATCACAATTTGATATATACATTGCTATTAAGGTTTACTAGAGGCAATTGGACTTGTATATATTTTAAATTAATGTCTTTTATTATAATGAGTCAGAAAGTCAATGAATTGAAAAATTATTCTTTTTCGTAGGTATTCAGCAGCATTACTCAGACAACATGTCCCTGCTGGGTGTGGACTGCTCTTCTGGTTTGGTGGTGAGTGATGATGGCAGCATTTCCTGGAGAAGGATGTTGTGTAAAGGATAAACACAAGTATGACAAAACTGCAACAAAGTGATTAGAAGGTAGGAGGCATAGGGACAATTAATAGGCTACTGGCTGAGTAAACCAGAAAGTCTTTGTGGGCAACAGTGGAAGACTTGAGGGGTATGGCTGCTGGAAAGCTGGAAATGATCTCAAGAGGAAAAAATAATGTGAAATAGAAATCAGCTAAAAACACTGCTGACTGTCCTTTTATTTTGTTTTAGTCAGCTTTTGCGTTGCTGTGACCCCAAGAACAATGAAAGAAAGAAAAGTTTATTTGTGGCTCATGGTTTTGTCCATGGACAGTTGACTCCATTGGTCTGTGTCTAAGGTGAGATAGCACATTATGGGGAAGGGGTACCCTGAAGAAAAGCTGCTGAGCTTGAGTCGTGGTCAGGAGGGAGAAAGAGAGAGGGAGAGGGAGAGAGGGAGAGAGGGAGAGAAATGGAGGAGGAGGAGGAGGAGGAGGAGGAGGAGGAGGAGGAGGAGGAGGAGGAGGAGGAGGAGCAGCCATAGAGAAGGTGCACACTTTTAGGGCATCCCCCAGTCATCTAACTTTTTCAGCCACGCCCCACCTGCCTATAGTTATCACCCGATCAGTCTATTTCAACTAGGATGGATTGATTAGGTTATAGCTCTCACAATTCAATCATTTCACCTCTGAATATTCCCACATCAACAGGAGTTTTCGAGGGGAGAACCTCATATCTAAACCGTAACATATTTTGTGCCAATCTCTAGAAAAATGTGAAGATCTCCTTTTTATAAACTAGTAGGAAGGGTTACATGTTCTCATGGTTAAAAAATTTAAGACAACATGTTGTAGTAATTCACAAACATGCCAAGTAATATAGTGAATAGGGATACCTTATTTCAGCACTTGGGCTGATTTATGTGGAAGGGACTTTGAAGTGGGTCAGGGCCCAACATGATCAAGAGAAAGAGCAGCATTCTACTATATAATTTGGAGATGAAGTCTGGGAAGGATGGCAGTACACTGGGAACAGAATGATCTTAATGGGTGATGAATACATTGCTGCAGTCATGAAGATGATTTTAATAAAAATAATGAATGACTTGGAAAACATTTGCTTAGTGGTTTGTCTTTGATATTATAAGTTAAATGGATGAGTTAGGCTCTACATTAGGCTTTATAAATAACCAACTATGAAATCTAAATAAAAAATGTGTTTTTGAAATTTGCTACTGTACCTATTTCTGCCAAATGAAACCTCTTTCCAATCTAATATTCCTAGCCCTTTCTGAAATGTTTTAAACTACGACAGTCATGTAGTTTTTCAACTATATCTTTTCTCTGGTTCTGTGATATTATACCATTCTTGATCTTTGTATTAGCTAATTGTTCCTTCTCTTTTCCCTTCATTGATTCTGTTTGCAGTTTATGGAGGTTTAAATTTGAGCATAGTTCCCATATTCTTCTCAACTTTCTTCTGTACCTCATGGCAGCAAATAATTTTGTATCAAAGCAGAGGTCTCCTAATCTATCTGTATGTCTAGCTAAATTTTAGATATTTCAGAAGATCTAGAATCAACTCTAATGAAATACATCTTGAAATCAAATTCATCTTCCTTACTAACCATTTTCCTTTTCCTCTTTCATATTTCTCAATGTCACCCCCCAAAGTAGGTATTATGAAAACATTAGTTTTTTAAAAAATTTTTTCCTTCCATCTCCCATCAATGTGATCAGCCAAGTTTGACCTTCCTATCTTTGAAATATGTTATTTCTACAATTGTCCTACAATGTTTTATTATCTCCTCTTATAATAGAAAAATAGACAACATATATAAGTTAGAAGCCATGATTTTAAAAACTAGCAAAATCACTATCTGTAGAGTTTCTCTATGCATTCTTTCCAGGTCTCATTTCCTTGTATGCCTAAACCAAACCACCCTCCTGAATTTTGTCCTAATTAGTTGCTATTAAAATTGCTTTTCAATGTGAAAGTATTCATGAAGAATATATGTTTTAATTTTGCTTGCCTTTGAACTTTGTAAAAATGGAATCTTCTGAGATTTGCTTTTTCATCTACAATGCATATAGCTATAGTCTGTTCATTTTCACTGCTGAATTACATCCCATTTTATTGAATGCACTACAGTTAATTTATCTGTACTCCTGTTCATGGTCATTTTGACTATTTCCACATTTTTTATTTTATGAACAGTGCTACAACTATGAATATTCCATTCTAGCCAAAATCTCTTGGTACCCATGTATGAGAGTTTCTTTAAGAAATTGTCTTGGAAGTGAAACAACTTATCACAAGTTAGAAATTTATTCAAACTGACGAGATAGAGTCAGTTAGCGTTCTAGATTAATTGGACCATTGTACTCTTCCTAGCACCTAAAATAATAGAGATGTTTGTTGTAGGGTTTTGGTGAATAACATTTATAAGTTTAAGAAAATACCCTTCTAGGGGCTGGGATTGTGGCTCAGTGGTAGAGCGCTCACCTAGCACAGGCGGGACCTGGATTCAATCCTCAGCACCACATTAAAAAAAAAAAAAAAAAAGGCATTGTGTTGTGTCCATCTACACCTAAAAAAATAAATATTAAAAAAATACTTTAAAAAAGAAAATATCCTTCTCTTCTTAGTTTGACAAGATTTTGTTTTTTAAATAATAAATTGGTGTTAAATTTTATCAAGTGGTTGGTTTCTCTTATGTGTTGATATAGTTTTTCAAGGGTTGGTCTATTCTCACGTGGCTAGGATAATCCTAGCTTGACACTGATGTACATTTTTATAAATTCTGCTGAATTTTGTTTGGCAATATTTTATGTAGAATTTTTTCATCTCTAAAATAATTAGTAAGGTGACCTTGTGATTTAACTCTTTTCATACTGTCCTCTTTTCATTCTGGTGTCAAGAATGAGTCTGGGAACTTTCCCTTTTGGGGGAAGTATTTGATATTTGAAAAGTCATATGGGCTTTATTTTCTTATTTATTTACTCTTCAGCTTTTGGATTTTGTCATAGATGAATTTTTTATTTTGTAGTATGAGGAATTGAACCCAGGGCCTTCTGCATACCAGGAAAGTGCTATACCACTAAGCTATAGCCTCAAGTTAAAAAAAAATTGGGGCTGGGGATGTGGCTCAAGCGGTAGTGCACTCGCGTGGCATGCGTGCGGCCCGAGTTTGATCCTCAGCACCACATACAAACAAAGATGTTGTGTCCGCCGCCGAAAAACTAAAAAATAAATATTAAAATTCTCTCTCTCTCTCTTAAAAAAAAATTATGTTGACACTGTCTCACTAAGTTGCCCAGGCTAGCCTTAAACTTATGGTCCTCCTGCTTCAGTCTTCCAAGTGGTAGGGGTTACAAGTAAGTGCTGTTTTGCCTGGCCGAGAATTTTACAGTTATTTTCCAGGAATTTATTAAGTTCTTTAAATTATGCTTCTTTGTATTCATGTATCTTTAACCTTTTTGTGTGTCTATAAATAGATACTACTTTCCCCTCCTAATTATTGCTTATTTGAACCTTTAATTTTTTTTTCTTTATCAGTCTCACCAAAGATCAATCCATTTTACCAAGAGAATTGACTTTTTTTTTTTTTTTTTGCATATGTCATTAATGTGTATTTTTATAAAATGGCTGAACTTTTGGGATCCTTTATTTCTGTTATTCCTTTAA
The DNA here is from genome assembly GCF_045843805.1 of Urocitellus parryii. Classification (NCBI taxonomy): domain Eukaryota; kingdom Metazoa; phylum Chordata; class Mammalia; order Rodentia; family Sciuridae; genus Urocitellus; species Urocitellus parryii. The sequence continues at coordinate 27,080,111 of NC_135533.1, read as the reverse complement.
ATGTTAACTTTAGTTGCTTATATTCCTCATATCTTATTTATAGCCTCTTTTCTTTTGGCCACTAGTATGAAGGTGTTTACTTCCTTCAAAGGACTTGAAGGAATTCAATAATCACAATTTTGATATGCAGTATTTTTATCACACAGTTTTGATATTTTATAATTTCCATATTTTATTTTTAAATTTATTGTTTAAAATTATTGACTAAATAATTTATTTTTAAAATTTCCAACTATATGAAAATTCATATTCTTGTTTTTTTACTTCTTAAATCAGCTCTTAAAATTTTAAACATTCTGTTTTATGGTCAGGCAACCCAGTTAGAAGGATAACAATTTGTGAATTTTATAAAGATTTGATTTATATTACATGAGACTTGCTTTATTTTCTATTGAAAGAAATGTATTTTGTAAATAAAGATTATATAGTTATATATATATAAAGATTATATATAGTTATACTACATATAAATATATAACTATAAATATAATTGTGTTGTTGATTTCATCTATACCTTTACTAATTATTTTCTTGACTTGAAGTCTTGTTTAAATCTCCCACTATGAATTTGTGAAAATTTCCCTCTAGTTCTGTCAATTTTTGCTTTATGTACTTTGCAACTGCATCATCAGATGTATAAATTTAGAATATTTCAATCTTTATGCATTGAATCTTTTATTATTATACAGTGTTCTCTCTCCTTTGCCATGCATTTTGATTAATAAAGCTATATCAGTTTAAAAACAAATAACATTTGCATGGTATATTTATTTCCATTCTTTCCAAGTTTTCCTGTCCTATTTTTCTGTGTGTATCTTGAGAATTTAAAATAAACATTTTCTTTCTTTTACTTACCATTCAGACCATTTACTTTCTTGATTCTCCCATCTTAACTGTGCTATGTCATTTTTCTGTATGCTTCTTTTTTCCCCTCTTGCTGCTTTCTCAATTGGTTCTTATTTTTTAACCTGCTTTTTATTCAATTTTAATCCTCTGAGAGTTCCAACATCATGTTTTCTATATCTGTCGTATAGAAATTAGCCAATAAATTTTACCATATATAGTAATAATTTACAAAGTCCAAATTCCACATTTCTATTTCCCCTTTTATCATAAATATTTAACAATTTAACAAAGTATTATTGTAACTATGTATATCTTACATTCCTCTTGTCTCTCCTCTTCCTTTTCCTGATTTTTTGATTCTTCTTCCTTCTCTATCCTCTTCTTTCCATGAAGATTTCACTGTCTTGATTCTCCAACAATGAGTTAAGAGATATTTGTCATCCTCTAGCTGGGGTTCTAATCCTAATGTCCCAGTAGAACATTTAGAACATCACATAAATGATATTTTCTGTCACTGACTTGAGTATAGACAGCATGAGTAGAATTTCTGGATCATTTAGAGGTTAGAGAGATGATGCTAGTTTTCTTCCATGGTGATTATACAAACTCATACTCCTGCAGAAGTATACAATGGGTTCATTTGTCCCAAAACTCACTAACAATGCATATTCCAAAAACTTTAATATTTGTTAAGCTTAAATTAAGGAAAACAATATACCATATCCTTGGAACTAAACATCTATTCTCATGTTTACAGGATATCAGGGATTACTCTTCTTTGAACTGCTTAGTAATGTCCTTTATTTTTTCTAGTAGGCTATTTTCATTATTGATTTATTGAGGTTTCTATTTAGGAAATCCTCTCTCTCTCTCTCTCTCTCTCTCTCTCTCTCTCTCTCTGTGTTGTAATAATACCCAGTTATTCAGGAGTTTTATAATCTAATATTCTTTACAAATGCATTTTAATTACAAAATATTTGAGATAATATTAATTTTAAAAGTACTATAAGAAGTTATGCTAAATATTATTAATTTTAATTGGTTTTGTTTTTAAGTTGTTTTTATTTATGTATTTATTTGTTTATTTATTTATTTATTTTGTGGTACTGGAGGTTGAATTTAGGGCACTGTGTTTGCTATGCAAGAGCTCTACCACTGAGCTACATCCCAAGCCCTGATAATTGCATTTTAACATCTATTGGTGCTATGGAATGTTTGTATCCCTCCAAAATTCATATTGAAACTAAGTCTTAAAAAAATTATTTTAGTTGTTGATGGACCTTTATTTATTTTTACTTATTTATATGCAGTGCCGAGAATCAAATCCAGTGCCTCACACATACAGGGCAAATGCTCTACCACTAAGCCCCAACCCCAGTCCCTCAAAACTAAATCTTAAACTATAGTATTAAGTACTAGTACATTTGGGAGATGATTCAGTACTAAGGACTTCTCCCTGGAGAATGAGATCAAATGTCTTATAAAGGATACTTCACACAGCATTTTCTTTTTACCTTTATGCCTAGCATCTTGATCTTGTACTTTCCAGCCTCTAGAACTGTTAGAAATGAATTTGTTCTTTATAAATTATCCAGTCTTAGGTATTTTGTTATAGCAGCACAATCCACCAACTATTCCTGCGGCTTCCTACTTTTCTTTATTTTTCAATTTTTTATACTTTGTAATATTTATATGAAGATACAATGTTTCATGAAAAATAATGTATTTTATACAAAAGACTCTATGGTAACTATGTGGCTATTCAAAGGAGAAATGAGTACTGATTCATTTTAGAAGGATCTGTTGAATGTCAATTCAAAGATGGGAAGAGTTTCTTGCTTAAAGGGTGTGTGTGTTCAAGGTGGGGTTAAATTGAACAGTGTTGGTGGATGGGGGAATTCCTTGGGAGGGTGGGAAGTTAAAGTTTCAGATGGGATATTAAATGGGTCACTTTTAATTTCTCTAATTTTCAGAGTCAATGATTGATGGTGGACTGAGATGATTACAACCCTAGAGTAGAGGAAAAAGTCTGGTGTGAGATGGATTTGTATTCATCCTACCCAATTTGAGATAAATGAATCTTCTTTTCTCGGTTGTTTTGTGTAAGAGCTGGTCTTGGTTGTAGAAGGGGCACATAAGGGTATTGTTGGGAAGAACCAATGATTAGTCACATTAATTTCACTATAATGATGAGAACAGGATAGAGCTCTGATAGTGGTTAGTCCTAGCAATGAATGGGGCTTAGGGGTTTTGGATTTGGCATACATCTCACCCCACATTCTCACCATCCTAAGTCAAGATCTTGTGAGGAAGAGGACACACTTAAGGGGAGGAGGGACTAAAGCAACTTGTTTTGGATCATTGTTTCTGGGGTTTGGGCACAGAAGACAGACTTAAACACAGTCCAAAGGATGTGCCAAGACTGGAACCCATGGGCAATATACAAGTATAACAGGGACTTGTCGACGCCTTCCTTGCTTCTATTGAAGGCTACAGAAAACTCTTCCCAGAGTTAAAGGTATATTTAGGTGGTAGGGAAGGTATGTTTGTGCGCGTTTTAGTGTTATTAATTTAAACAGTGCTTAACCCTTCCTGGACGATTAAGACTGTTAACAGGTCTCCACACTTTGAAGAGTTTTTCTTTGGATAGAATAGGGGTGGTGGCTGGGTGCAGAGAGAGAAGATAGCTTGGGAGTGTTGACTGACTACTGCCAAGATGGATATTCTCAGCAAAGAGAAAGAAAACAGGAGACAGGAAGAAAGACCCTGGGGCTTTAAGTGCAGCAGGAGCGGCAGGAAAGGCAAGGGTGCTGCGCGTGGCGAGCCCGCTGGTCCAGGGTCTGGTGGTGGCAAGGTGAGGGCGGGGCCTCGGGAGCGTGGCCACCCACTGGTGCCCCCTCGCAAGGTCCCTAGAAAAGAAGCGCGGTTCGGGCTGCTATCGGACTCCGGAGCTCCACGAGGCTGGAGTGGACCCACAGCGCAGCTTTCCGCTAGCCGGAGGCTCCCAGCGCCCAAGCGCCGCGCCGCCGAGAGGGTTCCCCAGAGCCACTGGGCGCCCGGCGAGCGCTCTAGGCAGGTCTCCGAGCTAGGTCTCCCGCCTTTCGCCTGGCTCCGGGGGTGGGTCCTGAGACCTCGTTCCTCCAGAGTCCGAGGCCCCGCGTCTTCCCAGTGAGGAGCAGCTCGCCACTGGACACCGACGAGAGGTACTCGATTTTCGCGCTGGTTCTCTTTTTTGCGTCCCAGAGACGCGACACAGGGCGGAGGGTGCTGGTCGGGAAGCTAACCTGAAATCCAGGAGGAAGAAAATTCGTCGATCCCACCCCTCTCTTTTTAGAACTCAAATCATAAACTGGCCATTGTCAGCTCCGTTTGAGGAATCTGCACAATTTTCGAGAGGTAAAACGACCTGAATATTCTGTTTAACTTTGTTTCGTCTGTTTTCTCTTTGACCTAACTTTTTGGAGGGAGGAGGTGGAAGGCAGTGTAGGAAAGGAGGCGAGTCCTAGGGTTCTGGATCTGCTGTCCTCACTCCAAGTCTCTGAGCTAGCTGTCAAGGTTGTATGCTGTCAGCGGCATTTTTAAAGCCAGCTTGGAAAATAGTAGCTCTGTAGCAATTCATTGCCAACTTAGTCCTTGTTTTCCACTTACGTGCTTACTCCGAGTTACTGATCAATTGGCAGGAAAACTTGTGCAAAGAAACATTAGAAAATGTCAAGATTTTGCTAAACCTAAGTGCCTTGCATCATCTCATACTAGCATATGTCTACCTTGCTCCTTTCATGCTCCTTTATGTATGTATGTTAATCTCCAGCCAGTTACTGAACAACCTAAGACAAGCCACAGATCCACCAGACATTTATCTTTAATGAAAAAATGGAAGCAGCAGTACCTTTGAAACTTAGAATGATGTTTGAGAGATCCAGTATCATTTCGATTAATACATTTGTAACAATTGGATTAAAAAATAATTCCTTGTGGTTACACATAGAATGGACTGCATTTTGATCCTCTGACTTCAAATGTATTCTGGTAGGAGCCTTCAATAAGGAGATAAGAGACCTGAGAAGTTGCCAAGCCATATCACTGAGAATTTTTATTAATCTGCAAAGGGAGAAGGTTTCTTCCAGATGTAAAAGTAAGGAAATGAACCTGCCACATCTTCATAAATGTGTTGGCTTTCAATGGCTCCCAAAGACTGTTTATCAGAATCTTGGTAATCAAGTTGAATTGTAAAATCCTTTCAAAGAAAGGTCTAAGAATCAGCAACTTAGAGGGAAACCAAGAAATACACAGAATTTGGCTCTATCAAAAATATGCTCATTTATAATTTTCTAAGTTTAAATAGATCACTGAGTAATTGAATAATTTTCTTATTAAGTTAAAAATATCCCCCCTCATATTTTTTTTATATAGAATATGGGTTCTGCCACAAGAAGATGGTTCTACCTACTGGGCTGCATTATGCTGATCAATCTGGTTAATGCTGACTTTGAATTTCAAAAGGGAGTGCTTGCCAGTGTCAGCCCAGGGATCACAGAAGACATTGATCTCCAGTGTTGGAATGCTTGCTCTTTGACATTGATAGATCTCAAAGAACTCAAGATAGAGCACAATGTGGATGCTTTCTGGAATTTCATGTTGTTCTTGCAGAAATCCCAGCGGCCTGGACATTATACTGTCTTCTTAAATATAGCTCAGGATTTTTGGGACATGTATATAGACTGCTTGCTTTCAAGGTCTCATGGAATGGGCAGAAGACAGGTGACACCTTCCAAGTATAGTTTTCCATAGAAAATACAGGAGGTAATTTAAATGTGCATTTAAAGAGAGTAGCAGTTTAGCTTTATTAAAAATTAAATATTTCATCCTTCTGATTTTTTTTCAAGTTTATCAAACAAACTAGCAAATTTGACATGTTTAGCTTTTTCCTGATAAGGGTCTTTAATGTTCATTTTTATTGATTTTTATATTATTTAGAAATCATGAGAGCTCTGATACATAAATGCTTGATTCTAAATAATGTTGGATTATAATACAGTTTGATAGATCATTGAAACTATTATTTTATTTTCACCTACAAATAGCTTATAACATTGTAATTATTCATATTAAATTAATTGATGAAGTTTTAAACACCAGACATACTTTTAGTCTCTTTAAATTACTTTTTTTTCAATAGGGTTGTACAAAAGAATAGAATCTCATGAGTAATATTAGAACAAATACTAATTTATCCTTTCTAATCTTACAGGATTGGATTTTATAAAATGTTTTACATTTAAGTGGGAAAATACAGAAAATACCTCAAACAAGATGCCACCAAATGAAAGCTTAAATCTGTCAGTACTTGTGAGGTCAAATATTTCCTATAGTTATTATCAAGATTATAATTTCTAATTCCTTAATTTTGAAGGTTATATTTTTTCTGATGTGCAATTGCTTTTTTGATATTATCATTCCCCTCTTTTCAGGTACTTTTGTCAATTCTTTTTTATTTAGAAAGCATCTTTGTAAAGTATCTTTGTTTTAAAGAAAATATACTTAAAATGCAAATGTGATATGTGTTTTCATAGTAAATGTAATAAAATTATAACCAATTTTATAAGGTATTTTATACCTTAATATTGACCTTAAAATTGTGCCAAAATTAATTCCAGTATTTTCCTACAGTGTAATATTTAATTTTGATGTAATGTACCATGTGGCTTCTAAAATGTGCATTTCCTCATCTTCTCTTATATATTAAAATATTTTTCTATGCATTAAGGACTAAAAACATTTTCCTTTTTATTGTCTGAACTTTTAAAAAAGAACAAAAACAAAAAGGCAGTAAGGAATTTAATTTTAGTAAAGTGCAGTTTATAGAATTTTTTTCTAGGTATTAGCTCAGTTGATTTTTATATTACTATTTATAATTTACATTTTATTCCAAATGGATATGAAGCTTTATCATGAGATAATTCTAAGTAGGAACTTAGAATGATGGGAAATGGCAATAGGAAGTTAATAATATGCAGTTTTGGTTTAGATTAATACTTTGATTACCTTTGGTAAGGGGTACCTACAAATTTGGCCCAGTTACTTACTTTTCAAAGTGAAGAGGGACTTATGAACAGTTTCAAGATTCACTTGTTTACAAAAAACAAAACCACACATTCAGGAGAAGCCCAGTCTTTCCTAGGACTAAGAACCAATAGAAATCTGTCCTATTGGTGTTTATAAAGGCTATCCTGGTGTAGAGCACTATTATCAAGTATCATTATAATGACAGATCTCGTCTATGCAAGCTGAATAGATACACCAAAACCAACAAAATATAAACATTTTAAAACAGCAAAAATAATACTGAATAAGTTTATAACTATTTGATAGTTTGACTTGATTCAAGAATAAACTTTGATATAAAGGAGGGAGCATTTTCTGAATTATGGATCACCCTGAAATTCCAATGAAGTTACACTAGAGTATACTAGGAGTTTTGTACACATACACACACACACACACCCACACACACGCACACACATTTCACACTTTATAAAAACCAATAGGGTATGTGAACCCCAGGCTAACAATCTTCAATGTTAATGAATGAGCCGACTTCACAGGTTTCAGGCATTCTTTTAAAAATGTAATTCCACATAACAAAGCATTGCATAGTAACTGGGTAGCAAATAATATAAGATTGTAAGTCTAATAAAGTCCTATATTGAAAATATTTTATTTTACCAATGAATGGTGGATCCCTAAGCTGAGAAAATCAACTGGTTGGAGAGCAAGGCCAATGTTGTCTTAACAATGACCAGATACATACCCAAGAAGATGCATAAAATTTATTTCCTACAGGTGGGCTAAAGAGGTACCTAGAGGCACAGTATCATGATTTTCCTTAGAAAATAATTTGCTTTTATAACCTGTGGGCAGATGATTAAAACTCAGAAGTTTAGTACTGTAAAGCAAGACTTATGTAATTTTTACCTAAAACTGTCCAATCAGTTGTCATCATTTGCTTATAGTTACATCATTTTATTGCATCAATCATAAAAGTTCTACCTTTAATCAATAAAATTAATAGTTAGCCTTCCAAGCTAAATTAGTTACAAATGGTTTCCTTGTTCTCCTAATTTAATATAATACTCTACTGGACTGTTAAAAATAATGACTGCTGCTAAAATATGCATTCTGTTTTTAGAACAGTTCATCTTAAACCTTTTTGACAGTGATTGGGTATGTTAAAATTCTTTCCAGTTTCTGGTACCAATCTTCCCATCAGTTTATATAAAATCTTATCTTTTTGTTTACCCTTCTTTCATTCATCAAATACTCAATGAATTTGAGGAAACATTGGTGAGCAATCCAGACATAATCCTTGATATTCCAAGTAGTCATTGAGGTGGGATGAAGGTAAGGGTAGAGAAAGATAATGTAACTAATTAAAAAGCAGTTTTATGATGGGCATGGTGGTGCATGCCTGTAATCCCAGCAGATCTGGAGGCTGAGGCAGGAAGATCGCAAATTCAAAGCCAGGCTCAGTAGCTTAAGTGTGTCCTTGAGCAACTTAGTGAGACCCTGTCTCAAAATAAAAAATAAAAAAGGCTAGGGATGCAGCTCAGTGGTTAAGCACCCATGGGTTCAATTCCCAGTATCCAAAAAACAAAACAAAACAAAAAGGTGGTTTTATGGATTCCAAGTGTAAGTTTACAAAGGAGGTGCCAAAAGATATTGGGTGGAGACCTTATCTATTTTTCTTTTGCCTTATTCAAAATCTGACTGGAACAGTTAAGAGATCTTAAAAATACCCACCAATTCTTGTAGGTTTTTTTTTTGTTTTTGTTTTGAGGGGGGTGGTGGTACCTGGGATTGAACTCAGGGGCACTCAACCACTGAGACACATCCCCAGCCCTATTTTGTATTTTATTTAGAGAAGGGGTCTCACTGAGTTGCTGAGGCTGGCTTTGAACTCGTGATTCTCAGCCTCTTTTGAGCTGCTGGGATTATAGACATGCACTACTGTGCCCAGCCTTGTTTTACTATATAGTGAAAACTCAAATCAGTTCCACAGCTTTGGGTTTATGCAGAATTCATTGAGGTTAACTCAGAACTGGTTATTTTCCAAAGAACTTAAGGCTATTAAGGCTATAGAGCAAATAAAAGATAGCAAAACATCTAATATTACATGTAAAGTATTTCTTCATCATGGTACCATGCAATAATTGAGTATATATGACTAAATTGCCTCTGTTCTTCCTGAAGAATTTCTTTTTCCAGCTTTAAATAAACCTCTAATTTTAAAATAGTTTTACATTTGCAATAAAGTTGCAAGGATAGTACAGTGAGTGCCTGTATACTCTTGCTCATCTTTTCTTTTTTCACCTTACATTATTATGGTACATTTGTCAGAACCAATGAGCCTATGATGATACATTATTAATTAAACTTCTTATTTTATTCAGATTTCACTAGTTTTTTCCCCTAATCTCTCCCCACCCGAGTCCATCCAGGATACCATACTATATTGACTTGTTGACTTGTCATGTCTTCTTGGTTTCTCTGGGTTTTAACAATTTCTTAAACTTTGTTTTTGATGACCTGCCAGTTTGGGGTATTAATCAGATATATTGTAGAATGTCCCTCAATTTTGGTTTGCCTGATGTTTTTCTCATTGTTAGACTGGAGTTATATGCTTTAGGGATGAAATCACAAGATAAAGAACTGTTTCAGCCCTTCGTATCAAGGGTACATATCAAGATGACTTATTACTGATAGTGTTTAACCTTGGCTAAGATAGTATTTGCTAGGACTTTCTATTGTAAAGTTATTTTCCCCTCTCTTTCTAAACTGTGCTCTTTGGAAGCAAGTCACTAAACATAACCCACAGGTAAGAGAATGGAGAGTTTTATTACATCTCCTTGAAGAGGGAATATTTACATCAACTATCTAGATTTCATGGAGATTTATTTCTTCTCCCCTGGTCCCTTGCCATTACTATGGATTTATGGACATTTATTTATACTTTGGGTTATAATGTGATATATTTGTTTTCTTGGTCAAATTATTCCAGCCTTGGCCACTGACTTTACATTCATCTTCTATATTTTTTGGCTCAGTCTTGTACTTAGTCATTTCTTCAAGGAGCTCTAGTTCCTTTTATTGGGGAATGATATTAGAAATCAAAATCTGAGTGCTGCATCTATCTATAGAATTTTGGTCTGATAGTGTCAGGCCAGTTCCTAGACATCAGGGGATCTGCTTTTCTTGGTCAGAAAGCATCCTTGGCATTTTTTTTTGACTGTCAACTAAATACAAGCAATAATGAAACATGGTTATTATTGAAACTGATGTAATTTTTATATACTTGGCAGAAAGCGTGCAAAATCAGCAGGGGCTGGTCTCCTTACACTTTACATGGATCCTGCTATACCTGGAAATCTTTGTTTAGTTTAGCAAGTTACAGTTTTATAAATATTAACAAATTGTAGCACTTCAGAAGGGACTAGCAACATTCATAAAGTTTGGAAACTGCATTATCAGAATTTAATTAGAAAATGATGAAATTAACTGTATATTAGATCTGAAAAGGCATGGAGTAGATATCAGAGATGGTTCCTGTGATATAAAATGGACTCTGGTGCTCCAGGAGGTAGACCAAGGACCAGAGGAATGTAAGTTATTCACCTATTACTTACTGGTTTTCACCAGGAGGCACTAACTACATTTTAACCAAGGAATGAACTCCCTCTTTACTGAGTTTTTTGAAGCCATTTTATCCGTGTTCACTGAATTCCATAATTTTTATTCTTGTTTTTCTTTTAATTTAGTTGATTGGTAAAAGTTTCAGTCTGAAAGCTTATCAAGCACAAATATCTACACTAAGAAATATTACTGCTGTCTATCAACCTATATTTCTTTAGCAGTTTGGCTACTAGATAATTATGTGCCCTGTTTTACCTCCTCCCTACCTAAAGGGTAAAGTCTATGTTGCAGTGGAGAGGTCCATAGATATCAAAGATTATCTTGATGACAATCCTAATCAATCTGGAGATATCAGGTGTACTAAATACAAAAAGTTATATACAAGCAAGTCATATCAATTTAATTTCTACACCTTGATTATGTTTATATCACAGTATGTATGCTTCATAATTCTGGAGAAAGTCAATCACTATTATGAAATAAATAAATCTGAACTATTTTTACATTTTGTCTGTGTTCAATATTACTTATATAATATTCAGTTAGCTGATAAATCTTCTGATTGAATTCAAAACTTGACTGAATCGCAGAGTTCCAGGTAAAGCCAACCATTACATTTACCCAATAATTAATTGGTGAGGTTTTGATGACAATAATAAAGGAAATATGGTGTCTACCTTATCCTTGGTGAACTTAGAGAGTCTGGGGGAAGGAGCTTATAGTGTATAAAATGGGGAAGAGATTCACTGTTCTCTGACATGGACACTTCATGGACACTTTGATTCTAGGTATATCTGAGGCATGCCTAAGCTGTGCCTGGTGCTTTTTGTGTGGGCTCCTCATCATGCATGCCCCTATCCACATCCATTCTTGCATCTCAGTAATTCTCCTTTAGATAGAATCTTTTTTCTGAGGGATTTCTGTGCATTCTTATCTCTTTTCAAGGGTGATGATAATTGAAAAAAAAAAGATTCTAGAGAGAACAAAACTCACTGATAATATCTACTCCTGTGGCCACAGGGAACTGGACAGTTAGGACAGGGTGAGAGACCACCAGCCAAAGGTGAACTGGCAACTCATTCTTACCAGAGCAATAATGATCTCCCCTCACAGGTAAGATAATAAAAAAAACATTCTAAAGGAATGTGAGGTAGGAGAAGATACGAGAAGGAAAAGGAGGAGTAAAAAAGAGGCCCACTGCAGTGATAGGGCCTGCTGTTATGTGATCACGTAAGTGGAATGTATGCATCTCTTCCCAATTCTGCATTCAACAACATCATGTTAGTAGGTTGACCAACCATGGCTGGTTATAGTAGAGTATTTACAGGGTTGGGGCTGTAGTTTAGTGGCAGAGTGCTTCCCTAGCATATGTGAAGCACTGGGTTCAATATTTAGCAATGCATAAAAATAAACAAAATAAAGGCATTCTGTCCATATACAACCACAAAAAATATTTTAAAAAAGAGTATTTACACCATGCAAGTTGGCAAATACTACTAAAGAGGGCTTTTTCCCCAGGGAAAACCAGTCATCATAGCTTTACCATTACACTGCCGAGTGTCATATGTACCAAGAATGTAGACTCAAATTCCAGTTACTTTCTTGCTTAAGAAAACAGGTTTTTCTCTCTCCTAGTCCCAGACATGAAATCAACTTTGTGGATTTTTGGCTGGAGGAGTAGTTTAATAGGGATTAAGACAAGAGATGAAAACCTCACAATTGCATTCAGGGACATGGATACTTGGCTCTATGCCCACCATTATGGTATCTACCACTTATTTATTTATAAGATTACCCCACCATCAAAGGAAGGAACACACTCCCCTCTATCTTTTCCTTCTCCAATACAGAAGAGGAGGACTATTAGACTTTGATTTGCATAATTACAAATTAAGAGTAAAACCGTATGTATTTTTATTTTTATTTTCACTGTTTGATTCACAACTAACATTTGCTTTTTATAACAGATAAAACTTGTGTTACTTTGACCAACATATTTGTTGCTGCCCAGTATTTCTATACATTTTTGATAACAGTACCTAAATTCTCTACTCTATCCATATATGTTGATGGTATCTGCCCACTTCTGGCTCTGCAATAGGCTGTACTCAGATGTGATCAAATTTATAGTAAATTGTTCAAGAGTGGACATGTGACAAATCAAAGGTCCCTGCAGAAGCAGTTGTGGAAAACTACTGAGAAACAGACATATATTCTTCTCCCCTGGATACGAACCTGAGAGAATGTAAGCCAGGAGTTGCTAGAAGATGATGCTACAAATACATTGTCAGTCCCTAGATCCAAAAAAGCTTGCAGTCTAAATGACTCCCAGATTTGATAGGTACAGACCCTACATAATTTTTTTTTTGGCTCAACTATTTAGAGTAGTTCACATGCAAGCAAGAGTCCTAGTAAACTATGTTTACAATTTAAGTTAAGAGAATTAGCAGTCTTTCCAAAGAAATTGATGATAACTTTTCTGATATTATGCTGATGTTTTCAATAAAAATAAATTATATGGCCTTATTTTTATTTATAGAGTGTTTTACTAAATACCATAAATTATATTAAAATATTTATTTAGCATATAAATATACTAAAATATTTATCCTAAAATATTTGCTTTACATTTGTGTATAAAGATATATTTAGCTAAAATTAGAAGTAGAATTTATTTCATAGACTCTTAAGTATGTTAGGAAGGAATACTCTTGTTTTGCCCATTCCCAATTTTAATTGCTTTCACCCTCTGCAATGCTCCTCCGAGAATAGGCAGCTTTTTAAGAGCTAAATCTGTATCAGCCAGAGGTCCTCCAAGTAATCGGACAGGAGTGCTTTCCACTGTTACTACCCCACCAGAGGGCACCTAAAAAAAGCAAAAGGTAAATATCTAGAGTCTGTTTATAAAATTTTCAATAAAAGAAAAACCCAGTCATCCTTTGGAAAAGATACAAAATGTAAATATAAGTAATTAGGAGGCAGTATGACATTGTGGAAAAGATAATGGCTTTGGAGCTGGAAAAAGTGGGTTTGAATTCTTCTGTTGCTCATGAGCTTTGTAATTGGTGGCAGATTATGTCCAAATGAGGTCACCAGGAACAGTGGCATATGACATGAATTTACTTGTCAGGCTAAGTAAGTACTGCACATTGCCTGCCAAAAAGATGTAAAGATATACAATGACTAGTTTTGGTAGAAATTTCATAGGAAACTAAGAGGGCTGGATCTGCTCTAAACCAGTACTTGGAGATAAATGAAATGTACCTTAATGGTGTGAATATTTGAACAGCAGAAAAAAAAAGATAAAAAAAAGAAAAAGAAAGATTCCATAGAAATAACATTTTGGGACCCTAAATTTAATATCTATTAAGCAAAAGAAGTGGAGAAAAGTAATCTTACCGTTGTGTTAAGGCCTTTAATAACTGTCCGATGAAGTATTGTGTTTTGTGGTTGCCCTTTGTATTTAGAGGATTCTATAGCCTTTTCCTGAAGCCTTTTTGCTTTCTGAAGATTTTTAAATTAGAAATAAAATGCTATTAATTGCTATTGAAGCATTAACTATGGTAGTTATAATAAAGACACAAAATACATTAAATTCTGTTTAACTCTTTGAATGTTTATTAGGCGGCCCTGGGATCAACATTTACTCATTTAGACCAAGAAGACAGTTACTACTGAGGGTTGAATCCTTTGCACATTGAAGAAAACACCATGCATCTAAAAAACACTCTGGTTATTTCCAGAGGTACTGGTCATATGTAACCAAGGAATAAAAAAATGTCCTGAGGAAATAAGATTTAGTTTGATATAATAAGCTATTATTAAATAGTACAATTTATAACTTACTAAATTTATATCAAGCTACGCACATTTCGAAATATGTTGAATAAATATAACTCAGTATAATTTCAAATATTCAGAATAATATAAATTATATAATTTGTTGCAGTTACATTCAAGCTCAATATTAGAGGTACTGAGAGGTGAAATGTGAGGATATAAGGTCACAAATGATCAACAGGAAAGGAGTTTCTTGTCATTAACTCTTCTTAAAAATACAAGCAGTTTTGAGGATATTTTCAAGTAAAGTTTGGAAGAACTTTCAGTGAAAGGGGGATAACCTGGGACTCAGAACTTATTTTTAACTTATGTTTTGCTATCTGACTGTTTCCTGTATTTTCATGGATTAACTAAATATTTACCAATTTCATATCTACAGGAAGAACCAGGACACTAAATATAAGTATATTAAAGATATTAATGAAAAATATAGGAAAAAATATAGACATTTTTAAAATGCATGGTGTGTCTCACAAATGTCAAGAGAACAATTAGCAGTATAAAATTTTTAGATTGGTTTCTAGTTAAAGTAGCTTATCATATTTTTTTCCAAAGGGATATTTATCTCAAATTCCCATTTAAACTGTAATATGTTTCTTTTGGTAATCACAGAGGGGAAAAGCTCTTTGTGAAGAGGGTAAATCAGAAGTTACTTTTTCTGTTCTTCACTCAACTTTTTACGGAAAAGAAATAATTGAATAAGAAGGTTCAGAATGGAAAGTAGAGCACATTTCTTCAGCTCATTCCTGTCTATCAGTGGTTTTACAAAGGCCAAGAACACCACCCTTAATTCCCCCTGCTAAACCAAATGAAACTCAGAGTAGCATCACCTGTAGCTGTGAAAAGGCAGTTTCAAGCTAAAATGCATACAAGCAACTAATAGTGTTGGTATTCTATAGAAAGGTAACCAGGAAAAAGTAAATGACTATTCACTTCTGAAAAAATTCTGTTCTTAAGAGTTGGTTATTTATTGTATACCTCATAAAATTTAAAAATCCTACCTTTAGTGTTTTAGCATTTGATGTTCTAGCCAGAAAATTTTCCCATGATTTATTAGCTAGGTCTCTTTGCTTGTGTGTAGCTTGTATCTGAAATGAAAAAGGTAAGGGGGTTTCAGTTTCTATGAAAGAATACCAAAGGGCTTGGAAGCATCTATTTGGAAGGAAGCAACTACCCTTTGCTAAAGTAAATTTTAAGGCCCATTAGCAAAAGGATTAGAATATTCATAGTACTTAATTTTAAAAACAAAACTCTTAAAATGAAAAAAATCTTTTACTCATATGTGGCTAAGGTTTAAACCGCTTTCCATGAAATGTAATGCAAAATTGCTTTTTTAAAAAAAAATCAGCAAGATTGATTGTTTTACATGATTGCCATTTGTTTTTGTTTTTAATTTTTTTATTGGTTGTTCAAAATATTACAAAGCTCTTGACATATCATCTTTCATACATTTGACTCAAGTGGGTTATGAACTCCCATTTTTACCCCAAATACAGATTGCAGAATCACATCGGTTACACATCCACATTTTTACATAATGCCATATTATTAACTGTTGTATTCTGCTACCTTTCCTATCCTCTACTATCCCCCCTCCCCTTCCCTCCCCTCCCATCTTCTCTCTCTACCCCATCTACTATAATTCATTTCTCTCCTTGTTTTTTTCCCCATTCCCCACACAACCTCTTATATGTAATTTTATATAACAATGAGGGTCTCCTTCCATTTCCATGCAATTTCCCTTTTCTCTCCCTTTCCCTCCCACCTCATGTCTCTGTTTAATGTTAATCTTTTCCTCCAGCTCTTCCTCCCTGTTTTGTTTTTAGTTGCTCTCATTATATCAAAGAAGACATTTGGCATTTGTTTTTTAGGGATTGGCTAGCTTCATTTAGCATAATCTGCTCTAGTGCCATCCATTTCCCTGCAAATTCCATGATTTTGTCTTTTTTTAGTGCTGCGTAATACTCCATTGTGTATAAATGCCACATTTTTTTATCCATTCATCTATTTAAGGGCATCTGGGTTGGTTCCACAGTCTAGCTATTGTGAATTGTGCTGCTATGAACATAGATGTGGCAGTATCCCTGTAGTATGCTCTTTTATGATCTTCAGGGAATAGTCCGAGAAGGGCAATAGCTGTGTCAAATGGTGGTTCCATTCCCAGCTTTCCCAGGAATCTCCATACTGCTTTCCAAATTGGCCCCACCAATTTGCAGTCCCACCAACAATGTATAAGAGTACCCTTTTCACCACATCCTCGCCAGCACTTGTTGTTGTTTGACTTCATAATGGCTGCCAATCTTACTGGAGTGAGATGGTATCTTAAGGTGGTTTTGATTTGCATTTCTCTGACTGCTACAGATGGTGAGCATTTTTTCATGTACTTGTTGATTGTTTGTATGTCCTCCTCTGAGAAGTGTCTGTTCAGGTCTTTGGCCCATTTGTTGATTGGGTTATTTGTTTTCTTATTGTTTAATTTTTTGAGTTCTTTGTATACTCTGGATATTAGGGCTCTATCTGAAGTGTGAGGAGTAAAAATTTGTTCCCAGGATGTAGGCTCCCTATTTACCTCTCTTATTGTTTCTCTTGCTGAGAAACAACTTTTTAGTTTAAGTAAGTCCCATTTGTTGATTCTTGTTATTAACTCTTCTGCTATGGGTGTCCTATTAAGGAATTTGGAGCCTGACCCCACAATATGTAGATCGGAGCCAACTTTTTCTTCTATCAGACGCAGAGTCTCTGATTTGATATCAAGCTCCTTGATCCATTTTGAGTTAACTTTTGGGCATGGCGAGAGGAGGGGATTCAGTTTCATTTTGTTGCATATGGATTTCCAGTTTTCCCAGCACCATTTGTTGAAGATGCTATCCTTCCTCCATTGCATGCTTTTAGCCCCTTTATCAAATATAAGATAGTTGTAACTTTGTGGATTAGTCTCTGTGTCCTCTATTCTGTACCATTGGTCCACCAGCCTGTTTTGGTACCAGTACCATGCTGTTTTTGTTATTATTGCTCTGTAGTATAATTTGAAATCTGGTATCGCTATACTGCCTGATTCACACTTCCTGCTTAGAGTTGCTTTTGCTGTTCTGGGTCTTTTATTTTTCCATATGAATTTCACGATTGCTTTATCTATTTCTACAAGAAATGCCGTTGGGATTTTGATTGGCATTGCATTAAACCTATAGAGAACTTTTGGTAATATCGCCATTTTGATGATGTTAGTTCTGCCTATCCATGAACAGGGTATATTTTTCCATCTTCTAAGATCTTCTTCTATTTCTCTCTTTAGGGTTCTGTAGTTTTCATTGTATAAATCTTTGACCTCTTTTGTTAGGTTGATTCCCAAGTATTTTATTTTTTTTGAGGATATTGTGAATGGGGTGTTTTTCCTCATTTCTGTTTCAGAAGTTTTGTCGCTGATATACAGAAATGCCTTTGATTTATGCGTGTTGATTTTATATCCTGCCACTTTGCTGAATTCATTTATCAGTTCTAGTATTTTTTTGTAGACCCTTTTGGGTCTTCTAGGTATAGAATCATGTCTTCCTCAAATAGCAATAATTCAAGTTCATCTTTTCCTATTTTTATGCCTTTAATTTCTTTCGTCTAATTGCTCTGGCCAGTGTTTCAAGAACTATATTGAATAGAAGTGGTGATAGAGGGCATCCCTGTCTTGTTCTAGGTTTTAGAGGGAATGCCTTCAATTTTTCTCCATTCAGAATGATGCTAGCCTGAGGCTTAGCATAGATAGCTTTTACAATGTTGAGGTAAGTTCCTGTTATCCCTAGTTTTTCTAATGTTTTGAACATAAAGGGATGCTGTACTTTGTCAAAGGCTTTTTCTGCATCTATCGAGATGATCATATGGTTCTTATTTTTAAGTCTATTGATATGGTGAATAACATTTATTGATTTCCGTATATTGAACCATCCTTGCATCCCAGGGATGAATCCTACTTGGTCATGGTGCACAATTTTTTTGATGTGTTTTTGTATCCGATTCGCCAGAATTTTTTTGAGGATTTTTGCTTCTAGGTTCATTAGAGATATTGGTCTGTAGTTTTATTTCTTTGAGGTGTCTTTGTCTGGTTTCGGAATTAGGGTGATGTTGGCCTCATAGAATGAATTTGGAAGAGCTCCCTCTTTTTCTATTTCCTGAAATAACTTGAAAAGTATTGGTATTAATTCTTCTCTAAAGGTTTTGTAAAACTCAGCTGTATACCCATCAGGTCCTGGGCTTTTCTTGGTTGGTAGTCTTTTGATTGCTTCTTCTATTTCATCCATTGATATTGGTCTGTTCAAATTGTGTGTATCCTCCTGACTCAGTCTGGGCAAATCATATGACTTAAGAAATTTATCGATGTCTTCACTATCTTCTATTTTATTGGAATATAGGTTTTCAAAATAATTCCTAATTATCTTCTGTATTTCTGTAGTATCTGTTGTGATGTTGCCTTTTTCATCCCGTATGTTAGTAATTTGAGTTCTCTCTCTTCTTCTCTTCGTTAGCATGGCTAAGGGTCTGTGGATCTTATTTATTTTTTTGAAGAACCAACTTTTAGTTTTGTCAATTTTTTTAATAGTTTCTTTTGTTTCCATTTCATTGATTTCAGCTCTGATTTTAATTATTTCTTGCCTTCTGCTACATTTGCTGTTGTTTTGCTCTTCCTTTTCTAGGGCTTTGAGATGAAGTGTGAGCTCATTTATTGGTTTTTTCTTTTTTTGAGGAATGATCTCCAGGCAATGAATTTCCCTCTTAAAACTGCTTTCATTGTGTCCCATAGATTGATATGTTGTGTCTGTATTTTCATTTATCTCTAAGAATTTCTTGATTTCCTCCTTTATGTCTTCTGTAACCCTTTGATCATTCAGTAACATATTGTTCATTTTCCATGTGATGAAGGATTTTTCCTTCCTTCTTTTATCATTGATTTCCAGTTTCATTTTATTATGATCAGATAAAATGCATGGTATTATCTCCACCCCTTTATATTTACTGAGGGTTGTCCTATGGCATAATATATGGTCTATTTTTGAGAAGGATCCATGTGCTGCTGAGAAAAAAGTATATCCACTTGATGATGGTTGATATATTCTATATATGTCAGTTAAGTCTAGGTTATTGATTGTGATATTGAGTTCTATAGTTTCTTTATTCAACTTTTGTTTGGAAGATCTGTCCAATGGCGAGAGAGGTGTGTTGAAGTCACCCATAATTATTGTGTTGTGGTCTATTTGATTCTTGAACTTGAGGAGAATTTGTTTTATGAACGTCACAGCAGCATTATTTGGTGCATAAATATTGATAATTGTTATGTCTTGTTGGTGAATGGTTCCTTTTAACAGTATATAATGTCCTTCCGTATCCCTTTTGATTAACTTAGTCTTGAAGTCGATTTTATTCGATATGAGGATGGCCACCCCTGCTTGCTTACAAGGACCGTGTGCGTGGTATATTTTTTCCCAACCTTTCACCTTCAGCCGTGTATGTTTTTTCCAATCAGATGTGTCTCCTGGAGGCAGCATATTGTTGGATTTGTTTTTTTTAATCCATGTTACCAGCCTATGTCACTGTATTGGAGAGTTTAAGCCATTAATGTTTATAGTTACTATTGATATATGGTTTGTACTTCCAGCCATGTTTGATTATTTATCTTTTTTTTTAATTTAGTTTGTTTCTCCATGCTTAGCTTTCCCCCGCCCTCTGTCTTTACTGAGGCACTTCCCACTGATGGTTTTGGTTATTGTTTTTCATTTCTTCCTCGTGTAGTGTTTTGCTCAAGATGCTTTGCAATGCAGGTTTTCTGGCTGCAAATTCTTTTAACTTTTGTTTATCATGAAAGATTCTTATTTCGTTGTCATACCTGACGCTTAATTTTGCTGGATACAGAATTCTTGGTTGGCATCCATTGTCTTTCAGTGTTTGAAATACGTTGTTCCAGGATCTTCTCGCTTTCAGCGTCTATGATGAAAAATCCATTGTTAACCTTATTGGTTTACCCCTGAATGTAATCTGCCTCCTTTCTCTTGTAGCTTTTAATATTTTCTCTTTGTTCTGTATATTGGATATCTTCATAACAATGTGTCTTGGCGTTGGTCTACTGTGATTTTGTGTGCTCGGTCTCCTGTATGCATCTACAATTTGTATATC
Organism: Urocitellus parryii; assembly: GCF_045843805.1. Classification (NCBI taxonomy): domain Eukaryota; kingdom Metazoa; phylum Chordata; class Mammalia; order Rodentia; family Sciuridae; genus Urocitellus; species Urocitellus parryii. The sequence continues at coordinate 27,059,582 of NC_135533.1, read as the reverse complement.
CGTTTCCTTTTTTATTTATGGAAAGTTTTCTGTAATTATTTCATTCAGCAGGTTACTCATTCCCTTGGTTTGAGTCTCTATACCTTCCTCTATCCCGATGACTCTTAAGTTTGTTTTTTTATGTTATCCCATATCTCTTGGATATTTTTCTTGTGATTTTTTACCAGCCTTTTGAGTTGGCTAGACTCTTTTCATGATGATATATTTTGTCTTCATTATCTGACGTTCTGGCTTCTACTTGCTCCACTCTGTTAGTGATACTCTCATTTGAGTTTTTAATTTGGTTTATAGTTTCCTTCATTTCTAGAATTATTGTTTGACTTTTTTTTAATAATCTCTATCTCCTGATAGATGCTTAACTTCTTTTATCTGTTTATGTAGTTCATTTTCAATGTGTTCTTTCACTGTTTGAATTTGCTGTCTCATATCCTCTTTAAGGTTCCATTCCATCTGTCTAAGGTATTTCTTAAGTTCTTTATTTGACCATTTTTCTGATGACTCTAGGTCCTCCTGAATATTTAGAATGTCCTGCATTGTTGGTACTCCTTTTCTTCCTTGCTTTTTAATGCTACTCATGTTACTTCTTGTTCTGTTTGAGTGCTGAGTAACTGTTTACTCCTATTAATTTATTTGATGCTTGGGAGGAAAGGTATTCGAAGGGGAAGGGAAGAAGTCACTGTCGCCGCTGGTTTCAATGAAGTTATCTCCTCCGCCACATTCTGGTGATGTCAGTTCTCTGCCATGGTGGTATCCCATGCAAATGGCGACAGTTCGTTCCCTTTGCAGGGTGACCAATGCAATGGGTAGGTCCTGACTGGCTCTCCCAAGCCCCATTTCAATCCTCTGGTCACTGCCTATGAATGCTCAGTTGGTATTAGCCTCCGTAGGTTCAGAAGGGCCGACCAGTTGTTTCAGCGGGATCGTTTAGTGGTGACTCATAGCAGTTTGTCTTCTTTATATGTCCTAGGCTTCCTTGGTTCTCCTGTCCTCTTCTCCTTCCTTCTCTCCTTCCTGCGTACTTGACTAGGCCCAGGAGATGATGATTGCCATTTGTGAAGATAGATTATAATCCAGAGTCAACTAAATACATGATTTAACAGCAAATTCACACGGGAAAATAAAGAAATTCCTGCTGGCCACTGATAATTAGTTTAGTCAAAAATATATTGGTGAAATTACTTTTAATATATGACTGCAACAAGACAAGCAATTTTGCGAGAGCACTGAGTTTGTTGTGTTAATGAAGTCTAGGGAAGGAACTACTAACCAACTGCAAAGTATATAGTTCTCAAAAGGCTATTCATTGAACATATAATCAGAGGACACAAGTTCTTGGTTGCTATACATTATACTATGAAGATTAAATTATGAGCTGGGCATGGTGGTGCATACTTGTAATCCCAGCAATTTAGGAGGCTGAGGTAGGAGGATCACAAGTTCAAAACCAGCCTCAGAATTTAGCAAGGCCCTAAGTAACTTAGTAAGGCCCTGTCTCAAAATAAAAAATAAAAACAGCTGGGGATGTGGATCACTAGTTAAGCACCCCTGGGTTTAATCCCTGGTACAAAAAAAAAAAAAAAAAGAAAGAAAAAAAGAGATTAAATTATGAACCTAAGAATGGTTAATTAAATAACTGCTAAAAAATGGGATCAGAACTATGATAATAAGTCAATAATAATCACTAAGTCAACAACATTTACTCAATATAGCAAATATTCTTCTGTTTGAAAGAAGTAATGATAAATAGGTGACATAAATAAATTCCAATTCTGCTGCTCCATTTCAGAGAAAATAAATGGGTTAAATGGCAGCATCTATGCAAAAAAGTGAAACAAACAAAAAACTCCCAGCAAACAAAAGTTTCAAGCAATTGGTTGTATAAAATGGAATGGAATTTAAAGACGATCCCATACAGAGTTCCTACAGCTGTAGATGTTAACATTTAATAGGCTACATGGAAAGGGCAGGCAATAGAAAACACTTTGGAAATCACCTTAAGAGTTTCAAATATTTAATTATAGCTACAAAGGATCACAAAGAAAAGTGGGGAATCTACATCATCTTTGTATCTGTGAATAATTTAATTTAATTAATCACTTACTTGCTCAAAAACACATGATGTGTTCAGTTTTTGGAAAATGGCTATTTTCCTGACAAGTCTTTTCTGATTGAGTCAGAGAACAGTATACCTCAGGATTTATAGCATGAATGCTCATAGCAAGCATTCTGCACTGTAGTGAAGGTGAAGCTGATGGACTGATAAACTGATAGTTGGCATACCATTAAGGGCCTATCAGAATGAGAAATAGGGCCAACACAAGTTACAGATAAACTATCAGATAGAATTTGTTAAATGTATTCATTTACATAGGCCACAATCTTTGTAACCTTGTTCAGCACTTCAAAAATGAAAGTGTTTCAGATATCTCTTTACCTTTTAAAAATGTACAAATCAAATTATGGTAATTATCCATAAAATGTCATTAAAATAGTAATTGGATCTAAAAATCTTAACTCCATAATTTCTTTTAAGAACAAAGACACTGAACATAACTATGAGGAAAAAAAGGCTAAAACAATCACAGTAAGTATGTATCCTAGGAATAACTTCCTCTAGTTTATATATTGAAATTAATATGTTGTGCCTCAATGGTATTGTGGCTTACTTTTGCATAGACTTTTTGTTCACTTTGTGCATCTTGGCGTGCTTGGCTTTCAATCATCTCATTTTGCAGAGAAACAACCATCTTTCCAATATTTTCTGATGCTGTTGTAATACCTTCCAAAATTTTTTTATCTGCAGTGACAGGTCTTAACTTTTCTAATTTTATTTCTTCATATATTTCATTCCATATTTCCCCAATCTGTTGTAACAAAGTTTAACAGAGTTAAATTAACCAAAAATAAATGATATAATTTTAGGTAACCCTTTATGTGGATGTTCACTCCTATTATGCTAACCCTTAAGCTTTCCCTAACTTACCTCTGGGGAATAAGTTAAGTGCTTTGGGAATGATTCAGGGCACCAGTTACGTTTGAGTACTCAGAAGTAGTTTACCAAATATTTTTTATAATTCAATGTGTTCATGGAATGGGCTGCACCACTTATGGCTTATAATTATTTTGTTTCCACAGCTGCAGAAACTGATGACTTATTCTCATCTATTTAAATTATTGCTGCTTTCCTCCCTAAAACCCTGAACTGAAGGCTAGGTCAAGCTGAACTTATAGGAACAATCTGGGGACTCCTGGGATGCTAGAGCAGATTCAATTTGAGGAATTGGGCCCTGCCCCTCACCTCCTCACTAAAGTAAAGTATAACTGAATCTTAGACTTTTAATTATGTGGCTCCATATGCCCAAAGCTCCATCTCATATTCTGTGTTGTTTAGAAATTAATGTGCTTCAATATATTTAAAACTAGAATAAAACTTATGTATCTAAGATAGGAACACAATTCAGTTTTACTTTCATTTTAAGATACGGATTTATTAATTCACAACATTCAATACATAATACTGCTGGGTGCAGTGGTGCACACTTGCAATCCCAGCTACTTAGAAGGCTCATGCAGGAGGATCGAAAGTTCAAGATCAGCCTGGGCAAATTAGAGAAACTATGTTTCAAAAATTTTAAAAAACAAAATAAAATGAAAGCACTGGAATGTAGCTTAGTGCATAAGATGCTGGGTGCATTCACAGTTACCAAAAAACAATGCAAAATCAACTACATTAGCATATAGTACTAATAATATCAGTATAAGGCAAATGTTTACTTAATAAGATTTTTTTCAAACTTCAAAAACATTTATTGACTGATTAAAATATAACCAGTAAAATAAGCATCCTAATATCTTTTGAGATTTGGTCATGATATAAGCTAATAATAAATGAATACTTTGACAAGCATTAATAAGTAATAACTTATTAATCCTAATGCTCTTCAAAGAGAAGAAATTATATTAGTAAACTTCTGTCAGGCTTTTGAATAGCTCTATGTCAGTAATATCCATCTTCTTTTATAAGCTAATAGTTGGATGAAATTTCATCCCTTGAGGGAAATAACTAATGATATGTTTCAACAGTATCAGATGCAAAACAGGAAATAAAAAAAAAACCAGCAGAGATGACTGCTCACAGCTATGTATAGATATTTTATTTCCCAATTTATTTTTTGACATAACAAACACACATTTTAATAACAGTTATTAAAACAGTACTTACTTTGAAATCAAGGTATCTATGTATGATACAGAGAGTGACAAAATCTTCAGCAGATAGGCCAGGTAAATTTTCAAAATCTAAACAAAGTTTATAAATAGAAAATTACTTCAACAGAGCAAGTGACTTCAAGATGCATATATGTGTCATAAAAACAAATGCAAACATTTACTTTTGATTTCCTAAAAAAGTTTTTCCTGTGTCAGTTCCTCCTACAACATGACCTCTGCCAGGTGATCCAAATCATTAGCAGAGAAATTATTCTTTCTGTTTTGTGGTCAGACAATGATAGTTTACTTTCAGAAGCTGAAGAGTGAAGACATCTTCCTTAACAAGAAGCAAAGACTTTAAAAAAACAACTTAGATGATTCTGAATGCTAATGTTTAAGCCTACTCATCTAGACTAAGCCCTTAATCCAGGCTATACACTGGAATTGCCTGGGAAACTTTAAAAATTAAAATTTTTAATGCTGGGGGTCCCACATCCAGAAATTCTGATTTATTTGTTCAGTGTTGGAGCCTAGGCATTGAGGTAAAAATGGAACACGCATGCATTTGTGTTAAAGGGAATTTTGAAAAATGAGTTCCAAAGCAAAATCTATGTGCAGTCACACTCAGTATAACAGAAAGGTTCTTGCAAATTTGAGGAACAGCTTCTTACCTAGTTTGCCCAACACAGCATAAATTTTTGCTCTGATATTCTCTGCAATATCCATAACTGCAACTGATGGGCAGTTGGCCGGCAGTGGCATGATTTTTTGCTCTTCTTGAAAACTAGTAAATAGAGGTTTCTTTGTATCTAATAATTGGAAACAATGAAATATAAAAAAAAAACATTGTAAATAAATTCTTGAGACTTTGATCTAACCAACATAAAATATATAAAAATACTATAGTGATTACACTTAGTTACTTTTTTTAAAGCGCAATCAGTAATTTCTTCCCTACTCTGTGACAAAAAATAAACCTTCTATTTGTATTATTTATGTGAAATACATAAACTTTACATAATTCCTTTTTAAAAGTGAAATTTTTATGTAAATAACTTGGAAAATTTTGAGATCCAGAAACTGAATATCAGATTAATGATGATGTAAACTATTTCATTTTTGGTTTCTAATACTTTGTTGTAAATGTAAATTTTATTTTATGATGTTATAGATCAAAACTCAAATAACAAAAATGGGTCAAAGATAGAAATCACCAGAAGTGGAAATATTTTCACCTAAAAATAAACAATAGGGGCCTGGGGTTGTGGCTCAGAGCGCTTGCCTAGTTTGTGTGAGGCACTGAATTTGATCCTCAGCACCACATAAAAAAATAAATAAACAAAATTGAGGTAAAAATGGAACACGCATGCATTTGTGTTAAAGGGAATTTTGAAAAATGAGTTCCAAAGCAAAATCTATGTGCAGTCATTGTGCCCATGTACAGCTAAAAAAATTTTAAAAAATAAACAAATAAACAATAGGGGCTGGGGTAGTGGCTCAGTGGTAGAGTGCTTGCCTAGCACCTGTGAGGCACTGGGTTTTATTCTCAGCACCACATAAAAATACATAAAATAAAGGCATTGTGTTCATCTATAACTAAAAATATTAAACAATAAAACATTACTAACAGTTTTGACAAAACTATAGTTAGAAACTAAAAGTATTAAAAGATATAATATAGCGTTAGAGAATATAAATGAATTGTAAATTCTGATGCTGTTATCCTCATCATTAAAGTACAGTAATTAAAACTTTGAACATTTATTTCCATTTAGAAAATAATTTCTTCACATAAAAAGTAAATTGTATAAACTTTAGAGTACAAAATGCTACAAAGATTGTTTTCAGACACTACTTATATCCCCAAATTTTATTGGTAAATAAAATATTACTGGATCTATTTGTAAAATTAGAGAACCCAGGGCTGGGTTTGGGGCTCAGCAGTAGACAGCTCACCTAGCACATGCAAGGCACTGGGTTAGATCCTCAGCACCACATAAAAATAAATAAATAAAATAAAGGTATTGTGTCCAAATACAACTAAAAAAAGAAAAGTATTAAAAAAAATCAGAGAACCTAGATAAGCTTCTTTAGGAAGTAATGTTAAAGAAAATATAGTTAAATACCATTTTTTTGTTTTTTTTGGTTTTTTTTTTTTACACAATGGATAATTTATTTCTTTAGTTTTTTCACATGCATTTGATGAACTAATCTTCTTGAAAAAAACAGACTGTATGTTATAAATATGAGCAAAAATCAATCTTTTCTACTTTTTTTTCTTATGATCTCTTTTATTTTAGAGACTGCCTAATACAAAATGATAAGTTTATTAAATCATGGCAAATTTGAAAACATATACTGAAAGACATGGTTATTTTAGACTTACTGATGTGGGTATATACATGACTGCATGACCAATGTAATTCTGTAACCTGTACAACTCAGAAAAATGAGAAATTATATCCCATCTGATTCAAATGTATGATATGTCAAGATCATTGTACTGTCATGAGTAACTAAGTAAAACAAATTAAAAAAAACCAATAGGTGCATAAATACAATGTGTGTTGATAGTTTTAAAAATTCACTTGGCTTTTGGGATTCTCTTTTAAGTATTTTAAAGATCAATTTTAGGTATGGAAATACCATTTTTTAAAAAAAATTCTATAAAAATATGAACCTCCTACTAATTTACTTGCCTTTATTCCAATCATTCAGAATTTAGAATAGCAATTTCTTTAAATACTTGCAAAAAGAACTTTAGAAAGTGTGTAAGTCCTCATATTTCACTATACCTTTTAAAGATCCCTTTTTAAAAAATATACATCTAATTGCTTCTTCTAACAATTACAAAACACCTACCAATGATCTTCCCATTTTTATCTCGTTTTACTCCTAGTTCTTTTTCTTCCTTTCTCCACAATTTAATTAAAAGACTAGCAGCTGTCTGATCCTTCTTCCCTCGCCAAGCATTGACATGAGCCGAAGTTTTGGGATTATCACAAAATTCAACCATTATTCCAAGTATTAGGTTACAAAATTTTTTTTGGTTTAACTGTGGTAAGGAAATAGAAAAGATAAAACATTGCAATAAATATTAAGAATGATTGCCTTAATTAAAAAAGATAAAACACTTTTAAGTTCCTTTTCAACTCAATTTCCTGTTAAGAGATACCTATTTTAATGAGTGTTTTCAAATATTAGAAATTTAAAAAGATAAAAAGAAAAAAAGATTTACTATTATTCTGAAGTAGCCATAAGCACATGTCATGGCCAAAAATGTATTAATTTGATTGAACTGGAAAAGGGAGAGTTGCAAAAAATAAGTGAAGATGTTCATTTAAAGTGAAGCAAGGTCAGCAGTGACATGGTCCACTGCAATTACATGATCTTTCCATTTTACATGCTTTATTAAGCTTTAAGATTTATTATTAGTGATAATCTCTTTGTTATCAAGATAACAACTGATGGTAACTAGGTGAAAAATCTGAAAATAAAAAATGTGATATAACTTTGTATTTTAACAATTGTATCCATAAAAAGTGCATTTAAGCATTCGAGAAAATGTTCTTGTTACCAACCATATTTCATAGCAACATTTAGGTTAGAAAATTCCATTAAGACCAATGGCCTCCACACAGTAATTTTCCTATGTGACTTTTTTTTTGGTACCAGGGATTGAACCCGGGATGTTTAGCCACTGAACCACAATGCTAGCCCTTTTTGTATTTTATTTAGAGACTAGGTGTCACTGAGTTGCTTAGGGCCTTGCTAAATTGCTGAGGCTGGCTTTGAACTTGTTGATACTCCTGCCTAAGCCTCCCAAACTGCTGGGATTACAGGCATATGCCACCGTGCCTGGCTCCCTATTTTGTATTGATTAACTTTACAGAATTCTGTTAGCAGAATAGAGCAAAGGAAATATAACTTGTTTTGAGTTTGCAACATAATTAGTTTTCATTTTAAAAAGATAATAATATTACCTGCAAAGGTTTTTATGAGTTATATGAGACTGCTTGGCACACGATAAGCTCTCAATAATATTTAAACATTATTAGTTATTATTATTACACACTGAATAAATATTTTAGCAGAACTGCATCAAGCAGAACCCTTAACAGCATTTTTTTTTTAATTTCTTATACTTCATTTTCAGGAGAAAGGCAATGTCAAAGGTTGAAGTTGAAATAAAAATTAAATAATATTTATTATTTGTAATGAACTTTATTGGTTCAATGCACATTAAATAAAATCTAATAATATTTATTAATAGCAAACAAATAGCAATAATATGTGTCAGGAACTGTTTTAGCCAATGTATTTATGTATATGCATATATGCAGGCACATTCACTAGACTATGCATGGGCACACACATATACACAATATAACTCATTTAAGTCTTCCAATACTGTGCTGATTGTTATCCTTATTTTATAGATAAAGACATAAAAATGGAATTATTAGCCAATTTTCTTTAAGGGTCATGAAAGGTCACAAATAATTCTAGCATGTTTGTTTTAATCAAAGTAGGCTTATTATACTGCTAATAAAATCAAGAATGGTGACAATCATAGATAATGACATTGCTAGAATTCTACATGAGACTCTCTCTCAAAATTTCTCTAAATAAAATTGTAATTTTCCTCCTGTATCATTTTGACTATGAACCCCATTTAAAATGAATCTAGGATTTAGGTTTATATTCTTCACAGTTGCTTGATGGCTTGGTGGCTTGATGGTGACTATTTACTGGAAGGAAGGTTTACTATGCTCACTTCTGCTCATCCTGCAAAATGGTGGTTTGTGACACATCAGACTTCCTCATATCACCTCCTAACTACACAGCACTCAGGTTTGATTCCCCAGCATTGCAACAAAAGCAGCAGCAGCAGCAGCAGCAGCAGCAGCAGCAGCAGCAATAACAACTCTTATCTTTGTCTTGTGGCTCTTAATTCTAATACTATGAGAAAAGCTAGAAGTTATTGATAAAAGACTGAATTTTGATAAGAGTCTAGCTTTTTACATGTTGTTTCTCAGCAGGTGGATGGTGTGCAAAGAAATAAATTTTCTGCTTATATGTATTTGGGAATACTAATCTAAGTAAACTGATTCTTAACTGGAGACATTTTCAGAAGCTTTAATATGCTAGTGCTTTATGAATCTACAGGAAGGTTTCTGTTTAAAAACAATGTATTGAATATAATTTGGGGGTATGTTTCTTTACAAAATAGTGTTCTGTGATATTTGGTTTGGGAAAAAATCAAGACATATTTAATATTTGTTTTACAGTTGTTGTAACCATACTTACTGCCAATATATCCAAAAGGAGAAAAATACCTTCCTTTTCAAGAAAGTAATCTTCTGAAGAATAACATCCCAAAATGCAGCACCTTAAATTAAAAGCAATTCATTTGATAAAAATTAATTATTAAATTCCAATTTGTAGAACTTTCTATCAAAGCATTTTCAAAGAATATTTAATATTTTTATTCATTCCCTAAATCAAATAGTTAATACTTTTACTTAAAAATAGAACTTTGAAGAATCCATACCAGTGTAGTTTAATTTCAACTACTTCTTAAAACCAAAAACAATCATTTCTTCTTTATAACTGCCTATTTCTTTTCTGCAAGTGCAACATTCTCTTTTGCTTTCATGAAATGACTCATTCTTAAAGATCTCCTCCAGGGCTACTTTTATAGCTTTCTTCAGTGGGGAATATGGGCTGAATAATCTGCTGGTGCTAGTGGTGGTGGTGGTCAATAGTAACAAAGACTAATCTCCACTCCTCTTGGGCATTGCAAGCTTGCTGGGATCACCACCCTGTGTCCCCTTCCTAACTCTGGCCCCCTCTTGAACATAGGGGACCCTGTTTCTACTGCTTATTTCATGATGATGTTTGTTGGGGGTAAGGTAGGGGAGCTGATGCCCCAAATGCCAAGAACTTGACCTCTTCCATTTAAGCAGTAGGTTTTATTTATCACCTCTTCGATGGCCAGACATTTAGCCAGTTAGTCTGTGAGGGTGATTATGAATGAGATAAAAAGTTCAAGTAGCATGAATAAAGCAGATGTCCCTCCTAATGTGTATCTTTATCAATTAATCAAAGACCTACATAAAATACAAAGTGTGAGTAAATGGGAACTCCTCTGCCTGACTGTTGAGTTGGCACATAAACCCTGAGACTCCAACTAAAAACTTGCTCCTCTTAGGGAGGAGCCAGGGCCTAAGTCAGGGCCTAAGCCTGGCAAGCTTTATGACTGGAACCTAGAATGTTGGCTCTCTTGGTCCTCAGGTCTGCAATCACCAAACAGAACTACACACCAGCTCTCCTGGGTCTCCAGCTTGCAGACATTCTCCCCCAGCTTGGGACTTTTAAGCTTTCATAATTATGTGAGCCAATTCCTTAAAACAAATCTCTTTTATATTATTCTATTGATTCTGTTTCTCTGAACAACTTAGACAATATCTAAATGCAAAGGATCAAAAAATACTAACACACTATTGACCACTAGAATAAACAGAGAGGCTAAAAATAGAGGCAAGATATAAGAATAATGTTGTATAAATAACAGTGAATCATTCTGCTTTTTTTAGACTAGGCCAATGTGGAGTGGGTTTAAATCAGAAAAACAAGAATTTAATTTTAGATAAAAAAGTGGTTTACTGTTTGAGTGGTGAATGAGATTACTTTCCAAAAGATATTGGTGTGATTTTTGGACTATCTTAAAGAAAAAGGCATAGCATAAGATATCTGTGTGGTGTGGTTTTAAGGAAAGAAAATTGTTGTATATAGCTATAGATTTAATTTTCTTATACTGTGATTCTACCTAACTTGATTACAGTAATACTTACCAAATGCTGTCCAATGTACTAAAAAGAAGCACATTATAGCCTAATCCACTCTGTATCTTCTTGGGGTCTGTTTTCATTACATGAAGAACTATATCTACTCCTTCAGTTCCAAAAATTTCCTATTTAAGAAATTTGTTAAAAATTATTTCTTGAAATAAAAATGTGATCTCTTCCTCCCAACTTCACCCTGTCCCCTGAAATTACTTTTTATCATGTAAATATTGTTAGCAACACTGTTTGGGAAATAGTATATTTAATATGATTAAAAATTATACTCATTTGTTCTCAGGAATTTAAGACAGATTATTCTAAATCATTTTAAGAGAGGATATTAATCAACATACCAACTTAATATCCCTTTATAATTTTCTTTATTCTCTCCTCTTTTTATAAAAATAAACCATGGGGTGCTCTCCTTGAGAGCTGTCTAGAACTCAGATGAATACTAGATAGTAATAACTATCATGGAAGATTTTAAAATGCTCCCAACAGAAAAATTACTATATAAATAGTAGTTAAATCTTTAATAATATATATAAAATTACTACCATTTAATAGTTTTCCTTTACCAATTACTTTTCTCATTACCTTGTTCTATTCTATTCATAAGCAAGATTATGAGTCTGTTTCTAAAAGAGTATAGGTATATGGTATAGGCATATGGTATAGGCATAAGAATACAGGTTTGGAGAATCAAGGTTTGGAGCTAAAATTACATTCACTATTTCTGTTGTTTCTTCCTAAAATCACTCTATCTAAACCTTCATAATTTTTGATTTTTATATTTTTAGTTTCATCTATTGTTATTTAAGCTGTCAAGTTCTAAAACTCAGAATTTATTGTGTAGCTAAAAGAGATCAAAGGAAATCAAGCTCCTATTCTAACTTTTGGTTTGAGGTATGAACCTAATTCAAACCTCCAAATAACATGTATAACAAAACAGTTCTCTGTAGAAAATTGGCAGTTTCTTATAATGATAAAGATACAACATTATGTTTATCAATTTTACTCCTAGGTATTTACTCAAGAAAAATGAAAGAATTATATGCACAAAAAAGACTCATTTAAGACTTTTCATTAAAGCTTTATTCATGATGCCCCAAAGGAAACAACCCAAGTTTCTATCAATAAGGTAATAAATAAAAAGGTTTTGATATATTAATATAATAGGATATTATTCTGTAATAAAAAGAAATGAACTATTGATATATTAAACAATATGTATTTCAGAAATATATATGTTATTTCTTTGGGATGACAGAAAGCAGACATAAAAAAGTAAATACTGTGTGATGCCACTCCTATAAAGTTAAAGAATAAATGAAACCGATATATAGGGATATAAATCAGAACACTGGTTGTATGGAGGTGCATGAGGGGGATGGCTACTAAAGGGATAAGCAATTTTTATAGGGAGATGGGAATATTAAATGTTTGAATTAGAGTATTAGAAATAAACCTAATGAAATATATTTAAAATCTGTACATTATATTGTTTGTAATTAATTATAAAGAATACTAAATTAAACCAAAATATTAAAAAAAAGAAAAACATTTTAAAGAATTCATATGATTGGGAGATCTCAACAAAATTTTGATTTATAGGATACATACCTTCCTTTGAATATGGTGTTCACAAAGTCCAGATAAGATAAGTAATATATCAGACTGAATTTCTAAAATAATGGCCTCTTCCTTTTCATTAGTCTTACTTATAATATTTTTAAAGATTCCTGGAATGAAAAAAAATTAAAAATGTAAAGTTATTGCATACCATATTGTCATTTTATTCAGTTAATATTTGGAAATTCTTCCAAAAATCTTCTTAAGCTAGAGAAACTATTTTAGAAGGCCCTGTTTTCATTGCATAGAAACCTAGAAGCTGTAGACAGAGGGTAATAAATGGACTACTTATGCTCTCAATATAACCAATCAGTAGCCCACCTGCATAGATTTCCTATTTATACACATATAAAAGCCCCACACATACATAGAATGTCTCAATACAATCATTAGTCTCACATATATAGAAATTCTAGTACAGAATTAATAGTGTCGCTAAAAGATGCCCTAACAACTTGATACTCTGCCCAACACATTTTGTTTAAAAATATGTAGAATTTTAGCTAGACACAATGGTGCACTCCTGTAATCCAGCAACTTGGGAGGCTGAGGCAGGATCATCGTGAGTTCCAAAGCCAGCCTCAGCAACTTAGCAAGACCCTAAGCAACTTAGCAAGACACCATCTCAAAATTTTAAAATAAATAAATAAATAAAAGGTCTGGGGTTGAGACTTAGTGGTTGAGCACCTCTGGGCTCAAATCCTGCTACCCAAAAGAAAAAACTATGTAGAATTTCATGAGATAGAAATTAATACTTTTGCAAATATATGACCAAAATATCAAGATTATAGTTTGCCTCATCTCTTCCTCTTTTCATGGTTTATAGAGCCAATATTTTAAAACAAACATAGAAGATCTAAGGATGTTTTCTGCTATTTTTTAATATGTAATTTTTTTAGTTGTAGATGGACCTTTATTTAATTTAGTTACTTTATGTGCTGAGGATCAAACCCAGACCCTCACACATGATAGGCAAGTGCTCTACCACTGAGCTATAGCCCCAGGCCTCTGTTATTTCTTGCTGCTTCTCCTCAACTTTAGGTAAATGAATTCTATGTCCTTTAAAAACTCTTCCCACCTAAGCAAAACTGAAAAGTACTTTAAAAACCAGACATTAATACTGATAAAATGACATTCAGAATAAAATTTTGCCTCAAACAGGAATTTCCTTTATGGCTTAAATATTGAACCAAAGTAATTTTTCCTCTGTTAAAGGGATGACTGTCTTATGTTTCCAAAGAAATCATAGCTACTACCATAGATGGCTCCAAGCAGCTATTGTTGGACCTATGAGGATGAATTACAGGTGTGGCCTCAGAACCTCTGGAAGACAGCTGAACCTGCTGGAGGGCCAGGGCAGGGACAAGCCATGAACAGAAGGGCCTAAATTCTGTTATCAGGATATCCTGTAACTGGCTGGCCACAGGTCTGTTTTTCTTTTCTAGATTATCTCATTCTCTTTCCTATTGGGGTGTAGTCCTATAACTTTCCCCATGATCTGTAACACACAGTACATTTATACTGAACTATTTTCCTCATATATAGCTACCCTTCATGTCCCTGCCTTTATTCTCTCCTTATTCTATTCTAAATCATTCTATTTTGTCCAGGCTTTTCTTCCTAAAACACAGAATTATATATGTAGCCTCATCTGATCAAAATCATTAAATTATTCCCAGGAAGGATGAAGTTCAAACCCTGTTGTCTACCACTGTAGCTCAGTGGTAGAGCACTTTCCAGCTTAGTCCCTGACTATACAAAATACCTTATCTCACAGCATTTGTCTTCACAAAACTTTAGCTCTACTTAAACTATTTCTGAACACATAACTATGCACATTTCAGCACTATGTCTGCCCATGCTATCTCTCTGCTGAAAGACCAACCTTTGTTTTAAATCTTGAAACAAACTTTACTCTCATAGGCTCCTATTAAGCCTGCCCAACCTTGAAAACTACCCATTCATCTTAGTTTCTGTGATATTTTCTCTTTATACTTCTCATTAGGCACCTAAATTGATAATGCAGGGTAACACATGCTTTTATATTTTGCTTTCATCAGGGACAAGATCCCCAGTGTCCTCATTTATACATGTCTGTAATCCCAGTGTCTACACAGAAAGTATATTTACATAGAAATTGCATTCATAATGCAATTACTTTTTTTTGCTATTGGGGATTGAACTGGGTTGCTTTGAAACATCCTGAGCCCTTTTTAAAAATATATATATAATTTTGAGACATTGTCTTACTAAGTTGAGTAGGACCTTTCTAAATTGCTTTGGCTGGACTCAAACTTGCAATTCTCCTACCTCAGTCTCCCAGGTCACTGGTATTATTGGCATGCACCACTGTGCCCAGCTTAATTACTATTTTTTGATCATGTTACCACTACAAAGCTCTGTTAGATTAAAAAAGACAAGTTTACTGCCTCCTAGAACTCACGTGATAAAGATAAGCTTCTTTTTAGATAAAGGGAAAAAGTTCTACTAAGAGAAGAACTCTTATTATTTGCTTTCTTTTTTCCCTAATCCATTCCTTCAGCCCAGGTAGGATTAAGACTTCTTCCTATATATGCAAAACTGTACTTCCTGTTAGGTTGGGGCCTTAACACTGAAATTTGCACAACAGCATGAACATGGGTGTGATAAAAATAAACTTTCAAATTTGGTCATCTTAGGCAAATTTTTAAAGTAAATATTTTTGCTTAGTCCCTTTTTGGTATATCCCTTTATCATTACTTGCATTATAATTGGAGGGCACCAGTGCTCTCCAGTAATGATGGATATGAAGGTACTTTAATGAGAAGAAGGTTTTGAGTAGGCATTTATAATTAATCAACATCCATCAGGGCTATAGTTTGGATCTTGAATGTCTCCCAGAGGTCCATATATCGAGGACTTGGTCCCAAGCCTTTGGTGTGACCAAGTGGGAGGTGCTGGAATCTTTAGGAGGTGGCCTGATGTAATGAAGTTAGGTCACTGGGAGGCCTGCCATTGAAGTTGATATTGAAACCCTGGCCCCTTCTTTCCCTTCCTAGTCACCAGGAGATGTGCAGCTTCCTCTGCCAAGTGTTCCTACCATAATATATTGCCTCTACAGGCCTAGAAGCAACAGATCAACTGACAACAACTGAGACCTAAGAAATCATGAGCCATACTCAACCTTTGCTCTTTATAAATTGATTTATCGCAGGTATTTGTCACAGTAAAGGAAAGCTAATTTAGCAGATTATAGTTGTCCATCTGTAATTTTGAAAGATTGGTTCCAGAATTTGCTGGGATCCTAAAATCCTTGGATGCTTGCATTAAATGTTACAGTATTTGCATAAAAACTATGTGTATCTTGCTGCATACTTTAAATCATCTCTAGATTACTTATAATCCCTAATACAATGTAAATGCTATGTTTGGGGAGTAAAGACAGTTGTTGTTTGGGGACTAATGACAAGAAAAAAGTCTGTATATGCTCAATGCAGACATATTTTTTTCTTTTTTGAGTAAATTCTGATAAGTGTTTGGTTGAATCCATGGATGTAAAGGATCTGGAGGACCAACTGTATATTATTTGCATGAAACAATCACTGCATATGAATGACTGAAACAGCTTTTACTTTTCAAAATCAGGAAAGATAAGGGCTAGAGAACTGCTTATTTTTAAGTAACAAAAGATAAAACAACTTTGGTTTAGAAGTTTTTAAATTTCACTCTGGGATTACATGTGTATGGTTTTAGGGACAAAGTGACTTAACACAGTTAATTCTGAGTAGAAAATCAAGGATACTCTGATATTTCATTTCAGAAAAGAAACTCATGTATGCATTTTAGCATATACAATATACCAGTATTTCAGTATGTCAAATACTTCTTTAAAACGGCTCTAAAAGGCTTGGCCAAACATGATGATCTCATTACTAGAAGAATGAAACAACAATGGTCCATTAAAAAAAAGAGAGAGGGGAATCCTAAATGAAATGGTTCCTTAATTGAGGCAACAAATGTTTAAAGGATTAGTGATTATTATGTTTTATCAAGAAAAAAGTTGATTTATAGCAAAATATAAAACAGAAATCAAGAAAATATTCAGGACTTTCTCAGCCATAAAGACAAGACAAATGTGTAGAAACATTTCAAACTAAACCTCTGGTATTATAAATGACCTACTTTCAGGAGAACAATGCCATGTTATATTTTACCTATTAGTTGTTGAATTGTTCCCTTTTCACAAAGATCTGTATTTACTGTCTCATCTTCAAGGTAGACCATGGCTCTCAGGAGTCTTAAACTGTAACGCATCTGGGCAAACTTGTTGCCACGGCCACCTGCACCATGAAAACTGTTACCTTGACTAATGAAGGGATCTGTGGAGAAAAATCAATAATTTAATTTACATCAAGAAATTTAAAACATAAAACATTTCAAATAAACAATATATTTGATATGTATCTATATCCAAAGGACTTAAAAACGGCATACTATAGGGATACAGGCACATCAATGGTTATAGCAGTACAATTCACAATAGCTTAACTGTGGAACCAACCTAGATGCCCTCCAGGAGATGAATGGATTAAAAATGTGGCATATATACACAATAGAATAGTAGTCAGCAATAAAAGAGAATAAAATCATGGCATTTGCAGGTAAATGGATGCAGTTGGAGAAGATAATGCTAAGTAAAGTTAGCCAATCCCAAGAAAACAAATGGCAAATTTTTTCTCTGATATAAGGTGACTGAGTCCTAGTGGGGTAGGGAGAGGGAGCATATATAAATTTAAATAGTTGTTAATATTTTGTCATACTTATTTTCATTCTTTTCAGAAAAATAAGCTACTGTCCCTTCTTCCTCTCCTTAAGATACTCCTGAATAAAAATATGTCCTTTAAAATTTTACTCAAATGTATCATGTTGTATGTATCTTTTGCAAGTTTCTTCCATTACCTAGTATTATGTTTTTGACATTACTCATACTGTAAAAAGTATATGTAGGTAATTAATTTTAATTGTGTTCAGCATTCAATTTATAAATGAATCATTTACTAGTTAAAACTGCCATAAAAAACATTCTAATTCATGTCCTCTTCTTCCCTCAGAGAATAGCTTGATGAGACAATGGAATTACATGGGGTATATTCACTAAATCTTTTTTTATATTTATTTTTTAGTTTTAGGTGGACACAATATCTTTATTTTTATGTGGTTCAGAGGATCCAACCCAGTGCCTCATGCATGCTCGGTAAGCGCTCTACAACTGAGCCACAACCCCAGCCCATCATTAAATCTTATCTAAATTTCCAAGTTACATAGATTCAATTAATTTTTTCAAATCTGTAAAATGTAAAATGGTAATGAATTTTAATCTTAATTTGCATTTCCCAGATTACCAATAAGGTTGAGCATTTTAGACTTTTTTTTTTAATTTGAGGATTTCTGTGACATGGAAGTCCTTATACCTTGAATATGTCTCTAATAAATTATCTTCTTGTTAATATGTAGGAGTTCTTGATGAACCTCCATTTTAATAGTTATAGGAGTAGAAAATATCTTCAAATTGTAGGTTGATATTTATTTTATACAGACTTTTGTCATTCAGCCATTTTGAAACTTTTATAATTGTCAAAATATCATCTTTTTCCTGTATAGGTTAAGTTCATGAGTCTTTTCAAAGACATCTTTTCCTTTGCTAATACTATCATATTTTCTAAGAGTGCTACAGTTTAACTTTTCATATTTATGTCTTTGATTCATTTTACAATTTTTTTTTAACTAAGTATCTCAGGTAATAAATCTACCTGTTTTTGAGGTTAAAAAAAAAACTAAGTAAAGGGAGCTAATTTTTACTTTTCCACACTGAGAATCAACTCTCCAGTATCATTCTTCTTTCACTGCTTGGCAATATCATTTCTGAAAATGCCAACATTCCATATATTCCATTCCTTTAAACTATCCCTGACCCAGTACCACATAATTTTAATTACTATAGCTTTATGATATGTCTTGATAAAAAGCAAGGCAAGTTCTCCCTTCTTTATGCTTTCTTTGAAAGTTTCATTTAGAAATAGCATTATATTTAAAGTTTAAAAAATGTTTAGAATACTGTCCTGAGTATTTTGTGTTGGTTATAAGTGTGGGCTCTGGAGCCTGAGTTAAATTTATTTTGCCACTTATTGTATGGCCAAAAACAAGCAATTTAACTTCTCAGTTCTACCCAAACCAATTAGGGATCATAACAGTAACTATATCTCCTGAATGAAAGCATTAAAATATCACCAGGATTTATCTCTTTCTGAAATATATTTTTTGAATATAAAAATTTAAAAAATTATATGTATTATTTCTTTTAGGTATGTATCAACTATCATTATGACTTTTACTAATGTCCAAGTTTGAAATCTCAGGATTTTTCTGAAAATATGTACCTACATATTTTTATTTCTGTTCACTTTAATTAACTTCATTGTTTCTTCTATGAATATGTTGAGAGTACAGGTGAAATGCGTAGATTTGATCTTTGACAGGACTCCTGAAGGGCCACTCACCTTCACTGTCACACCATTCTAGAAATGCCAGTACTCGAGCATTTCCCTGGCATGACATGTATTCTTCTATTAATAAAGGAGCCACTGATGACAAAGTGGCAATTGCATGCAGTTGTAACTCTTCATGCTGTGCTGCAGACCATTCAATTATTTTGTGTTTCTCAGGCTTTTTAATATAGGTGAACAAAGCCAAAACAACTTTGCCATCAATTAACAGCTATGAGAAAGGGCAAAAGATAACTTTGTTAGAAGTATAACTCAAATAACATTATTTAATCTAAGAAAATTAAATAAAACATTTCAAATATGATGTTTTATTGATAATTCTGAAATAATACCTTTCCAAATATCACATCGATGACAGATATTTAAAAAACTCCAAAAATATAACAACAAAAGCCTCAACAGTAACAGCAGTTGGTTGGGATCCCCTTTTCTGAGGTATACACTCTTTAGGTGACAATAATATATGTACTAATTTTTTGTCTAGGCTGCTCATATATGTACTTTAGTTCTTGATTCTAATAAAACCATACAAATAGAAAAACTTAGGGCATTAATAAACTGTTGACATTTCTTTCCTCATTCCCTTCTTTCAAAGGAAACTTTGTTGTGTTAGGGAGTAGACCCAGGGCCTTGTGCATGCCAAGCAAGTGCTTCACCACTATATTACACCTCACCTCTCAAAGGAAAGACTTCAGATTCAGTTGTTTAGCATAAATAATTTTTGTCTTAAATAATGCCTAGAGCTAATATTTAGTCATAGATACCAGAATTTATGCCAACACCAACATTTTATCAATTCTCAAGTCACAAGCCATACTTAATTGCATGCTTAGTATTTTAAAATTTCATTGAATTTAACGTTTTGATAAAAACAAAATATGCATAGATATTTAAAATGACAACAAAGTTAATATTATAACTGACTCTACTTAATGCATATTTACAGTTCACAAGACTATAAAAGACTATATGCTAGGCTATATTTAATACTCTATTAATTTGGAATGTTCTATTAATTTTTTTCATAACAATTATGAATTTTCTAAACTCTAATTCATCTGCTTTATAGTTTACATGAAGAGTATACAAGAGTTGAGAAACCAGAGATAACTGCTCTAGCATTTTTGTTAGAATTAAGTGGAGAATTTTTTTTGAAATATATACATTATCACCATTATTACTGGGCTACAAGTATATAACATAAAAAAAAATTGATTCCATTGCTTATAAAGTGCTTTAAGAACCTCATTATAACCTTTATGCTATTTGATTCTTTTTTCTATAAAATGTTGTTCAATCAACTAAAATTGGTTTGTAAACTATAACACAAATTTTATTTACTGTCTTCATATCATCATTTAACAATGATATAATCCTCTACTGTATCAATGGACCATATTTTATGGAATGATTTTCTATTTGACATTTCAGAAAATATGTTTAGGTTCTACACACTATATATTTTTGATACAAACAATAAAGTTATAATTATAAAAATATTTTTTTCTGAAAATTTCTAACATCTGTGTGTATGTATATTTGCATATTCCTCAAAGTGACATTAACTAAAAAATGCTGAGGCTCATTTAAGTCCTCATAATAATTCCATGGGGTAGGTGTTACCTCTATGCTGAAGCTGGATTTAGAGATACTAACTAACCTGTTGAAGAACATAATTATTTAATTTCTCTAAGTCCCAGGTAGCTGGGTTTCCACCTGACAAAAGCATTAACTTCTATACTATACCACATTTACATCATTAATGATAGAATGAATTCCTACTTCTTTTTCATGAAAAGAAAAAAGCACTTGAAAGAGTTTTAGAACTAAAAGAAAATTTATCTAATGCAGTAACTTAACTAATAGAATTATTAGTAATATATTTTTCTATCACTTTATAGTTTATAAAGCCTTCATCCTAACCTCACCAGAGACCCATGGGCTGGGCAGAAATATTATGATGGTTCCTTTACAGAAGGGGAACTAAATCTCATGAAGTTAATTAGTTTTGCCAAAGCCACTAGCTAGAGGGTGATAAGACAGAAGTGAAATTCAGTTTCAATATTTTTTAAATTGTATAATCTTGTTACACAGGAAATAAATTAATATAAATTAATGGATAGTAACAAAAACTAAAGATGTTAGGTTTGTGTGGTGAAAAGCAGGTTCATAGGTTTGATATTGGCATCACAGAGGGTAATAATGATTTTCTTCAGCATTAAATGATTCTCTGTCATTATGGCCAGAGCCAGACTAGGTTGGATGGGTCTGTATGAACTTCTTTTATTTTATTTCTCTAGTTCAGGAAAACTAAACATATTAAGTCTCTTAACTTCTAAATTGAGGTATTTGCTATTTATTAATAGATAATTAAAGGAAATGTTTAGAAGCTGAAATTCAGGCTAGTAAGTTTTTTTTTACATTCTATGATAAAGATATAAATTAGGGAAAGATTTTTTTAAAAAAGTTATACTATAAGATGAAATGATTTTTATTAAGTTTCCTATTTTTACTACTCTTTACCTGTACAGTAGGTAAATCTTTACATAAGATCACAATTATGTTGAATAGCAATTTCTTCAACTCAAAATCTTCACAGGAATTAGAAAGCTTAAGGCCTTTTACCAAAGGATTTTGACTTTTAACTGTGAGGGGAAACAAAACCGAGTAAAATTATATACAAAGATTCATCAAGGCAATTACAAGACATTTAAAGATTTATGTGTTTTACCTTCATTAAAGGTTGCAAATAGTATCAGGTCCCTGGTAAAGCCACATTCCTAATACAAATGCACAAAACAAGCAGAAAGATGAATTAATCAGGATGGAAGATAAGATACAGATGCCTATATTTACCTAGTATTTAAATATATTTATCAATTTCTCCTACTATAATTCATTTGAATTTGTAAGTACTATTAACATTAGGAATGAAAGTAAGAAATTAAAAGACTGTAGCTAGATAGACTTACAATTTACTTAATTTAAACTTGCTTTTGTAGGTTTTAAGTATTGTATGTTATTCTATGTATATTTTACAAGATATAGTTGAATATTTTGTAAGAACTCTAAAAATATATTAGGCCTATTTTACTTCTATAATTGTCTATACCTTTGCTATAGTTTGGATATGTGACACCAAAAGCTCATGAGACAATGCAAGGTTTGGAGGAAAAGTGATTGAGCTATAACCTTAACCTAATCAGTGAATTAATCCTTAATGGGATTAACTGAGTGATAACTGGTTGTAGGTGGGAGTGGCTGGAGGATGTAGTTCATTGGGGGCGTGGCTATGGGGTATATATTTGAATCTGACCAGTGGAGTCTCTCTCTCTGTTCCCTGATCACCACTGAGTTGCTTCCCTCTGCCACACTCTTCCTCCATCTTGAGCCCCAAGTAATGGAGCTGGCCTTCTATTGACTATTAAGACCTTGACTAAGACCTTGACTATTGACTAAGACCTTGAGCCCTTAAATAAACCTTTCCTCCTTTACAATTGTTCTGGTTAGGTCCTTTAGTCATAGCAGTGAAAAAGCTGACTAAAACACTTTATTTGACACACTAAGGGAGGAAAATCCAGTTATTTAAAATAGTTTCTCTTTTTAAATAATCCTGTCCCAACCACTCTCACTTTCATTATATATGTGTAATAAAATTAGTTTTCAACATGGAAAATTAATTTTAACATGAAAATCCCCGAAGAATGACCAGAAGTGCAAACATTTCATAGTGAGGGAACTAATTCCTGACAGTGATAACCTAGTTGAACTTTACATATTAGGGAAAGTTTACAGGGCAAACCCTGAGATTTTAAGCTTATAGCTTTATGTTCTTACTACTTTAAGATCCATATGATTTCTTTAAATATGAGGATGCTATTACTCTGATTCATGTTTATGAAACTCACCAGAATGTTTACAAGGACAATGATGAAAACTTACTGATTGACCAGTGTCCTCTAGATAAAGATACTTATCTAGACATTTATCAGATTGCAGCCTTAATTATGATGCTCTGTAGGTTCTAAAGTTCCCCAAATCAATACATAAAACAAGCAGAAAGATAAAAAGGGACTGCATTTGCCCATTTGCACAGTATGAATTCCATAACTCCTTTTTAAATTTTTTTTTTAGTTGTTGATAGACCTTTACTTTATTTATATATATCCAGTGCTGAGAATCAAATCCAGTGCCTCACACATAACAGGAAAATGCACTACCACTGAACCTCAGCCCCAGTGCCCCTATGTCTCCCCTTTTATATTGGAAACATTTGATGTCTACTGATAAGGGTTGAGGCCTTCAAGCCAGTTTCTTGACATAAAATTTACAGATGTGTGAATGTTGTTGACAAAGATTCTATTTCAGAATTTCAACCATTCAATAATTTTTTACATTATAAAATATGGGAGGGGCTGGGATTGTGGCTGGGCGGTAGAGCACTTGTCTAGCATGTGTGAGGCCCTGGGTTCGATTCTCAGCATCACATAAAAATATAAATAAAATATTGTGTCCAACTACTTCTAAAAAATAAGTGTTTGAAAAAACAAATAAAATAAAATATGGGGAGGCTCAGTGTCTGGTATGATCAAGTAGTTCCTGACAAATCCTCCTGCAGTTAACAATTATAAACTTTAACAACAACAAAAAGATCTCATAGCCAAGAGCAAACCAACATTGAAAGGAAGTTAGTACTCTGAAGAAGGTAATAGTACTGTGTAAATTTCTACCCATATCCCCTTTTAGATGACTTTTAGCATGAAAGCAGGCCCTATTCTGCACCTGGAGGATTCTCCCATTCAGAATAAACCTGTGGCCTGAGAGAATCATAAGAAAGAGGCAACCACAGCCACTGAAGAGTGAAAGGTGAAATCCCATAAAGAGGAGAGTCAGAGAGGCAGGAACCTCAAATTTTGTGTGTAAACTCTTCCCAAATCTTTAGCTCATGCCTGAACCATACAAGTGCAGAGATTTCTCAAGCATCCCACACATAGATAGAAGAGTTGAATTGGGATTTGAACTGTCATTTACCACAGGCTTGCTTGCTAGCACCTTACTCCTGAGCTATTCCTTCAGCCCCTAAAGATATTTTCAGATAAAAGGAAACTAAGAGACTCTGATGATGGCAGCCAACATATTTGTACTATATGAAATACCAAAGGAAGTTCTTCCAGTGAGAAAGAAATGATGCCAGATAGAAACATATCAGGACAGGAAGGAAAGAAAACATCATAAATGGTAAATCTGTGTACACACGATAAAACAAGAGGAAGATCCCAAGCTCCCAAAGATATGCAAAGGATTGGTAGAGTATAGTGGTGACCAACATAACATTATAACTTGGCACTTCAACAAAATACATAAATATTACAACATGGGCTGGGGATGTGGCTCAAGCAGTAGCACGCTCGCCTGGCATGCATGCGGCCCGGGTTCGATCCTCAGCACCACATACAAACAAAGATGTTGTACCCGCCGAGAACTAAAAAATATTAAAATTCTCTCTCTCTCTACCTCTCCTTACCTCTCTCTCTCTTTAAAAAAAAAAATATTACAACATGATTCGAGATTCCCTTTCCATATGCCCACCACTTACACAATTAAAATTAATGTAATTTGACTTATACTTACAATCATTGGTGCTCCAGGGTTTTGAGCTATAATTGTAGTGATCACTAATATATCATTTCTAAGCTGACGATCATAATGACTAAAACCTCTTGTAAACAGATTTTTAAATACTTCTTTCAAAGTCCTAGAAAATAAAACAATATTTTATTTTATTTATTTTTTTTAGTTTGAGACTGGGCCTCACTAAGTTGCTGAGGCTGATCTTGAACTTGCAATTCTCCTGTCTCAGACTCCCAAATTACTGGGAATACAAGGTGTGTGCCACTGCACCTGGCTAAAACAATATTTTTTTAAAAAAATATTATATGAACTACATGTTTGTGGTCCTCAAAATTCATGTTAAAAATGCTAATCCCCAATATGATGGTAGGAGGAGGTGGTGCCTTTGGGAGGTCATTAGGCCATGAGAATTGATCCCAGAGTACCCTCTTGCTCTTTCTTCCATGTAAGGAGACAGTCTGTAGTAGTCTGAACCTGGAAGTACATCCTCACCAGATCTTAACCATGCTGACACTCTGAGCTGTGAGAAATAAATTATGGTTGTTTATAAGTGACTCACTCTGTGACAGTTTATTACAGTAGCCTGAACAAAGACACATTTTCCAATGGAAATATTATATTTATAACAAATCTTATTTTTTATATCACACTATTCATTTCCAAGTATTTCTAATCTTTCCCACAATTTCCAATCTGCTTCTATTTCTTTGTATACCAGATAAGAATCCACTAATCCAATTTATACAAGGTTGTCAAAGTGACTGCTCTAAAAGATTTAATCATGTCAAGTTAAAACTATTAAAAGGCTTTTTAAAAACCACTTAAAGGCTTCTCTTTGTTCTTAGGATAAAGTCCTACTCTCCTTAACAAAGCTTATAAGGTCTTTCCTGTTATGTCCCTGGTGACCTTGTTAGCCTCATTCTCATTCCTTACAGTTTTACCCTTTCTTTCTGCTCTTGCCATACTGAATTTCTTTCAGATTTTTTATTTTGCTAAATTCTGTTTTCAGTTCTGTTTACCCATCTAGGATGATCTCTGTATGCATGATTTTTCTGTGTTTGCCAATTTCTATTTATCATTCAGATATTGGATCATGGTTCATTAGAAAGTATTTATTAATTCTTCAAGTCTGGGTCAGGTTCTCTCTCAGTAGACACTTGTTGTTTTGTCTCTTGGAACTCAATTTGAGCTTTTAATAAAGTATACTTATTTTTGTTTAGTCATTAACTCATCCCCAACTTTTGGCTTTGTGATGCTCCCTCCAGCTGCCTTTTAGCCAGTCAGAGCATTCCTGATCTCTGGCATCGATAATTCACTCTGGAATGGGCACTGGCTAATATTAAACCAATCAGGGCCAACATGGACTCCATTTGAAGACTTCTTTGAGCTTTCTCATAGCAAGGCTCCTTTTGTGCTTGGTTTGGGGTTGAGATGTTATAAACGTTCACTTCTTAGGTCTCACCATGTGGACCCTGGGACAAAGTCAATACAATGGAAGATAACTCAGAGAGATAAAGAAGGATCACATCCTGATTCTGCTGAGATTTGAATAATGTTGCACATGAAACTATTATTAGTAGTAGTACCAGAGATTGAACCAAGGGGTGCTCAACCACTGAGCCACATCCCCAGGCTTTTTTTTTATATTTTAATTTGAGATAGAGTTTCACTGATTTTCTTAGGGCTTTACTAAATTGCTGAGACTGTCTTGAACTTGCAATCCAATCCTCCTGCCTCAGCCTCCTGAGCCACTGGCATTAGAGGCATGAACCTGGAATGAAACTAGTTTTATCCTTTAATTTTGTAGTTACATGAGCCCATAAATATCCTATATTGCTTAAGTCAGTTGGTATTTCACCTTCAGATGTGCTAATTCACCTTCTTTTAAAGGTATATCTACTACCCTGTGATAATCTCTTTCCTAACATTACACTTTCTTTTAGTTGCCTATTTACTTGTTCTTCTAGCATAATGTAACTTTTTTTTTTTTTTTTTAGTATTGAGTATTGAACCCAGAGGCTCTCAACCACTGAGCCATAACCCCAGCCCTGTTTTATATTTTATTTAGAAACAGGATCTCACTGAGTTGCTTAGGGCCTCGATAAGTTGCTGAGGCTGGCTTTGAAGTCAAAATCCTCCTACCTCAGCCTTTTGAGATGCTGGGATTACAGGCATGTGCCACCATGCCCACCATAATGTAAATTTTATGAAAGTAGATATTATGTATATATTGTTTCTAGTTGTATGTTATGGCCTAATATTGAACCTGGAACAGAGCAGGCAATAATCATTTGTTGAATGAAGTAAGTAACTTGAAGGCTAACTCACATTTGTTGCCAATTTTTATTGCAGGATCTGGAAGATAGTAAGCATTCTGTAAGAGTGAATATGTGAAATAATTCTAAATGTCTAATGTCTCATTTTAATTTTTATATCTGCAAAGGCATAATTTGGCCTTAACAAGCTACTTTAAGAGCCTTCCACATAGAAAAGCATGATATTTTTATTGTGGAGATTCATTTATACAATTGTACACAAAAAGTATCTTGAAACACAGCTATTACAGAAATCAAAAACTTAATTGAATACAGATTCAAAGATGTTAGTCATATCATTGACTATTAAGATTAAACAACATTCCTACTAGCCACGTATACTTACAGCAAACATTCCAAATTACTAAGCTGTTGTATGATTTCTTCTTTTGAAGACTTTTCCAGTAAGTTCCAAAGTATTTCTGAAGAACGAAATAGAAGCTGTCCAGAGGGATCTGGGTCATTGAGGTGAACACAAATTCCACTGGCTGCCTGTGCTTTCATCATTAAAGTACAATTAACTTCTGAAAATAAATTTCAAAAATTACTTATAATGTGAAGTGTTAATATTGTTAGATGGATTAAAAAAAATAAATGACAATGAATCATTCACATTTAATAATACTGTACAAACCAGAAGTTGAAAGATGCTGCAGAACTTTAAGGACCCAAAGTTTCTCAACAAGTTGATTTTCAAGCAAGGTCATTGACTGAACCATTGTTTTTGCCAATCCTCCAACTTCAGCCATTTTAATCTTGTATGATGAACTGGCTTGCTGGTAACCTGACACAATCAGTTAGCAAATATGTATGTTATTTTACATAAGATTCATCAAGACAAATGAACATTTATCATTCAACAATATTAAAAAATAAAAATATTTTTAAATGAATGTATATGGCATTTAAAATTGTATAGCATAGAAATAAAAACTATATAGCATAGAAACAGGATTTTTTTCTGTAAAGGATCAGATTGTATGTATTTTAAACTTTTAAAGTTATAAGGTTTCTGTCTGAACTATTTGACTCCAGCATGTTGTAGTAAAAAGACAGCCATGAACAATAAATGGATATGACTGTGTTCCAATAGCATTTTATTGGCAGTAGTCCAGTTTGGGCCTAAGGGCCACATCTTGATAATTTCTAATTTTGCATTTGAAATGAGACACAAATTTTGGAAGCATGTATTAAGTTCTAAAAAGGAATGATATTTTTTATATTTGTCAGTAGATACAACTTTCTGTGAAGGAAAATAGCATGAAAACAAATACTGAATGTTTTCACTAGTAAAATTAAGGCTCATAGACTTGATTCCTATCTCCAAGCTATTTCTCTTCCAGCAGTTATACTGCAGACTTTCCAGCTGTGGTCCCAGATGCCCAATCATGTTCACCATTCGAAAGCAACTGTGAAATGTTAGTGAAAGTGCCATTCACAACTTCAAACTTTCAGAGTTTTATCAAATTAAACTAAGCTCACTCTGTGTAACTCAACAACTCTGTTTTCACTTGTGCACCATTATCTTCCTTTCTTTAAAGGGTGTCTATATTTTGCTAAGGAGAACTCTGAGCTTGTGTCCTAATTTCATCTTCTCATGCTTTCCTTAAGAATTTTGCCTTCCCATTTTCCTACTTACTAGCTTCATTACCCTACAAACTTCATTTCTCCCATTCTAAAAAAAATGTAAAACCCAAGTAACTCTTCTTTGACTTTGCTATCAGTTGGACTGTTCTCCATTAACCTTCTTCCTCTTCACCTTTGGAATTTAAAATATAAGTCTGTATTCATGAACCGCCTCTATTCCCTCATTCTCAAACACACTGCCTCTGTTCTCACAATCCTCTCATTTTTTAATCCTGCAACTGCCATTGCAACTTTATGTAAACAGTCTTGTCAAATATTAACTATAATTCTTCAGATATCATATCAATTTGGTCATTCTGTCTTCCATCACAAAGGCCTTGTCAGCATTTGACACTGAAACCACTTGTTTCTTCACCAAACATTCCATTCATTGATACTCAAGACATGGCAGTCTTTAGGTTTTATTCCTTCCAGTTCCCTATCCAATTTCTTTAATTCATTTTTTCCAAACCTCATTCCAGGCACTCTCAGTGATGTCATTCTTGGTCTCTTACTGTTTATATACTTTATCTCTCCAAACTCAACCACTTTGATGGCTTCCGTTTTCATTTCTATTTGGATGAATTCCAAAACTATATTTATGGTCCCTGTGGGTTTTAGTAGCCAATATACCACAAATTTGGTAGTCCATTTGAACTACCAAAGGCTCTTATTTCTACATATATTAAAGAATATGTAACTTGAAAAGTATATTTATATCTTCTCTCCCTGAGTATATTGACAATAAGTTATACAAGCTATGAAGAAGTATGTCTTAAATAAAATTACATCTGCACAATTCAAGTGTCCTCTGACTTGATACCATCCATTTTAATGTGGTTCATTTTACCATTATGTATTAAAATCCCTTAGCTGTGACATACGTACATATATACTCTTCACAAACATGGTGGAGAATGGGTTGATAGATATTATGATTAATTTCAAAATATGTAAGAGAAAATATTTTTATTAAGGATATTAAGTAATAATTTTATTAGCATTAAGTAAAATTAATAATTATAGTAATTATATTAATATAAATAATTATACTTATGGGTATGATTTTACAAATAATATTATAAGTATTTATATAAATTTGTTTGTTTATGAAAATGTTTATGTAAATAAATAAACATAAAAATCTTATTCAAATCCAAAAACTGGAAAAAATACATATATAATTTTTAAGATGACGAACGAGGTCAAGACTACAAAAAAGTTATGTTTAAAATGCGTTGCATTTGTGAGCCCACTGTGTCTTTGAAGTTTAGAGAGAAGTAAGAGAATTTTCTGTTTTCTAAAGACACAAGTTATTATTAAAAGATCATTGAAAACTTCACCTGGAATATGCTTCTTTGGTTCTGCATGATAAAAGTCAACGATACACTTACAAATTTGTATCCTCAGTTCAGAACTTGGTATTTTCATTAAGTCACCTGCCAGAAGGATAAATGAATTTTATATAATAACATTGTTATATTTTACTTGAAAACTTGAGCATAAAATGTTAATATTACAATTATTTAGATCAGAGATTAAAACTGGATCCTGTAATTTTATACACACAAACACACATGGTCATGCATCACTTGATGATGGGAATATGTTCTGTGAAATGTGTTGTTAGGCAGTTCATTATGTGAACATATAATGTCCTTCCACAAGAATGAGATTAAATCAAGCACAAGAGAAAATGGTGCAATCAGGAGATACGCTAAACATGAGATGTAGGAGGTTGCTACCAGTATAACATAGTACACTGTTTTACAGCTTTTTTTCTAATAAGTAGAGAGTATA
This sequence comes from Urocitellus parryii, assembly GCF_045843805.1. NCBI lineage: Eukaryota > Metazoa > Chordata > Mammalia > Rodentia > Sciuridae > Urocitellus > Urocitellus parryii. The sequence continues at coordinate 27,028,979 of NC_135533.1, read as the reverse complement.
CTGTAAAGGATAAAAAGATATAGCAACTACTGTAACAAACTGTAACAGCAATTTATTATCATCATCAAGCATTATGTACTTTTAATATAATTGTATGGGCTATATGTTTATATAACTGGCAGTACAGTTTTATGTTCCAGTTATCTGGAGTGGGGAGGAGGTTCTCTTTAGTCATATCTAAACTACTACTGAATTGGCCTTAGTCCATAGAGTAATTCAAACTAGATTGCATTTACTCCATTGAAGTCTTATATGTATGATATCCAAGGGAATATGAAGATAATCTGAGGAACTCTGCTGAAGAGTCATGTGCTCTGGATGCCTGAAGACAAGTGGATTCCTTAGTATCAGTTTTAGGATTAAATCAGATCTAGTTGGATACTCTGAGAACAAAAAATTGATAAAGTATCCTTGGGTTTTGGGTTAGGTTTTTCATTAGGTCTTGCATAATATGCATATCTAGAGGTAGTCAGAGGGTGAAAAAAACAAGGAGACAAAAGGAAAGGCACAAAGGAAAGCCTCACCCTTGCTTTAGAATATGTTTGCAAAAATATCACTTTAAAAATGTCAAGATTTTACATTAATTTTATGTTCTGGACCTTTATCTTAGAGTTAGAAAAGTCACTATTGAGGTTTTGAAAATTTGTAGACAAGAGGAACAACAAAACTTTTCCAACAAAACTACCCAAACATGCAACTTTATGGGAAATATTGTTTTTTTTTTCCCCATCTGTTTCTCCACCTTTTTAGTTCCTGTAAATTTAGATCTTTTCTCACAACTTCCTGTTTTATCATTATTGGGCAGAATACTAGCTTCTTCCCTTATGCATTTCCAGAATCCTTATTCTGAATCACATATATCTATATACCATTTAGAAGAAAATGTATATAACTTACTAGTCTGTAGTAGAAACTAGAAACTCTTAGTAACAATCATGACTAGCCTCTGTTCAATGCTTTATACAACTATTTTAGTTTAAACTCATGTTTCTAGCAATTTACAAATAAGGTACAGAAGAGCCGTAGAGTAAATAAACAGTGAAGGAAGTTCATAATTAATGAAGAATTTACACTGCCCTCATATGAAACAGTAATGTGTTCTGTTGGTAGACTGTCATTAAGCAAAGAGTGGGCTGACAAAAAGAAATGGGCCATGTATTTATCATATGAATATCTGCCAACACTCTTAGAGGTAATATTTTTAAATAATAAGGACAACAGGAACATTTTAAAAATAATGTTACCAACAAATATCCTATATAATATATGCTTTTATCTGTTAATACTACCGTGTCCTCTTTTGGGTTAGATTCCCATGTAAAATTTGTAAAATTTCCACTGGTGACAGAGATTCACAGCATAAAAATGTCCCATTATTTCTCAGCCTGACTGCTTCTTAAAGTCCTCTTCAGAGCCTCATGCTAAATGTAATCTCTATGACACTTTTATCTAGTTTGCACCAAAGAGGAAGTGAATTCTAAGTAGTTGTCCCAAAGTAACTAGAGATGAAGTCTATGAAACATATTTCGGCATAAAACAAAATAAACAAAAATACTATACTAAAAAACAAAATGTTAAAATAAAATAACATATCAAAAATAAATATGTGTTTTGCTCATTGCAATTGAATCTCTGAAGTCTTTCTATATGGATAATATAATGCTGAGAATATAACTTCAGCAAAATCCTTTAAAAAATTACTGAGTCAATAGTTTATCTTTTATTTCTTCTTTAGAAATAAAGACCTAAATTAATAAGTACAAACTTAATGTAGGATGTATTTTGGAAACATGTTCTCCTGTCTCAGGGGATGAATCAAAGAGCCAGTATTTTGTTGATCTTATTTCCTAGGAAGTTAGTTTCTTTCTCTAGAAAAGTTAAGCAATAATCCAGATATAAATGCCAACTCTTTTATGATTTTTTTTCATATTTCTGTGTACAAAATACAACTCTCACATCTATATGTGCATTATTTAAAAGTCTGTAATATTCTACTATTTTATTATTTCATTTAAAATTTTAGTGCTCAGTAATTCTAGAAATTCAGTATGAATTGAAAATATTTTTGTAATTACTGATAAAAGGGAACATATATTTTTTGTTATGGTTTAGGTATGAGGTATCCCCTAAAAGGTCATGTGTGGGACAATGCAAGAACATTCAGAGGTGAAATGACTGGGTTATAAGAGCCTTAACCCAATCAGTGAATTAATCTCCTGATAGGATTAACTGAGAGGTAACCAAAGATGGTTAGGGTATGGCTGGAAAAGGTGGGTCCCTGAAGGCATGCCTTGAGGGTATGTATTTTATATCTAGTGGGTAGAGTCTCTCTGCTCTCTGATCATCATGTGAGCTACTTCCCTCTACCATACTCTTCTGCCTTGATGTTCAGTCATACCTCGAGCTCTGAGGGATGGAGCCAAAAATCTGACTAAAACACTTTGCTGATTAACAAATAAAATTTTTTAAAAATCATCAAACTAAATAACACAAAGTCAAATAAGCACAACAAAGTATCCTCCAGGCTTTGCTTTTAAGGAATAGAACATTTTGTTGGTATCATGAAACACCTGAGTAGAAAATAATACCAGAATATAAACAAGCAAACTATGATTAAATTCCAACTAGAAAATAAGAACCCAGACAGAGAAGAAACACATTAAGTGAAAGCTAGTCAAAACAGACAATACCTTTTTTGTCAGTAGGGACTGTCATATGTTATACCCTTCTAGCTTAGGGAACTTACCCAGAAGAGCAATTGATATTGCAGTATCTTCCGCACAAGTTATTTCATCCGATACTTTCTTTTTCAAAAATGGCAAGCTTCAATAAGAATGAAGAATGTCAGAGTAATTTTTAATGAAGTCTTTGAAGCATCATTTGTAAGGTGTAGAAAATTTCCTTTCTAAAGAATAAAACAAGGATGATATTCTATTCTTTAGCCATAGGGAATCAACAACTATGAAAAAAATTGTATTTCTAACTAACAAGAAGAAAATAAACTAGGTTTGTAAAAATAAAGGGAGGTCTATGTAAAAGGCACAAGCTAAGAATGTAATTTTGTATCACAGTAACTAAAAACTTAGGATTCTTCTTTCAAATGGCAATAATGAATTATAGCTGTGATTCTATCAAAGTTAGGAAAATCTTGGATAATCTGATACAAACCAGATCTATGCTCAATTAAAACTTAACAACTATTTAAGGGAGCTTTATGAAGTCTTTAAAACTCTAGTTACTAGATCAGTGGTCTGTTTGTTTTTAAGGTCAGGGCCTTTTTCTTCATTAGTGAGATTAGTTAGGTACTATCCACAAAAAAATAAATAAATAATTCTTTTGGGGAACTAAAATTTAGGTTTTAGGTTAACAAACACTAGTCATATTAGAATTGAATTTCACAGGTACTATAGCTAAAGTTATCTTAAAATAGCTTATTTACAAATCATCAAATATAAGGCACATGAATTTAGGTCATTAGTCTAAATTTCAAAGGAGAGACAAATCTATTTCTTAAATACAAAATATAAACTATGTTGGCATTTACAAATTCAAAATTATAACCTCTTGTAATATTTAATATATAATATATTCTACATAAAGGACTTTTCACTCATTTTTTTCAAAAACAATTAGCCAAGTGGTTGAAAAATGGCATTGAGAATTATCATATATTCATATAAAATGCATAGGTCAACATGAATTTTAAGATATTACTATCAGGGCAAGCAATGAAAAGGACAATTTTATAAATCACACAGAGGTTTATTTTGGTTGTTTGTTGGAACTGTCATTTGAAAAAAAAAAAAAACAACTTATTACCTGTCATCCAGTTGACTACTGGATCTCAAAAATCAAAGAGCTCTAAAACTAGCATTTATTGCCCTTAAACCTTTTTTTCCTTTTTCTTCCAAAGGATCTATATGATAAAGCATTAGAATGGTTTTCAATCAAAGAGACTATGAATAAAAATAAGCATGTACTTCTGAAGTAATGAGAAAAACATACTACATGCCAAAACAGAAAGACTTAATTTTATTTTTTTCTCAATGTTTATATCTCACAAAAATATCTTGAAAGGAGATATGTGAATCAAGTCAGAATGAGGTTTGGAAAAACAATAGGACATAAGCAGAAATTAATAAAGTATAAAAATAATAATGTGAATAATACAAAATGAGGGATAGTGAAAAGTAAGGTTCAAGAGAACCTATTATGTAATGAAAATTCAGTTACAAGCTTTCAGAGAGAACCAATTTTTGGCATAATTCTATAGGAACATTGATATGGAAAGTAATACTTCTGAACTCTGTATTCTAGGACTTGAAATTTGAAAGTGGTATATATAATATAATCTCATATTAATAAAATAAAAATTTCCAAATAATTCCTTGAAAGCACCAGAACAATCATTTTAAAAATATTTTCAATGGTCTCTTGAAGACCTAATAAATGCCACTAGAAAACTTCTAATTAAACTTAAATTCATAAATGAATTCATCAAAGTAGCATAATATAAAATTAACACCCATAAATCACTTTCATTTCTATATATCAGTGACTAATCAACAGAAGAAAATTAGGAAAACTATCCCATTCACAATAGCCTCAAAGAAAATTAAATATTTGGGAATCAATCTAACAAAAGAGATGAAAGACCTCTACAATGAAAACTACAGAAAAATAAATAAAGAAATTAGGGGCTGGGGTTGTGGCTCAGAGGTACAGTGCTTGCCTAGCATGAGTGAGGCACTGGGTTCGATCCTCAGCACCACATAAAGTAAAATAAAGACATTGTGTCCACCTATAATTAAAAACAATAAATATTTTTTAAAAAGAAATTAAAGGAGTCCTTAAAAGATGGAAAGATCTCCCATGCTCTTAGATGGGCAGAATCAATAAAATGGCCATACTACCAAAAGCCTATACATCTGTAATGCAATTCCTATTGAGGTTCCGATGACATTCTTCATTGAAATAGAAAGAGCAGTCATGAAACTTATTTGTAAAAATAAGAGACCCAGAATAGTTAAAGTAATCCTCAGCAATAAAGGTGAAGCAGGAGGCATCATAATACCAGACCTTAAATTATACTACAGAACTATAATAACAAAAAGGCATGATATTGAACCAAAACAGATATGAAGACCAATTGTACAAAATAGAAGACAAAGACCACCCCTCTGACCCACAGACCCATGCTGGAGCCCAGCCCCAGGCCTTGGACAGCCCTGCTGACCTGTGCTAGAGCCAAGGCCAATATTAGTCCCAGGACCATCCTCTCCCCCACTGACCTGCAGACCCACGCCTCCATCTTGGGACACTGCAGCCATCACCACAGCCCTCTCCACACAGTAGCCTCTACCTTGGGACAACAGACAGGGCCTAGAGGCAGCTGCATATGCCTCTAGATCACCCATTCAGCTTCATCTCTGAAAGTGGTTGCATCCACCTTGGGACACTCCTACTGCTATCTTGAGTTATTTCTGCTATTGCTACCACCACTTTAGTTGCAGTAGCATTCATGGGTCACTGGCCGGGGTCTAGAAGTCCAACACGAAGGTGAGGTACAGGTAATCTGCAGTGACACTATAAGATAGGGTAGAAACTGTAATACCTTAGATCCTCACTGCAAGAAAGGAAGACACATAGACACCATGAAAAAGTGCCCCAAACAAACCGAGATACTACAACAATAGAACCCACGGACAGTGCAATTGATGAAATGTCAAATAAGGAGTTAGGAATGTACATAATTAAAATGACCTATGAATTAAAGATTGACCTAAGGGAGCAGATAGAGGCAACATAGAGATAAGAGAACCATGGATAAGACCAACAAAGAGATAAGGGAGCAAATACAGGGAACCAATGATCACACCACCAAAAAGGTATCAAGAAAAAGATATTCTAAACAAGAACAATCAGAAATCCTTGAAATGAAGGAAACAATAAACAAAATAGAAAACTTAGTAGAAAGCATCACCAACAGACTAGATCACTTGGAAGATAGAACATCTAATAATAAAGACAAAATATACAATCTTGAAAATAAAGTTGACCACAGTGAAGATGGTAAGAAACCATGAACAGAACATACAAAAATTCTGGGATAATATCAAAAGACCAAATATAAAAGTTATTGAGATAGAGGAAGGCACAGAGATTCAAACCAAAGGAATGCGCAATCTCTTCAATGAAATAATATTTGAATATTTCCCAAATATGAAGAATGAATTGGAAAATCAAATGCCAGAGGCTTACAGGACACCAAATGTACAAAATTATAACAGATCTACACCCACTGACACATTATAATGAAAATACCTAGCATACAGAATAAGGATAGAATTTTAAAAGCCACAAGAGAAAGGAATCAAATTACAAATAGTGGGAAAACAATTAGGATATCTGCAGATTTTTCAACCCAGACCATGAAACCTAGAAGATCCTGGAAAAACATATACTAAGCTTTGAAAGAAAATGGATGCCAACCAAGAATCTTATATCCTGCAAAACTAAGCTTTAGATTTGATGATGAAATAAAAACCTTCCATGATAAACAAAAGTTAAAAAAATTTGCAACGGAAAAGCCTGCACACAGAGCACCCTTAGCAAAATATTCCATGAAGAGGAAATGAATACAACAATGAAAATCAGAAAAGGGAGATATAACACTGAAGGGAAAAAAAACAATCAAAAGAGAAACCAAGTCAAGTTAAATAACCAAAAATAATAAAAAATGACAGGGAATACAAATCATTTCTCAATAATAACTCTGAATGTTAATGGCTTAAACTCACCAATTAAAAGACATAGATAGCAGATTGGATTTTAAAAAATACCTAACAATATGTTGCCTTCAAGAGATTCCTCTGATAGGAAAAGACAGCCACAGAACTGAAGGTGAAAGGTTGAGAAAAAACATGCCACTCACATGGACTGCAGAAACAGGTAGGCATTTCTATTCTCATATCAAATAAAGTAGACTTCAAGCCAAAGTTAATCAACAGAGATAAAGAAGAACATTTCATACTGCTTAAGGGAACCATACATCAACAAGACATAACAATTATAAATATATATGCCCCAAACAATGGAGCATCTATGTACATTAAACAAACTCTTTTCAAGTTCAAGAGTCAAATAGACCACAACACAATAATCTTGGGTGACTTTAACATACCTCTTTCACCACCGGATAGATCTTCCAAACAAAAGCTAAACAAAGAAACTATAGAAATCAATAATAAAATCTATAACTTAGACTTAACAGACATATATAAATTTCATCCATCAATAGTGAATACACTATCTTCTCAGCAGCACATGATCCTTCCATAAAACAAACTATATATTATGCCACAAAGCAACTCTTAGCAAATACAAAAAGTAGAGATACTACCCTACATTCTATCAGATCATAATGGAATAAAATTAGAAATCAATGATAAAATAAAAAATAAAAGCTACTTCAACACTTAGAGATTACATAATATGCTACTGAATGAACAATGGGTTGCAAAAGACATCAAAGAGGAGATTAAAAAACTCTTAGAGGTAAATGAGAACACTGATACAACATATCAAAATCTCTGGGACACACATAAGGAACTACTAAGAGGGAAAGTTCATTGCATGGAGTTTGTTCCTTAAAAGAAGAAAAAGTCAACAAATAAATGACCTAACATTACATCTCAAGATTCTAGAAAAGAAGAACAAATCAACATCCAAAGCAGTAGAAGGCAGCAAATAATTAAAATTAGAGCTGAAATCAGTGAAATTGAAACAAAAAAAATTGAAAAAACAAAAAGTTGGTTCTTTGAAAAATAAGTAAAATTGATACACCCTTAACTATGCTAACAAAGGAGAGAGAAAAATTACCAGCATACATGATGAAAAAGGTAATATCACAACAGACACTATAGAAATAAAGAAGATAATTAAAAATTATTTTGAAAACCTGTGCTCCAATAAAATAGAAAATATCAAAGGCATTGACAAATTTCTAGAGTCATATAATTTTCCCAAATTGAATCAGGATGATATACACAACTTAAATAGATCAACTTCAAGTGACAAACTAGAAGACACCATCAAAAGTCTACCAACTAAGAAAAGCCCAGGACCGGATGGATACACAGCTGAGTTCTATAAGACCTTTAAAGAAGAACTAATACCAATACTCTCAATTTATTTCAGGAAATAGAAAAAGAAGCAGCACTTCCAAACTTATTCTACAAGGCCAACATCACTTTGATTCCAAAACCAGGCAAAGACACATCAAAGAAAGAAAACTTCAGACCAATATCTTTAATGAACATAGATGCAAAAATTCTGAAAAAAATTCTGGCAAATCAAATACAAAAACATAATAAAAAGATGGTGAACCATGATCAAGTGGGATTCATCCCAGGGATGCAAGGTTGGTTCAACATACGGAAATAAATAAATGTAATTCATCCCATCAATAGACTTAAAGATAAGAACCATATGATCTTCTCAATAGATGCAGAAAAAGCATTTGACAAAATACAACACCCCTTTATGTTCAAAACACTAGAAAAAAAACTAGGGATAACAGGAACATATCTCAACATCATAAAGGTTAACTATGATAAGCCTCAGGCCAACATCATTCTAAATGGAGAAAAATTGAAAGCATTCCCTTTAAAAACTGGAATAAGACAAGGAAACTCTCTTTCACCACTTCTATTTAACATAGTTCTTGAAATTCTAGGCAGAGGAATTAGACGAAAGAAATTAAAGGGATGCAGATAGGAAAAGAAGAACTCAAACTGTCAATATTTGCCAACAACACGATTCTATATCTAGAGGATCTACAAAATTCCACCAGAAAACTTCTAGAACTAATAAATGAATTCAGCAAAGTAGGAGAATATAAAATCAACACACATAAATCAAAGGCATTTATGTATACATCAGTGACAAACCCTCTGAAAGGGAAATGAGGAAAACTACCCCATTTATAATAGCCACAAAAAAATTGAAATACTTGGGAATCAACTTAATGAAAGATGTGACAGACCATTACAATGAAAATTACAGAACACTAAAGAAAGAAATTAAAGAAGAACTTAGAAGATGTAAAGATCTTACTTGTTCTTGGTTAGGCAAAATTAATATTTTCAAAATGACTATTTTCCCAAAAGCACTACACAGATTTAATGCAATTCCAATCAAAATCCCAATGACATTCCTCATAGAAATAGAAAAAGCAATTATGAAATTCATCTGGAAAAATAAGAGACCCAGAATAGCCAAAGCAATCCTTAGCAAGAATAGTGAAGCAGGTGGCATCACTATACCAGACATTAAACTATACAGAGCAACAGTAACAAAAATGGCATGGTATTGGCACCAAAATAGACTGGTAGACCAATGATACAAGATAGAGGGCACAGAGACAAAATCACATAAATACAGTTATCTCATATTAGACAAAGGCACCAAAAAACATATATCAGAGAAAAGATAGCCTCTTCAACAAATGGTGCTGGGAAAACTGGAAATCCATATACAACAAAATGAAATTAAACTCCTATCTCTCACCATGCACAAAACTCAACTCAAAGTGGATCAAGGACCTAGGAATTAGACCAGAGACCCTGAGCCTAATAAAAGAAAAAGTAGGCCCAAATCTTCATCATGTTAGATTAGGCCCCATCTTCCTTAATAAGACTCCCATAGCATAAGAAATAAAATCAAGAATCAATAAATATGACGAATTCAAACTGAAAAGCTTCTTCTCAGCAAAAGAAACAATCAGTGAGGTAAAGAAAGATCCTACAGAGTGGGAGCAAATTTTTACCACATGCACACCAGCTAGAGCACTAATCTCTAGAATATATAAATAACTCAAAAAACTTAACACCGAAAAAGCAAATAACCCAATCAACAAATAGTCCAAGGAACTGAACAGACACTTCTCAGAAGATGATATCAATCAATAAATATATGAAAACAATGTTCAACATCTCTAGCAATCAGAGAAATGCACATCAAAACTAGTCTAAGATTTCATCTCATTCCAGTCAGAATGGCAGCTATTAAGAATACAAACAACAATAAGTGTTGGGAAGGATGTGGGAAAGAAGGAACACTCATACATTGCTGGTGGGAATGCAAATTGGTGCAGCCAATCTGGAAAGCAGTATGAAGAATCCTAGGAAACCTTGGAATGGAATCACCATTTGACCATCTGTCCTACTCCTTCGTTTATACCAAAGGACTTAAAAACCATATACTACAGGGACCCAGCCACATTGGTGTTCATAGTAGCACAATTCACAATAGCTAAATTGTGGAATCAACCTAGATGCCCTTCAGTAGATGAATGGACAAAGAAACTGTGGTACATATACATAAACATAGTGGAATATTACTCAGCATTAAAAGAGAATAAAATCATGGCATTTGCAGGTAAATGGATGGAGTTGGAGAATATAATGCTAAGTGAAGTAAATTAATCCCCCAAAACCAAATGTTGAATGTTTTCTCTGATTTGTGAATGCTGATCCATAATGGGGATGGGGCAGGGGGAAAGGAAAGTAATGGAGATAGGGCAATGGGAGGGAGGTGAAGGGAGAGAACATGGGGGTAGGAAAGAGGTGGAATGATATGAACATCATTACCCTAGGTACATGTACAAAGACATGAATGATTGATTCTACTTTGTGAATAACCAGAGACATGAAAAAGTGTGCTCTATATGTGTACTAAGAATTGAAATGCATTCTTTTGTCATGTATAAAAATAGAATAAATAAATTTTAAAAATGCAATTGGACCCCTATCTTTCACTCTGCACAAAACTCAGCTCAAAGTGGATCAAGGATCTAGGCAGGCATTAGACCAGAGACCATGGACATACTAGACATACATGTCAGCTTAAGAGCCAGATTCCTCAACAAGACTCCTAAAGTGCAAGAAGTAAAATCAAGAATCAATAAATGGGATGGTATCAAACAAAAAAGTTTCTTCACAGCAAAGGAAACAATAATGTGAAGAAACAATATAGAGAATGGAAGAAAATCTTTGCTACCTGTACCTTAGAGAGAGCATTAATTTCTAGGATATATAAAACACTCAAAAAACTTAATAAAACACACACACAAAAAAAACCCTAAATGATGCAATCAATACATGGACAAAGGAACTGAACAGATACTTCACAGAAGAAGAAATACGATTGGTCAAGAAATATGTGAAAAAATGTTCAACATCACTAGCAATTAGAGAAATGCAAATTAAAACTACACTGAAATTTCACCTCACTCCAGTCAGAATAGCAAAATTATCAAGAATACAAGTAACAATAAATGTTGGTGAGGATGTGAGGGGAAAGGTATGCTCATACTTTGCTGATGGGACTGCAAATTTGTGCAACCACTATAGAAAGCAATATGGAGATTCTTCAGAAAACTTGGAATGAAACAACCATTTGACCCAGTTTTCCCACTTCTGGATACCCAAAGGACTTAAAATCAGCATACTATAGTGATATAGCCACGTCAATGTTTATAGCACTTTAATTCACAATAGCTAAGGTATGGAACTAACCTAGGTGCCCTTCAGTAGCTGAACAGATAAAGAAAATGTGGAATATTACTCATCCATAAAGAAGAATGAAATTATGGCATTTGCTGGTAAATGGATGTAAATGGAGACTATCATCCTCAGTGAAATAAGCCAATCCTCCAAAACAAAAGGCCAGTGGCTAGGGAGGCGAAGACAGGAGGACTGAGAGTTGAAAGCCAGCCTCAGCAATGGCGAGTCTCTAAGCCACTCAGTGAGACCCTGTCTCTAAATAAAATACAAAATACTGCTGGGGTTGTTGCTCAGTATTGAGTGCCCCTGAGTTAAATTCCTGGTACAAAAAAAAAAAAAAAAAAGAAAAGAAAAGAAAATGGTTTCTCTGACATGTGAATGCTGACTCACAATAGGTGTCTGGGGGTTCCCACCAAATTGGACAGGGTGGAGTGGGGCGGGGGAGTTTGGGAATGGGAAAGACAGGAATAAATTGGACATAACTTTCCTATGTTCGTATATGAATACACGACCAGTGAAACTTCACATCATGTACAACCACAAAAATGGGAATTTAGACCCCATGTATATGTGATATGTCAAAATACATTCTACTGTCATGTATAACATAAAAAGAAAAAAAAATAAAAATAAAAATAATTTTCATGGCCTCTATTAAAAAGTAAGTCCTGCTGCAGGCATTAAATAAATTATTTTTATTAATTTATCCAGACATCAAAACAATTAAATGTGAGTAGTTACAATGTTTTAAATATTGCTGCGAAATTAAGAGTGAGAGTTAGAAAGTACTATGTATATATAATCCAACTAATAGTATTATTTTTATACTAAAAGAAACAATGTCATTTTAAAAATTAAGTTGGTGGAGAAGTTTACAACACAAAACTTTTGGTTTATTCTCACTTTAAGAAATTTCCTATACTATATTATATTGAACAACTAAAAATGGATATTGTAATATATATCTAGATTGGCCACTGTGTGGCAGCAAAGAAGCATTATATATGTATAGATTCCAGAATAGTAGAAAGAATAAGACTTATTAACTTTATAATTCTTACCACTAGTATATATTTAAAAATATGTACCAAACATAATTGGTGATATATTATTCTTCATTCAAAATTGGAAAATAGAAACATGACATGGAACCTAATATATCTTTGAGAGCAAAATTTCTAAAGGGGGAGGAACTAGATTGAAACAAAATATTATCCATATTACTCAAGGATCCTCTAAATATGCTACAATTTCTTGTTTCATCTAACATTTATCATTCATATGAGAGCAACTAATTACAAAGATATTTTGTATAGAGTTTAATCTCTTATAGCTAAAAATCTCAGACTACAATTAAATTGACTGCATTTGAAATATCAACTACTAGAATTAGGTGATCAACTAAAGTTTTCTCACTTCTGTTTCATTCTGCTACACTATATTTCCTCATGTCTTTATAATGCAAATTAGAACACACAATAAAATACTACATAATAATATAAAATAAAGAAAAACAACTTACCCACATAATTTTAATATGTCACATGCAGGTTCTATAAATTGGGGTTGGTTTTCAATTTTTCCTGCACACAAATTCAGAATTTTAAATATCTGTGCTAAATCCCTTAAGGGCTTTAAGATTTTTAGTTAAGAAATATCTTTATCATCATGTTCTTTATAGTATTTTTGTCAAGAAAATCTATACAATTCCATCTATTTTATTAAATATGGCAGACACTTAATTTTTATTATTTTGAAGTCTGAAGAGGAAAATTCAGAACTATGTTTTTAGCAGTACTATTTAGTTTTCGTCTCACTAACTTTTAAAAATTTTTTTTAGTTGTAGATGGAAACAATACCTTTATTTTATTTTATTTATTTTTATGTGGTGCTGAGATCAAACCCAGTGCCTCACACATGCCAGCCGAGTGTGCTACCCTGAGCCACAACCCCAGCCCCCTCACTAACTTTTTATTCAAAATTATTTTCTTCTCATCACAATTTTAGAATTAAGATTATCAACTACTAATCCAGTTGATCAATAACTTACTACTGGCAATGAATGAAAATAAATTGAAAAATTAATGATTAGGTTCATGTATATCCTCCATTTCCCAACCACATGCACATAAACATACTGCTCTGGAACAAGCAATCCAAAATTTACTTTAGTGTATGAATTTATTAACATTTCTTGCATTCAGGGTTTAAAATGGTTGGGATTTTAGTTCATTTAAAACTAATATGAAAGTAAAACATAGCCTCTATAGATCTTTAGGTAAAAACACCTTTTATTTTTCTTTAAAAACCCCTATTGGTGTAAAACATGTTTCATTTATTTTTTTTTACCTCTAAGAGATCAAAGGAATTATGACTTACAGTTCTTGGTTGAGTTCTATTATTTCTAGGTTTTTTCTAGGTACCTCTAAGAAAGAGATGGGGTTACTGAGTATACTAGAAGTATGCATTTCCCTATCTTTGGGAAGTTTTGCAACTTCTAAAGCCAGCCTATTACTTTTAAAGGCATTCAGAAATAGATCCATTTGCCACCAAATGTCTAACATGAAAGGGCGGAGGGGGGGACACAAGAAACAAACAAAAGAACAAAACAACAACAACAACAAAACCATGAAAATCTGATGGAAGTGTTGAGGTTTCAGGTTAAAAGGAAAGGAATCACTTGCTAGCAGACTTTCTTGGCTCCCAGAAGAAATGCTTAATATCCACAAGTCTCTAGACTGATTCAATAGATCCATATAAAACCAACTCATTTAAAATAAAGAAAAGACCTACATAAAATTATACAGCACATTTATTTCAATGGGAGACTTAAGTTGTTTTCACCTGGGACACGTTAATATTAGACTGATATCTTCTTTAGATCATGTTACACAATTATCAGACATGATTTAGGTCAATTCTACTCAAAGAGGGGTCTATGTATCACTTGTTCTTAAATCATGTTACCAAGTCCATTAAAAGATGAGTACAGAAAATGACAGTGGATATTCAAAAACTTTCACAGCAACCAAATATTCCTGTGAAGATTTTCTGTATTTTACAATAGATTTTAAAAGATAACAACTACTCAGCAACAAAATGGTTCTTATACACAGATAGCTTTTGGGTTTTGAGACACACTAATCAGGGTGGTATAGTCATTTAGGACAATGTATTCATATAATATTTGCCATATTATCAAGCACTTGCATGAATGTTATAATATTTGATCTTCACAACTTCATGACGTACAATTATCTCATTCTAAAAAGGTAGAGAAGTTAAGAAGCTTATCAAAGGTACAATGCTCAGGTCAATTGGTAGAAAAGAGACTTGAACTTGGCACTCCTATCATCCACTTCTTCCTGAATCTATAGAAACTGATATTATCCACAGATAATAAATAGTACAATGGACAGAATAATGATTTCCCCAAAGATGTCCATGACCTAATCTTAGGAACCTGTGAGTATGTTACCTTAGATAGCAAAGAGATTTTCCAAATGTGATTGAGTTAAATATCTTGAAGTGAGGAAATTATACTAGATTATCCAAGTAGGCTCAGGGATAGTTTAATGGAAAAAGGGAGGCAGGAGGTCAGAGAGATGAGGATGAGATATGATGACTACTGCAGCAGTAAGAGTGATATCACTGGGAGGAGGGAGGTCCTGAGCCAAGGTATTCATGAAGCATCTAGAAGGTGGAAAAGGCAAGAAAATGACTTCCCCCGCTAGAACCTTGAGAAGGACCCAGCCCTTGCAAACATCTTGACTTTAGGCAAATGAAATTAATTCTGGACTTCTGACCTCTATAAGATAATAAATTAAGGTAGTTTTAAGTCACCAAGTTTTAAGTCATCAATAATAATTTGCTGCAGCAACAAATAGGAAATTAATACACTTTCTAATGGAAAATCTCCTGTTTCAAAATAAATGAACACATAAAGATATATAAAGGATACGAGTCCATTCTGATAATACTGCACCAGTTTCTTGACAGATTTAAGTTGTTTTTCTTCTAAATCATCCTAAAACAAATGTTCCATTTAATTCTTTTGAACTATTAAATCTGTTGAAATTTTTAAAAATTTCTTCAAAAAGAAAAAAGACACTTTAAAATGATCAAGGAATTCTTAAATTATAAAATGTTTTCTGAAACAGTAAGGGTAAAAATAAAATACCATTTAAATTTGATTAGGAAATGGAACTAAAATTAAGTTAATGTCAAAGTTATAGTTTTTTCCAGAAATAATAATAGTTGAAATATGTTGAACATTTTTCTTTGTCATGTATCATACAGGCACTATTTACATGTCTCTCATTAATCTTTAAAATATCTCTATTACCAGATATTATTATCCTTCTTTTCAGAGTAAGAAACACAAACTGAAGTAATTTATTTATCCAAAAACAAAGCTTAAAAGTGGTAGTATTAGAAATTAAATTTGGCAATCTGAACCCAGAAATTGTATTCTTAACCTATAAAAACTGCCCAGTGTAATGTGCAAACCAAACATCTTTCATATACTAAAAACTAAAACAAAGGCAATCTCTATATAGTGATGTGTCTTCAAGATAAATGCCTTCTTCCCTTCTAATCTTCTTAAACTGATTGTGAAAGCTGTGGCATTACCTATATGTTTTGGGGCCAGCTTTATTTAACAGCTAATAGGAGCTATCTGTAGTTGGATTTTTCTCTTTTAAGGAAATGTGGATACATTCACAATTTTTAAAAATATTTTAATTTTATTTATTTATTTTTATGTGATGCTAAGGATCGAACTCAGTGCCTTATGCATGCAAGGCAAGTTCTCTACCACTGAGCCACAACCCCAACACCTACATTCACATTTTTAAAAGAACTTTTTACAAAAATCACAGACAACAACAACAACAAATTCTTACTTTTATTTTGCCTGTATGTAAAACATAGACCAAAAATATTAAAACAATTACTAAATTTTTGTGCTTACTATTCATAAGACATTGATTTGTTTTGATGGCTATTCCATGGTCAACCCTACTTACTAAGAATGTATAATCTTCCTTGGGAAAGGCTACATAAAGTTTTACAGTGCATGCTGGCTTTTAGGCATTCAGTCAAAATTCTTGGATAACATCAGGAGGTGTGGTAATGAGTATGTGTGCATACACATTTGCTATCCTTTTTCTCAATTACTAAACTCTCAGCCTTGAGTCTTTGGTCTGAAATAATTTTACTTCATTGCATTTTAGGTAAGATTTTTCTCAAAATAAATTATCTATGTTCATGTACGAGTGTGTATAGAAGCCGTAATTTCAAAACAGAAAATTTTTATTGGTACATTAGGAACACCTCACCACCACCACTCCCCATTTTTTTTTTACTACCTCCTCCTCCAATCCTGTTTGGTAACAAGCAATTTACAGAGGCTAGATAACACTGTCTCTACTTTTATGAATCCTTCTGTTATTAGTCACCATGGGTTTGTTCATCCCCCCCAAAGCAAATCTGTTCTCTAGCTTCCCTATCTGGTTAAATATATTCATACTAAACAATAGTCCTTGAATTTTAGAATATATATGGTTTGAAATTTCAACAAAAGGTGATAAATGAGACATTTGTGGGAATATGAGTTACCTGTCAGGGAAATAAATTTGTAAGTGTTGTAGTAGAATAATTCTTTATCAAAGCATACTTACTTTATCATTATCTTCCAAGAGTTTCATAACACGATTAAGGTCCATAGGCTTGAAAGCACCCTAAAAAACATACAACTCTTAGTATTCTACATCATGGGAATTAAGAAATCACATCAAGGGCTGGGGCTATAGCTCAGTGGCAGAGCACTTGCCTAGCATGCGTGAGGCATTGGGTTCAAACCTCAGCACCACATAAAAATAAGCAAATAAAATAAAGAATTCTGTCCTTCTACAACTATAAAAATTTTTTAATCTCATCAAGCACATTATTTTTATATGATATTTTCCCTTAGTAACTTAAAAATATCTATGACAATAAGATAGCAAGAGGAGAATGAAAAACAGATGAGAACTTACAGGAAAAAAGAATAAATTTTGGAGTTAAAACCACCACCCAAGATCTCTTCTGAATTATAGTATTACCTTATAACCTTAAAGATTTTAAATTTAATCAGCCCTAAAAGGTCCAAGAGAGCATTTGGAATAATAGCCCTTATATGTTATGGAAAACAAAATTATATGGTGCATGCATAAACATTACACTAAGTTTGCCTGTGTAGATATATGATAAAACTAGCTTCTAAACAACCTGTAGATGACCTTCTTGAACTCACTATTCCCCTCTCAGTTGGTACCAGCATTCTTCTGGTCATCCACATTAGAAAACAAGAACCTCAAAGTTCTACAGTTTTTTTTACATTTTAAATTTCTTGAGCTCATTCCAATGACTTATTCGGTTGCATCTCTCACCCAGTTGAGTAGGGTTACTGCTATTCTCCCTGCTCCCACTCTTGCATCTTTCAACACTGTTCTCCATGGTCAGAATAAAATGCAAATTTGAAATAACTACCTAAGTCACTCAATGATTCCCCACTGATGCCTCTTATCCCATTCTGTTTTTCATTTATGTTGTTGCAATTCTATTTCTTTTCTTGATGAATTCCCACAAGTTCTTCAAAAGGAGGCCCATTTGTCACCTCCCCAAGGCATTAAAAAAAGATTAGAAAAGTGTCTGTCCTCCTCTGTGCATCCATAGCCCTAAGTATATGTCCATTATAATTCCGTTACACTACTCTGAAAGGATTTACAAGCTTACC
The DNA here is from genome assembly GCF_045843805.1 of Urocitellus parryii. Classification (NCBI taxonomy): domain Eukaryota; kingdom Metazoa; phylum Chordata; class Mammalia; order Rodentia; family Sciuridae; genus Urocitellus; species Urocitellus parryii. The sequence continues at coordinate 27,010,634 of NC_135533.1, read as the reverse complement.
CCACACCACGTCCTTCCTTGAAATCTGTCGAGGGCACAGACTTTTGTTTCTGGCATTCCCAGCACACTGTATCTGGCATGTAATAGTGTGTTAGTTGCTTAATATGTGCTCATATGCAGGGTATTTTGGTAAATGCTTGAAATCTCAGAGACTCTAGTGGATGAGGGAGGAGGAACCCAATTCAAGACCAGCCTGGGCCACCTAGCAAGACCCTATCTCAAAATAAAAAATTAAAAAGGACTGACTGGGGATGTAGCTTGGTGGTTCAATCTCTAGTATCAAAAAAAAAAAAGCTTTTAAACTTAACCAAGAAGTTATTTTATAATAAAGTTGTTTGCAGGTAAGTGAAGAAGAAATCAGGAAGTGTTATCATCCAGAGTTTAAGCACTGAACAAATAGTTTCTATTCTCTTTAGGGTAGTCTTCATTTATGTCCACAAGATTTAACCAACAGAAATATAATAATAGGAAGATGGTCTTGCCTACTGTGTGGAGACTGAACTGGAGAATACTAGTCTGGAGGTAGGAAACCAATCTGAAACTTCAGGCTTTGATGAAAGTTTTGGCAACTGGTATAGGCAATAGTGAATAGAGATCAAACATCATGATGATGTTGATATGATGATACAAATTTTAAATACAGTTTTGCAATGTTTATCTGGAAGATTAATGTTTTGTTGAGTGGCATTTTCTTTTCTTTTTTTAACTATTTACAATTTTATGTGGTAAGTATATTACTTTTTTAAATTTAATTTTATTTTTTGTACAAATGAAGTACAACTTTTCATTTCTCTGCTTGTACATGATATAGTCACCCCATTTGTGCAATCATACCCATACACAGGGTATAATGCTGTCTCATTCCACCGTCTCCCACTCCCCAGCCCCCTGCCTAATTAAAAGTTCCTCCATTCTTCCCTTGTCCCCTACCCCAACCACTATGGATCAGCATCCACTTATTAGAGAAAACATTTGGCCTTTTGTTTTTTAGGATTTACTTACTTGGCTTAACATGGTATTTCCGACTCTATCCATTTACCTGTAAATGTCATAATTTCAGTCTTCTTTAAGGCTGAGTAATATTCCATTGTTTTAATCCAAATGTTATGCTAATGTTGCTTATTCCCATTACAAAAGTTAAATTATTCCAGTTTCCTTTCTCATCCTTTTTCCCCACTTCTTATTTTCATACTTCCTCTGCTTTAAAATGTTTAAAAAGATGATGTAATCATGATAAAGGGGACACACTCCTATTATATAAATACATCTATTTTTATTTTTTTATATTTTTCTGCTTTTGTTTATATGTATAAACACATAATTTTACTTAGTGTTAACACTACTACATTTTTTACTTTAAATCTAAAACATGTTTTTTGTATTTCTACATATGCAATATTACATTGCATCTTAAGTTTAGAATTTCCTTGTCATTCACAAATATAAACTCATATATCCTCATCTCAAGATATTTCTTTCAAAAAATTTTTCAATTGTACATAACTTTAAATCTGTAAAATAGGTTTTTTTTACTAAAATGTCTTAATCCTTTATAATAAAAAATTTACTGAGTACTTATCTGTACTTGGTATTATAGTTACAATTAAAAATTCCAAATTTGTTGTTACAAAAATTTGGTAAATAGAATTTTGCCTTTTAAGATTTGGAGATTTAACAGTGCCATCTGCCACTATGATGGATGTCATTTCTCTTTTCCTTCTATGTACTCAGATTATAGATAGAGTGGGGTTTTATTTTATGATTCACTGTAATATTTGCTTTTGAGGATTAGACAAATATATTGAAATTAAAAGTCAATCCAGGATTTTCTTTTTAATACCTGTATTATGATCAAAAATTTCCCCTAAGGAGTAAGTATAATTTTTTATAGGAAATAGAGAATAGATTCCTTTTTGATTTATCTTACATTGTCATTTCACGGTACTCAGTGCTACTTGTGTGACATATTTTTAAAGTACCTTTCTTAGCCTTTTCATGCTTCCACACATATTTATTACAAGGTTCTATGTTTCAGGAACTGTGCTAGGTATCAGGAACACATTGCTATGACTCAGGTAGCTATTTGTTTGCAACTGAGTTTTACAAAAGGCCTTGTATGTTGTACTAAAGATCTTAAGAAACCATTGAATGGTTAGAGAGTGAATACATAAATGAACAATATGAAAAAAACAAAAAACAAACTACGAATCACAACCTCTGTAGCAAGCAGCCTGGGAAACTAGCCCACACCATCTACAGCAATTGACTCAGAAAATCAAGGTTCTATCAATGATTGCAGTTTCCCCATTTTTGTACCCCTGCTTCCAACTCAGGAACAACTTGAGAAAGCCAAACATAAGTCAAATACAGAAAAAAATGCTGATAGAAAAAAAGGCAATATTAAAAAAAAGAAAAAAGTCAATATAAAACATGTAATAATTATGCTTCCAAAATCAATCAAATAGGATGTACAGCTTCTAACCAACCCAGCTCCGGTTTCCCCAGGGAAATAACCTGCAATCTCAGAATAACAGAAACTCTATCATCTCCCACCCCATACCAACACTATAAAGTTTTCCTTCCTGGAGTCTAGGCCCAAAGCAAGTGATGGTAAATAACTCCCTCTCCATAGCAAGTCTTGAACAAATAGTCTCTAATCTCTTTAGGATAGTCTTCATTTATGTCCACAAGATTTAACGAACAGAATATGATAATAGGAAGATGATCTTGTCTATTGTGTGGAGACTGAACTGGAGAGTATTAGACTGGAGGTAGGAGACCAGTCTGTAACTTCAGGCTTTGATAAAGTTTTGGCAACTGGTATAGGCAATAGTGAATGAAGTTAAAACACCAAGGAGCTGGGATTATAGGTGTGTGCCACCTGTATTGAGTGGCATCAGGCAATGTTCTAGTTGCAAATAATATGGTGTGAATAACACAAAAATGTGCTTTTATAAAGGATCAGCAGAACATAGTAAGTGATTAGATGCAGTGGAAGAGAGAGATAAAAAAAGTGAGGATGACTCCCCAGCTTGAGGAATTATGTAAATGGTCTGACCATTTACTGAGACAGGGAATGGAGAAGAGGTTTGGGTTGGTACTGGAGATGAATTAAATTTGGGGCACAGGTTTCTGAATCATGGATTTAAAGTGATAATTTAAGATTTGGGGTAATTTAGATGAACCAGTCATAACCATGCATTTATTCCACAACTATTTTTCATGTATTTATTTAGTTAATTAGTTAGTTAGTTTTTGGTACCAGGGATTGAACTCAGGGGCACTTGACCACTGAGCCATATCCCAGCCCTATTTTGTATTTTATTTAGAGACAGGGTCTCACTGAGTTGCTTAGCGCCTTGCAGTTGCTGAGGCTGGCTTTGAACTCATTATCCTCCTGCCTCAGCCTCCTAAGCCACTGGGATTACAGGTGTGTGCTAGTATACCTGGCTCATTTATTTTAAGAGATGGGGTCTCCAACTGGGTGTGGTGGCACACGCCTGTAATCCCAACAACTTGGGAGGCTGAGGCAGGAGGATAATGAGTTCAAAACCAGCTTCAGCAAAAGTGAGGCACTAAGCTACTTATTGAGACCCTGTCTCTAAATAAAATACAAAATAGGGCTAGGGATGTGGCTCAATGCTTGTGAGTGCCCTTGAGTTCAATCCCTAGTACTCAAAAGAGAGAGAGAGAGAGAGAGAGAGAGAGAGAGAGAGGGAGAGAGAGGAGAGAGACTCTCTCTCGAAGTGTTGCCTAGGCTGGCCTTGAATTTGAGATCTTCCTGTTTCAGTAACGTGACTCCCCAGCCATGAAGTCATGCAGCCAGCCCACTGGTCCCTCTGCTTTTCAGAATGGAGAAGTAGCAGAATGGCAGTGTGGATGGGCTGAAGCACAGGCAGCAAGCATGGGCTGCTGTGTGGAGACTGCCATGGTGGTGGAGGCCAGGCCAGTGCCAATCTGAGCTGTGGCAAGTGACCTGTCACCTGGCAGCAACCTAGCCTGCACATAGTGGGGATGCCTGCTGTAGAAATGTACTCTATGTGGTACTGCAGCTCCATACAACTCAGTGAGTGTGTACAATTCAATGACTTCAATTTCCTGCTTCTAGATGTGTCAAGAAAATGGAAGTAAGGCAAACCTGAATGGGACTTAGGACTAATCAATATGTTATTACTTTTCTAAACCCTAATTATCTAATTAGCATAAGTTTGGATCATTAGTGTTATTAGTTTTCCAAACCCTAATTAGCATAAGTTGGACCAATAGCAGTGACACAAGTGTGATATAAATGCCTAGACTAGCACACTCAGTAGGAGAAAACATGCTATTGAGTCCTCTCTTGCACTGCAAGAGTTCTGTTCCTGTTTCTATTCTTCAATAAATCCTATTCCTACACTCACTCATCCTGGTCTGTGGATTTTATTCTCTGAATTCATGACTCAAGAACCTGGAAAGAAGAAGAAAGCGATGGTGAGCTCTTGGGGTCTGTTGCAATACTGGAGGGTATAGCCCACCATTAAGAGCTGCAACACTTCATGGCTACAGAGGCCTGTAACCTTATGGAGACACCACCGGCCAGCAGAAGCAGAGAAAATCCAGTCTCATCTGCCAGCAGAAGCAGGGAATCAAGTTTCATCTCAAAACTTCAGCTTTTCGTGTTGCTGTGACTGCAGGCATACCTAACTCCACAAATATTTACTGAATGCCTATACTGTGTTAGGGAATTTCTAGGTGGTGATATGGTAGTAAATAATGCAAAACCTACTGCTTTCATAAAAAACTGATACACTCTGGTGGGGACAAAATCAATAAGTTGTATAGAAAGGGACAAGATGATACTGGTCTGGAGAAAATAAAAGGGGTAGGGAGTACTAGAATTCTTGAAAAATATAATTTTACATCCAGTAGTCAGCAAAGGACTCACAGAGAGGGTAACATTTCAATAAAGGCTTGAAGGAGACAAGAGAGAAAGCTGTGGACACCAGAGGTAGAACTTCCACACAGTGGGCACAGTAAGAGTAGAGGCCTATAGGCTGGTACATGCTTGAATGCTTTGAGGAGAAGCTGGGAGGTTAGGTGGTTACAGAAGGCTTTGTTGACCTATAACTTCAATTTCTATTCCAAGCTCAGAGTAAAGGAGTCCTAGGAAGTATATAAAACTTCTAATATATATTTCTTACTTTGCTGGAACACATAGTAGGAGACACAAAACTTATACAAATGAAGCGATGACCAACATAAGACAAGAAATAATTAGGTAAGAAGTTGTATGATTTTGACCTACAACTGTACTCATTGTGAGTTCTATGAGGATGGAAATAAATGGGAGACACTTTCTTTTGGAGGAGTCCTTCATGTTAGACAGGCAGGATTTAAAGGTAGGACAAGATTTTGGGAAATTCAGAAAAGAAAGGAGGGCATTCATTTAGTAAATATTTAGCATCACCTCCTGTGTACTAGATATTGTGCTTGGTGTTACACTGGAAAATACTTCAGAAAAAATAGTCATATTTCTGCTCTCATGGAGATGGCCTTAAGAAGAGCATGCAGCACAGATGGTTGACAGTGGCCTCAGACATCATCTGGTTCAGTGATTCTGAGGCTAAAAATCACTTAAGGGAACCCTTTAAAAGAGTCCAAGGCTCCACACTGGTGATTATGACTGATTAAGTTTGCAGTAGGGCCCATCTATGCCTGTTTTTTCTAAACACTCCTCAGAAGTCATCTGTACACTCACATAGTACAGGCTGGTTTTATAGAGAAGGGAACAGGTCTAGAGAAGTTAAGTAATTTTGTCAAGATAATTATATTTAACGAGGTAAGGAATGGAATCCTGAAAGGAAGAAAAGGTGGGACTGAAGATGAGGAAAGAGGATAAAAAGTGAAGTGGTATTTAAAGAAAACAGAGTGGGCAGAGGAAGAAATATGAACCACAAGGCTGACTAGAAGGATGTGACAACAATCCAGGACTGATTGAGGCACTGTGGTTACAGGAATGAACAAGTAGTTCTTTTAAAGCCCCATTTGGGTGCTTGCTTAGGCAGCACATATAAAGAACTCAAAAAAACTTAACACTATAAAAAAATCAAATCAATAATTGTGCTAAGGAACTGAACAAACACTCCACAGAAGAAGAAATACAATTGATCAACAAATATATGAAAAAGTATACAACATCTCTAGCAATTAGAGAAAAATCAAAACTACTCTAAGATTTCATTTCACTCCTGTCAGAATGGCAATCATCAAGAATACAGGCAACAATAAATGTTGGTGAGGATGTGGGGGAAAAGATACACTTATACATTGCTATTGGGACTGCAAACTGGTGCAAACAATATGGAGATTTCTGAGATAATTGGAAATGGAACCACCACTTGACCCAGCTATCCCACTCCTTAGTTTATAACCAAAGGACTTAAAATCAGCATACTATAGTGATATAGCCACATCAATGTTTATAGTAGCTCAATTCACAATAGCTAGACTATGGAACCAATCTAGTTGTCCCTCAATAGATGAATGGATAAAGAAAATGTGGTGTATATACTCAATGAAATATTAGTTCAGCTTTAAAGAAGAGTAAAATTATGGCATATATAAATTATTAGCATATGTAGCTTTGGAGAATATCATGCTAAATGAAATAAGCCAATCCCATAAAATCAAAGGCTGAATGTTTTCTCTAATATGCAGATACTAATTCACAATAAGGCAGGGGCACTAGGGAAGAATAGTGTTACCATAGATTAGGTAGAGGGGAGTGATGGGAGGGGAGAGGAAGGGATGTGGGTATAGGAAAAATAGTAGAATGAATAGACATTATTACTGTATATATATTTATGATTGCATGATCAATATGATTCTGCAACATTTACGCTAAGAAAAATGAGAAATTATAACCCATAATCATATCATACACCATATCCATCTATGTATGATATATCAAAGTGCATAAATTCATTCTACTGTCATGTATAACTATTTAAAACAAATTAAAACTTTTTAAAAAATAAATAAAAAAAAATGAAAGCCCCATTTGGTGCCTCTTGTTTTTTGCTACATAATCTGATCTAGTGGGGAGGATTAGAATTTTGTTTTGTTGTAGTTTATTGTTTTATATTCTGAATGTACTTGAAACTGTCTCATCCAACTTCTATGAATTCTCTGTGAAACTCTGTAGTAATGTTCACACCATCCTACAGCTATAATAGACTCAGCATTGCTACTTAAAATGGGAAGTGAACTAGCAGCACAAGCATTACCTGTAAGCCTATTTAACAGGCAGAACTCAGGGTCCACCTCAGACCTACAGCTCAGATTTTGTATTTTAATAAGATTCTGAAGTGCTCTATATGCACACCAAAGTATGAGAAGTGCTGCTCTACAGGGCTTTGCAATTTTTCAGAATGAGAAGAGCCATACTAAATAGTAAACAGAAGGTACTCAATTTGTACTTTGTGATTTTAGTATATGATTGAGGTAAATTTCACTGCCTATCATCCTCCCAGAGGAGAAGTACTCTATCTTTAATCTACATTACCCATCCCTTCCAGTAGAAAGCCACTTAAGCACTGGGACTAATCCTAGATAAACAGTCTGAAAACTATCTTTCTATTTGTTTTCCATAGAAACAAATCTCATAAAGATTGAGATACCGTGTAAATAACATCTGAATTTAATAATAACTATTATTATTATAAAAGTTCTATAATAACAATAATAATAATAATTATTATTATTATAAAAGGCTGTCACAATTAAAGTCACCAATAATAATCAGCTATCATTTATGGAGTACTTAACAACCTGCATGCTGCACACTATGATAAATACCTTACAGATACTTTAACTTTAATGAGGGAGGTATTCCTAAAAGTCTTCCATGGATGAGGAAAATAAGACTTAGAAAAGGCAAGCAACTTGCCCCAAGTAAACAATCAGAAAATTACTACCCAAATTCTGGTGCCATTTAGTTATCTTAAACCTGAAAAATATAATAAATAAGTTTTCTAAAAGGCTTTAGAATCATTACAGTAGGCATTATTAAAATTTTTATAAAGAGAAAATTTGAAGAGAGAGTGCTCAAGTAGAGTAACTTTCTGTGAAAATCACAACATACAAAAAAATGCAATTTAATGCACACTTGTAATCCTAACTACACAGAGGATGAGGCAGGAGGATGGCAAGTTCAAGTCCAGCATGAGCAACTTAGGAAGACTCTGTCTCAAAATAAAATAATGAGGAAAAAAAAAAAAGGGTTAGGGACATAGCTCAGTGGTAGAGCACTTGTGTGAGCCCTGGGTTCAATCCCTAGAACCACACACAGAAACATACACAAATACAATTCAAAATCCCAAATTCCTAAACTATTCTTTTCCCTATTTACCATTATTTTTGAACTCATAATCTACATTTATATTTTCCAGAATTCATCTATAAACATTTCAAGGTTGATAAAGTTTTAAAAATCTAATATACTACAAGTAGCATTTGTGGTAGCTTTGATAGTATTCAGAGTAGTTATTGCCTTCTACAAAGTTATTCATGTGAAAAAATGCAGAAAATAAATACTACTTAAGGCAGAAGTAAAGCATACATAGAAAACATGTACAAGAAAACTTGCTTATTTTACTTGCTCCCTTAAGTAACAATAGATACACCTTCACTACAAAACCTGATTAGGGTAACTGAAATGCTTCCATATAGTAAAGAAAATGATAGAAAACAGCTATCAAAAACACGGGTAGCCTAAGGGGCATTTCTACATAAAGAAATCCCCAACCACCAGGGTAGAATTCCAAAGAATCCATTAGCTTTAAGGCAAAAATAATTTTAGAAGCTCTTGCTCCCTGGATAAAGAATAATAATAATGATGTTGACTACTGCATATTTTAATATATGACACTGTGTAAGTTCTCTATGTGCATTATTTCACTTAATCTTTACTATGGAAATCAGTACTACTATCATCTCCATTATTACCTTCACTGATTTAGGATATCCTTTGGTCCCATAATTGGTAACTGATGGAGTAAGCTTAAAAAACTGAAGTAGACTCCACTTGCTTTTAGCCACTAAGATATACTGTCTCTAAACCATAGGAATAGGACAAGGTTGCAAAGGTAGAATAGTTTGAAAGGACTGAAAACATTTAGAGTTCCAAAGGTCTTTTCTTCCACTGGCCTGAGGCAGAGGTCTGAAAGGTCATTTTGACTACTTATTGGGAACACCAGAACCCACTCTGTGAGTAAAGAGATTGAGTAACTGTCAGTTAATTTCTTATGACCTTAGAATCTTCATTTATAAAAGCAATCACAAACAAAACAAAACAAACCAACAAGAAGAAAATAATCACTAAGATTTCTCCCAACTCTAATAAATATCTATTCTATTGCCTTTCTTTGGGTATAAGCTCCCCTTTTCCTTTGTACTTTAAATATGTTAATACACCTAGAAGTAGAGGTAGAAACACAAATTGATACAAGTTGATTTTTTCCTGGAAGAGAACCCTATACTCGAAGGAGATGTAATAATGAAAGAAAGCAAAACAAAAGGAAAAGACAAGAGAGAAATACACATATATACCTCACAGGTATACTTGTTTCTTATATTATGGACTTCTTATAAGTACTTCTTATATTATGGACTTCTTATAAGTACTTCTTATATTATGGACTATTTTGGCAATAGCCTATTAAAAGTATTTCTTTTTTTTTTCTTTTTAACCTATGCCTTCCTGCCTCATATAACCTGCCCAATTTTTCTTAAACCAAATAAAGGAGGAATGAGCGTCATCAGTTACCAAATTCACCTACTTCTCAGTTTTGCCTGGTGTATATGAATATAGCAGTAGTGCTGAGCTTCCATGCAGCCTTGGGAATGGAGAGCTACCTTTGCTCAAAGTTCTTCTCCCCACTTAGATTGGAATACTTCTACAAACCGATTAGGACAATTCCCCTGACATCTGTCCCTCCTCACATGAAAGTACTGTTGCTCTGCAGGTTACTGTGTAAATGTCTGATCATCCTCAGAGAGCTCAACTCTATTCCCACAGAAGAGGTCCCCAGGAAACTGGCCACTCCCAAGAAACTCTCCAAGGCTCCAGGATGCAAACGCAGAAGTTGGGTTCCTGACGCAGCCTGAGACTTGTAAACCCTCAAAAGGAATTCCCATAGTGGCCCCATAGCATTAGCATAAGGCAAGACATGATTCCTCCTTAGAATTCATGGTTTTAAGAACTATCACGGCTCTCTGGCTGGGGGGGGGGGGGAATCAATGCAACCATGGTATGAAACAAAGGACCTGGGATATCTCAACACCCCCAACAGGAATGTAGATCCAAGAGAGGATCCCAAGGTGAAATTTCTCAGCACAACTTAAAAGAATTAATTTTGATATATCATATTTCACATTTTGATTCAAGCGGCAACATTAAAAAAATATTTCCATTTATTTATTTAAAAAAAAGAATTAATTTTGTATTGATAACAAAAGCAAACTCAAAACCAAATACAAGCACATTGTAAAGCAAAATCAATTTTCCCAATTCTCTCTGATGCACCCATAACAACTACTTTTAAATTTCTTATAAAAACGATGCTTAATTTTTAATTTCAGGAGCATTTTCCTTTGCTCTGAGTTCAGGCTTTAGTAGGAGAAAATTTAATCATAGGAGGCTTTGTACTTATATCAAGGACATCATTTAAAATCCCAGTGCAAAATGATCTATCAAATTAAATGTCACTAAGAAGGATTCCTCCCCCTCTTAGTCATTTCGAAGAGCAGCAAAGATTTTACCACTCAGGCTAGAGGGACGCTCCAGGAGGACAACGCGGCTTGACTCCCCAGGCAGGTTGGTTGACGACAGCCAAACCCCCTCGCAAGCCGAGAAGCTCCCGGAGGATCTGCTCTACGTGTGGAACTTCCGTCCCGCGGGCTTCCTCAGTCTCCACTCGGGTCTTCATTTCTACTCCTGCTGTCCCCCGGCCTCGTCCCTGCCCCAGGACCTCACCCCACCCCATTCCCCGCTTCCCAAGGCACAGGCACCTGCCTATACCTGCTTCTCCTCGTCCTCAGTCACCGAAACTTGGCGAGGAGTGATGGACTTATTTCTGCTGCCGAGTTCCCGGGCCTCGGCCGTTACCGTGGCCTCCACTGCGGACATGGCTAGAAGCAAGGGGTTAGGGGATAAGTCGGGGGTCCTCCGGTCCTACGCTGTGCCTGAAGTCGCGAGGCCCAAAGAGCTCCCGCCACGAAATACGGGAGGCAGTCTGACAGCCGCTAGAGTCGCAAGAGGCCCTGAGGGACTGGCCGTGGCTTTGGCCACCACAACTCTGCCAACATAGCCCTGCTGCCGCCAGCCAGCGGAGCCAGGCACCTGCCAGCCAGGCAGTTGTTAACACAAGCCAGAGCGTTGCTAGGGGTGGGGCCGAAGGTGGAGGCGAAGGCTCCTACGGAAACCCAGAGAGCCAAACTACTCCAAAACGCAATCTGTTCCTCCACCCGCGAGGGATGAATTTGCAGGTGAGCGGGAGGGAGACTGGTGACAGAGACCTCGGTGCGTAGCCAGGAGGCAGAGGTACGTTCGGCACCGAGAATGTGTTTCATTCTTGACTGCTTGGGGCTCTGGGTGTGTGGTGGAGGGGCGGGCACTAGAAATGGGATGCGTTTGGGCGATATGATGGACAGGTAGTTTTGAAAGCTGAGCAGTTTATCTCACCCCAGAAATATGACCAAATTTACCTAAATTTCCCAGAAAAGAAGAAATAAATTTTCTTCTGTCTTTAGTGGACCCAACGGTTAAACAAGGCTTTTGCATACAATGATAAACTTTTGAGTCGATTTATTGAGTCTAGAGCGAGTTAACCTTTGAAGCTCTGCTTTTCTCACCTGCTATCAGCCCTCTGTTCTCATAGAATTGTTTTGAGGATTGGATGAGAAGGTAGTGTTTGTTAAATGGTGCTTGGCACATAATAAGCACCCAGTATGGTCAGGATTATCACTATCTTAACTATTACTATAATCTGTCCATTGTATCCTGAGTGATGATGCAAGTTTCAAAACTTGAATAGAAAACTGTTCATGATAATCATCAGTGTAACTTAACTTCAAACACGACGGCTTTGAAAATTTAAAAAAAAAATTTCTTTTAACTTTTTTTTTTAAATCTCCAGAAAGTCTTCAAGATTTAAGTGTGTGTGTCTATATGTGTGTGTTTTTTTCTTCTTACCTGGAATGTATACATAATAAATTCAATGAAAATAAATATTACTTCTTGTTACTTTTTTGGGCTTCTCTCCTCATTTTTAGACTTTTTTTTTTTTTTTTTTTTTTTTTTTTTGGTGGTGTGCTTCTGTGGATTGAACCCAGGGCCTTATAACATGCCAGGCAAGCACTCTATCAACTGTGCTATATTCCTAGCCCCTCTCCTCATTTTTAGAATGAACAAGTTGATCAGTTATTTCTAAGTTTCCTTCTGACTGAAACACTACATATCTGGCCAGAAAATGGAAATGGAAAGGGTTGGGGGGGGGCGGGGGGGGTGCACCCTGGGGTTGTGCCTCAGAGATAGAGAACTTGCCTAGAATGCCTGAGACACTGGGTTTGATCCTCAGTCTCACATAAAAATAAAATAAAGGTATTGTGTTCACCCACAACTAAAAACTAAATGTTTAAAAAAAATGGAAATGGAAAAAGTAGACTGGATATGGCAGCACTTGGTATAAATCACAGCTGAAGAAAACAAGTTTCTTTGAAGGATTACTAAGCAATATTGTTCCTATTTCTACACTCTGGACTTCCACTTTCCTCATCCTCAGTCATTACAAACTGCTTTGAAGTCACCACCACTTGTCAGTCTTAACACTTTTCTGTCCTCATCCTGCTGTTTGTCTGTAATGTTGTACATGTTCACTTCTCATCTCTTCTTGAAACACCCTTGCCTGGTGTTGCATATTCTTTTTATTTTATTTATTTATTTATTTTTTGTCTTTCAGCTACTCATTAGAATCTTTAGAGCTACTCTCAGGCCTTGCACTTAGAGGCTATTTCACTAAGATTACTATCACTTGAAAAGTGCAAAGGGTATGTCTACTATTTTGTTCACATGATTTTAATTGCTGTTGAACAGTGTAAGTATACCAATTAAAAAAAAAAAGGCTGAAGCACAGTGGAATCCTGTGGAAATGGCACCCCAAAAAATAGATCTGTGGACAGCTGACAGTTGGATCAGTTGCTTGTCCTTTTGGGCCATCTTGGCATCTCAGGATAAAGAAAGCAAGGAGAGATTGCAAAGAAATCTTTTTCACTTAAAGGAGAGTTTGTCTAGGAGATACCAATTGGCTTTTGTGTTCAGCAACAGCTGGGACTGATAAGGATTCTTAAACTTTAGTGACCCTGAAAAGTCAGACTTTACTTACCGGGCCTCACACTAACTAATGGACAATGTGATATTTTGTGTTAACCAATTGTTTACAGACCTACATATTCATTTTGTCATATATCCAGAGTGCCAGTTTCCAATGCTTAGCATAACTCTTATGAACTCCCTCTTTTTAGCATTTATAAAGCCCTTACTTTTTCTCCTCACTGAATGGTGAAGTTCTTTATGGAGTGGGTTCCCTTATCTGGTAAGTTAATAGACCCATCTTTGTAAAAAAATTTTTTTTGTTCTGGTGGTACATTTTAGTTATTGATAAATGAGAAGCTATAAGGATCACAGTTCTCAAATGCTCCATGTTCAGTCACCTTGATTTACTTGCAGTTTTCCAAGCGTGTATAACTTCCTGACTTGCATTACTTTTTAATTATGTTGTACAGTCATCCTCCTGAATCCATGGGTATTGGTTCCAGGTATCTGTCCACACCAAAATCTAAGGATGCTCAACTCCCTTATATAAATGGTATAGTATTTGCATATGACCTACACGTATCTGTCCCATGTGCTACATTACTTATAATATTGATGTAGGACAGATGAGGTGGGACTCAAGAGAAATTCTCAGGAAGTAGGTTTATTTAAGCTGCAGAAGTCCAGAAGGGCTAATGCCTAGAAATCTCTGGACCCTGGATCTGGAAATTCTTTGAAATTTATACTGGGGTAGTGGGTATATACATAACAGCAGGTGGTTACATGTTGGGTATTCTTTGTTCCATATTATTAGGCTAGACAGAGGTTTCACAAGTTTTTTCCAAGGAAAACAGAGACAGTAACTTTCTGTACAAAAAATGTCTCTTTGAGAAAGAGTCCATCACACCTTTTGTCTGCAAACTTGGCATTTACAAGAAAGAGGAAGCTTCAAACCACAGTGAGCTCTCTGCAAAACACCTGTGAAATCCTAAATTGATACTTTGTAAAATCTTGCTGACAAGGATCTTAATTAAACTCCCTGGAGGAGATTATCTTACAAATAGGGTCTCTTTGGTGGGCATACCTGGTGGTTGCATCAATAACTAATACTATTGTGTTATATAAACAGTTATTATAAGTATTGGTTAGGAAATGGTGACAAGGAAAAAAGTGTGTGCATGTTCAGTACAGACTTACTTTTTTTTTTCTGAAAAATTTCGCTCAATGGTTGGTTAAAACCACTGATAAGAAACTTGCAGATGCTGAGAGCCAACTGTACCTATCACTATTTTCAAATGGCTAACTCCCTATGAGCCTCACCTGACCTTTTCTAGGAAATCTTTATATCCTGGACTATGTGACATTCTTTTTTTTTTTTTTTCATACTGACTACATACTTGATGGTATTTACTGATTTAGCAGCCCAGCCCCCTTTCTACTATTGAGATTCTTAAAAAAAAAAAAAAAAACTATTGAGATTCCTAATAGCAAGGAAGAATTGCTTAATCATATTTGCACCCAAACCCTTATGTCTCAGTGGCAGAGTGCACACCTTGCATGTGTAAGGCATTGGGTTCTATCCTCAGCACTGTGTAAAAATAAATAAAGGTATTGTGTTCATCTACAACTAAAAAAAATATTTTTTAAATTAAATGTATGAGAATCATCTGAAGAACTAGTTTAAACAGACTCCTGAATATCTGCTTCAGTCATCACTAAGTGTGGGGTGAGGCACAAGGGTTTATAAGTTTCCAGGTGATGCTGACCAGACTTTGGGACTTTCTGGTCTTGATTATATTAGGTACTCAATAAATGTTCATTAAAGAGTTCAAGGATTATAAATTACTTTTTAATTTGATTTTAGATCAATCTCAAGCATTTCACACGTTACCCAGAGTAAGGTAAATATTCTAGGTCCTTGCTACTCACAAAGGTGTTCTTGGACTAATTACCTGCGTAGGTATTACTAAGCCTATTAAGAATGCAGAATTTGGAAATGGATAAAGAACAAGTGGTACATGTACACAACTGAATGGATGGAACTGGAGGCTATCATGCTAAGTGAAATAAGTCAATTCCCCAAAAAACCAAAGGCCAAGTGTTCTTCTCTCTGATATGTGAATGCTGACTAACACTAGGCAGGGGGAGAGAGGAATGGAGGTTTACAGGATTGAACAGAAGAAAATGGGGGGAAGGAAGGAGGGATGGGAATGGGAAAGAGAGTAGCATGAATTGGACATAACCTTCCTATATTCATATATGATAAATACACAACCAGTGTTAACTCCACATTGTGTACAATAAGAATGGGAATTATACTCCATGTATGTATGATATGTCAAAATATATTTTACTATCATGTATAACTAATAAATAAATAAATAAATAAAACTATTGGGATGGCAAAAAAAAAAAAAGTGCAGGATTTGGAGCCTTATGGTGAAGCTGCTGAATCAGAATTTCCTTTTTAATAAGAGCCTCAGGTAATTGGTATTCACATCAGAATTTGAGAAGCACTGTGTGTGTTCATTATTATTATTTTGGAGTAGTTTTAACAGTTTACATAAAACTGACTTTCACTAATTATTCCATTTGTGAATTTCTCATATCTTTTTTCCCCTTACTGATGATAACATTGGGTTTATTAAATTTTCTTCTTGGTAAGTGCACCAAACTTAAGCTTTTTTAAAAGCTTTCTCTGTTTAAATTAGTCGTGCAGACTTAATTTTAATTATTACTCATTGATTGTTTTGTATGACACCAAAACACAGAATAAAAGGGTGAAATGATTATTGAAATGGTAAATTAGTTCACCAAAATGGTAACATATTAGTAGAGAAACACAGGAAAAGACTTATAGCTCAGAGAATAGGAATGCTTCAATCTGATAACAGTTCTGCAGAATTTAAGATAAATTAAGAGACAAGTTGCAATTTTCTAGAAGCACATGTAGACAGAAAGATTAAATTGAAGACATAATATATTGACCAACACACAATTTTTACTTTTTAAATTTGTTTTTACTTGTCAATAGACCTTTATTTTATTTATTTATATGCAATGCTGAGAATTGAACCCACTGCCTCACACAGCTAGGCAAGCACTCTGCCACTGAGCCACAATTCCAGACCCAATTTTTACTTTTAAAAATAACAACGAAAGCAAAATATATTTTAAAATGAGTGTAATACTAATGTAGTTTTTATTATTTTTTTGTCCTGAATTTTTTCTTGTTTGAACTCTAATTAGTAATGTTTAGTAAAATTGAATTCATTAGCATAAATTAAGAGCATTTCTAAAAAGTGTTTTAGATTACATATGAATTGGTAGTCTCTAAACTAATGCCTGTGAAATGTTCAAGCAAATCTTATTCCTTAGGGTAATTAATTTTCAATAAAAAATTTTTATAGCATATATAAAATATAATTATAGTCTTAGGTTAGCTTTAGGAAAATTATGTTAGAAGAAGAAACATATACAAAGCTGCAACTTAATCTACTTCAGTGTTATAAGCAATCTTTTAAGTTGACTTTTACAGAAAGAAGACCTGATAAATAAATAAATTTCCTCTTTCCAACAGAATCATTAATGTAAATTCAAGAATAGTAACCATGTGGAACAGAAAATGAAAACAAAAGAACAGTCACACTTGAAGTCAACCTCTCTAATGAAAAGTATACCAGCAATAATCCAAATTGCAAGTGATTTTTAAGTGGAAGCTGGAAAAACCATTCATGTTTAGTGAAAAAACTAAACAAATGGAAAAAACTAAACTTGTGGGAAGTACCCACAAGATAGAATTGTCTTTGTTGTGGAGCAGGATTAATCAAATTTATTCCAAAAACATTATTTGGGTTCTGTAACTAACTCGACTTGTTCTGAATTCATGGACCTGTAATTGTTTGCTGTGGTGGCTGTAACAAATACCACCAAATGGGTGGTTTAAATAGAAAATTATTTCCTTACATTTCTGGATCAAAATTTTCAGCAGTTTCATTTGGAAACTCTCTCTTCTTGCCTTGTGTCTTCTCCCTTTTTCTTCACATGGTCTTCCCTCTGTGCATGTCTGTATGTTAATCTCATAAGGATACTAGTCCTATTGGATTAGGGTCCACCCATATGACCTCATCTTATCTTAATTACCTCTTTAAAGGCCACATTTCCCAATACAGTGGTATTCTTTAAAGTTCTGTTTTAAGATTCAACATTTGAATTTTGGGGGACACAATTTAACCCATAGTGGAGCCCAACATCCTTTATAGATTATAATTTGAGTTTTTATAATAAACATTGGATTTAGGAATAGAATACATTTGGTTATATCAATACAGGAATTCTTGACAAAGGACCCACTGAAATTTCTCACAGTAGTGATAAATTAATATTCTGACTAAATGATTTATCAATACATATTTGATCAATGTGAATATGTCCTTAGGGATTGCAAACAAATTTGGATGTTGAACTTACTGGGTCCCGTGCCTGATTTTTTCACAATCATCATCCAATGAAATAATCCACTTTTACCAGCCTAGGTTCCCTTGAGCCTGCCATGAACACACAAGAAATATAGGTGTTCCTGAGCTACTCATGGATTTGTAGCAAGTTTAGTTAACTCCTTGGTCATTTGGGATATTTTCCTGAAGTTCTTCTGAACCACTAAACTTTGGAACAGCCCATCTGGAAGAAATTAAGGGAGAATTTATCTAATATCTTCATTATGTGCTATACCTCTTTGGTCAAAGTTCATCCCTCAAATAGGGCTGTAAGATTTAGCAAAAAGAAAAAATACTTATAACATAGTAAAAAGTTATTCATTGTTTGCAATCCAAATTTAACTGAAAGGCCTGTATTTTATGTGGTAATCCTGCCATCAAGACTAACACATGTTTTCAGGCAGAGCCTCCACAGGCTCTATGCAACAGGCTGGTGGGTTTCTCCCCATGCTGCAGCAAACAGAACTCAACGTAAAGCAGTGTGGTGGTGATGGTGGTGGTGGCAGCGGTGGCAGCGGTGTCTCCTTGCTAGTAGAACAGGGCAGCTCCAGGCCACTGGCCAGGAGGCAAGGCAAAAGGTGGAGGCAATGTTGGGGAGGAATGTGGGCAGGAGACAGGAAGAAACAGACACAGTGTCACAGATGAGTCATGATTCACTGTAACATCTCTTTTGTATCTATCTAGACTATACTGCACTAAGTGCCAGGGATTCAATAGTGAATAAGACAACATCCCTGATACCAGGGAGCTTATAGAATACCTTGAATATAGTGTGTATTCTGATTTTAAAATGCTTAATGAAATTAAATATTTTTTAAGAGTACCACCTCATTAAATATGGAGGTTGTCCTAAGTGACTACTTGGATTAAAAAAAAAAAAAATGCCCTCCTACCCAATAAGACCATCACACAGATTTGCTTTCTGGATGCTTCTTAAAGACACAGAAAAGTAGTAACTTCAATCAAATACTGATATTAGGTAAGATAAAACAATCCATTTGTACACAATAATATTTCAGAAGAGAAGTTAATACCACACATGTGCAAGGACCTGGGTTCGTATCCCCAGCACCACCAAAAAGAAAAAGAAATTAAAACATTAAATAGTACTTTTTATTTAAATATGTATAAGGCAGATCTATGAGAATGATATAAAAACATGGCATGTGACTTGATAGCAGTATATTAGAGATTACATAGTTTTAGCAAATGTGAATTACACAATTACAAAGAAATCCATATTTTCCAAGCAGGTACAAAACATCAGATGAAAAAATCAAGGCAAGAAAATGAGTAGTTAATTAACAATGGAGAATCACTTTTAATGTGAATTGCATATTATCCTTTAACAGCTTTTAAAAGAATTATTGCAGTCTATATTAATCAACAGTATTAAATGGCATTAAGATAAAGAACTGAGACCAGAAAAATTAATTTTGACTCCATCTAACAAAGAAACCCAAATTTATAATACTTAATGCAGGGAAAAGCTGTGGAAGTAGTGAAATTGTTATAGTCTTTTTGGTAGTCTCTAATCTATCTTCCTTAGGGTATAGCCTTGAATTTTGGAAATAGTTGCCCAAGATCCTGTTGTATCCACAATCCCAGCAGCAAGATGGAGGGATGATAAAGAGCTGTGACCTTCCTTGGAGACTTCATCAGCACAGAGAGCCAACTGCAAGGGCAGCTGAAAACTGATGATTGGCTGCTTTTATAGAATAGAAGTAGGGTAAATAGACATTTGGAAACAAGTTCCAGTCCCTGTTCATGCTCACCATCTGAGAGAATATCTCCTTGAAGTTTGCAATTTGGAAATCATAGAAAAGCAGATACTTTTAGTCCATCTAGCAAATGGAAGAATTTGTAGTCAGCCTTAATTTTGGAAGAAGGGACAATGAAAATTCAATGATTTGTAAAGTTAAAAAAAATCAATATTTATGTATATTAGGATGAACAAAAATATTTTTAATATCAGATGGACAAACTGAAAATTAAGTACTTTATAATTTTCTCACACTAAAAAACCCAAGAACCTATTCATTCCTGTAAAATTCACTGTTTAAAGTCCAGATTGTGTTTCCACTAAAATTATTATGATTTCATTTAGAGCTATTTGCCTATACTGAATGTATACCATAATCTCCTTTACTGACTTATGAACAATTGAGGGTGGAGCATCTCATTTTCATGATACATTACAAATATAAACCTTAACACTAGACTGAAGTGTACTATGATAGCATTACTTTGTTCTTCCTTCCTTCCTTCCTTCCTTCCTTTCTTTCTTTCTTTCTTTCTTTCTTTCTTTTTTTTTTTTTTTTGTACCGGGATTTAAACCCAGGGGTGCTTTACCATTGAACTACATCCCTTTATTTCAAGACAGGATTTCACTAAGTTGCTGAGGCTGGCCTGGAACTTGCAATTCTCCTGCCTCACTCAGTCTCTGAGTCGTTGGGATTACGGGCATGAGCCATTGCACCCTGCCAGCACTGCTTTAAGTTGTGAATTTATGAAAGAATTAAAACACAATCTTTTAGGCTGTTTAAATACTTATTTCAAAACAAGGATTTTATGGCTAGACATAGTGTATAATTAGCTCAGTGTTTACAGTTTTCCTAAGGAAATACTTTTGAATTACACTTATGGTACAATTATTTAAAACCAACAAACAAAAGTTAAATATCATAAATAAACCTCTTTTTGGAGCAAAAAGGATGTTCTCTGAACAGAATTTTTTATGGAGTAGTTTAATGGCAAAAGACAATTAAAATAAGTAAGGTTGTTTTCCATAAGAGATAAATAATACAAAAATTGGATATGATATATTCTTGAAGCCCTTTTACACAAGTAATTTTCACAATTTGGCTATAAGTATTAATATATCTAATATTACTATTATTAAATTAATTTTGAAAGTAAAATTCTTTAGTCAACTCAAGGTTGTAATAATTTAGAAGAAATTAATTAGACATCTAACACTAACCCTGTATGTAGCACAAAATAATTACCTCTGATAAACAACTATAAATATAATTTATTCATATGTCTAAATATTTTTAAATTTAAATAAAAATCTCATATGTAGATAGCCTGGGCTAAATTTCATGTACACTTTGAAAAATAAATGTTACCATGAATATAAGTATATCTAAATGTGATATTAAATATTCTTAAAAGGAGATATGAAATCTGTATACAAAAGCTAAGTAGTTTGATATAAGCTCATGGTTGGTTTCCTCATAGGAAAAAAATTGATTTTCATTGCATAGGATAAAAACTGGGAATATATATGTTCTACATTCTTACGATTTTCTCAGGGCCACTTCTCAAACACAGATCAGGAAACAAATCTCTACTCTTCTAAATGTGCCCACCACCACCTCCTCACATCTAGCAACAGCAAAATTTAGTTCTACTACTGAGGCCAAAAAAATTATTCCAAAAAGTAAAAGATATGAAAATAAGGGGAAAAAACTCACAGAAGCAGTAAAGTAAAGCAATTGAAAATCAATAGACTTGCACTTTTAGAAAGGCCATTAAATGTTAGAATTACATTTATTCTAAAATTTCAAAATCATTCTGTTTTTGTAGCACTCAAAAGAAATACTGTCATGTGCAATAATATTTGCTTCGTTTACACATGTTCATCAGTTTGTTTTTTCACATTTTCCACGTTCTCAATTATCTGTACTAGTGATAATTTTATTCATATCATTGGCTACTTAAGATATACATGACAATAAACTTTAATATTTACTTAACTTTTGGAAATATTTCATTGTATTTTCACATTAAATCGGTAAAGCATAGTCTTGAGAATGAAATTTAAGGGTCAAGAAAAGCATTGAAAATATGCTATTTTCACTAGTTCACAATAATAGCATGGTTAAGTAGTTATCCTTAACAGTTATCACCCAACTGAATTCCTACCAAGAACTAACAAGAAGGGGATTATTTAGAGGGGAGAGATGTAATTAACACAAAGAAAATGGAGAGCTCAATTAGGAAGTACAAGATACTAAAATTCACCAAAAACAGAACATCAGAGAAGGTTGAGAGATTTACCAGACTGACAGTGCAGTCGCAGGAAAAGAATCATTGGCAGGAAAGGTAGACTACACTAAGTAAGTCCTTTTATTTTTGGCAACTGGATTCAAGTCAATGGGTAAGTTGAGAAATGACATAATTTCAGGAAGAGGAATGGATATGATTGTATCTCGTCTGCAACTTCCTATTTTAATAAGAAAGAGAAAATGAGGAAAATGTAGGATATTATAAGGTTTGAACAAAATGCAGTTTACATGTGGAATGCCAGCACTGAGAAATTTTATGAATAATATGATTATATGCCTCTAGATGTATAATTAACCACTTATCTTAATATCCTTCATGCTAATAAATTGTTCCTTAATGAATGGTTGTACAGGCAGGAGGCCTTCTCAGGAAGAGAAAAGGAGATATCCAATTTTTCAGGGATTTTTTTTTTAATTCTGCAAGATTTCAGTAATTTCATTATCACTGCTGTGGTCCTCTCTCTGCTTGAATCTTCACTGCAGAGGTGGGTATATGCACTATCGGGGGTCTCTAGGCTCACGCTCCAGGCCAGGTAAATAACTATGGACTTACTTGCAAGCAATAATAAATTTACAATTGGCAGATTTTCATACATCTTTTGATGTACACGACCTACTCTAAAGAATGTTGCTGCCTTTATACAGAGAGAAGGCATCTAGGCTGGCATCATAAATGTAATGTGTGGGGATGGAGCAGGGGCTGTAGAGCCTTGTGATTAAAGCCTGGCTTCTGGAACATGTCTGCCTGGACTTGAATGCTTACTGTGCCTCTGTGTGACCTTAGGAAAATAACTTTTCTATCCTTCAGTTATGTAAAATGAAGATAACTGTCTTTCTCACATGTTTTTGAGCTTAATGTTTGTAAGCATTAAGTGGGGTAATACAACCATGCCTAGTACTTAAAATCCCAGAATGAGCATCAGTAATATCCCCTATCACAGAGAGTGGTGATAACTAGGTGCAACAGCAAAGCTCATCTGAGAAATAACTACTTGTGTGTAATGTGTAAAACTACACTTTTTTTTTTTTTTTTTGCTTTTTGGTACTGGGCATTGAACACAGGGGCACTTTACCACTGAGCTTCATCCCCAGCTTTTTTTATTTTGAAACAGGGTCACTGCTAAGTTGCTTAGGTCCTCACTGAGTTGCTGAGGCTGAACCTGAACTTGCAATCCTCCTGCCTTGTCCTCCCAAGTCACTGGAATTACAGATGAGCATCACCATACATGTCTAAACCTGTACTTTTGCTCTAAGAACAATATCCAATTTCCAGGATAAATAATATATATATATAAATATACATATATATTTATAATATATATATATGTGTGTGTGTATAATATATAATATATATGTGTATATACATCAGTTTTGGAGGCCAAATAGTTCTGAGTCCTTTCCCTGTTCAATTTAATTAAGATGAAAATTAAACTGCTCTGTAACATGATAAAAAATAAAATCTTTCTTGAGTTGTATGTTATCAGTTGTATTTCATGTCTACAGTGCATTTTAAATATAATTTCAAGTTTGTCTTTTTAATTTGTGTTTGTTTAATTAAACACATTGCTTCATACAATTAATTACATTCTTCAACTCGTATCTTATGAGAAAAGTATATGGATGTTACCATGTACCATTACCTAGATATTAACATAATTGTCCTTTTCTAATAATGTATAATTACCCAATTTTGTTTATTAAATTGGATAATAATTAAAACCTTACTTAAGCTTCAGAAAAAAGTATATCCATTGAATCATAGTAAAGCTTCAGATTCTGCTGGTTTGCATATTGTTTTAACCTATATTTATATTATTAATTACATATATTTTGCCTGATTATGAAATATAGATAAAACAACAATAGTGTTACAGTTATGCAAAACAAAACAAAACATACCTACATTTCAACAATATGTTGACTACAAAAATTCATATTGGCAAAATAGGACATTTGTGAAAGCTAACTTGGAGAAAATTCTATTACTAATTCAATTGAAATATTACTTAACAGATTTCAAACCATAGTTATTTGGCAGCACATGTACAACCAAACACAGAGGAAGTCATAAAAATAATGATGTGAGTAACACTTGATATGGCGGGGTGAGCACCATTTATCATCACATTACTGTAACCCTCTCTGGGGAAAGATGAGGAATTGTTCCTCCAGTGCCTTCTTCTAGAAATTGGCTCTTTTCCCAGCCCTTTTTAATTCTTTTCAGTTTTCTGCTTATACATGGAAGAAATAAGACAATTTTACCCAGAATTACAATTGAGGGCAAAACGAGAGCAAGAACAAAGTTTGGTGGTGTGTAAAACCTGTAGTACTCTTCTTCAAAAGCTCGCTTCCATCCATAAATTAAAACATGGAAAGTACTTATGAGCAGAGCAACATATCCAAGTGTAGACTTGGGGTAGAAGAAGTAGAAAAAGAAAACAACAACAACAAAAAAAAACAATAAGATAACAAATATTCAGACTCATGAATTAACCTATCCAGATATACCATGATTATATCTTGATAAAACTATTTTGTCTTTTTAAATTACTGAACTACTCTTTGTCCTCTCCGAATTAAACAATCTTCAAAACTTTCATATTTTATACATTACATGCTCACTATTTACATGCACACCTTATTTTACATAAATAGGGCCAAAATCAATACATTATTTTAATAGTCTATTGTATCAAGAACATGTTCATGTAATTAAAAATAAAAACAGGACATTTGGGGGGAGCTGGATAGTGGGGGGTGGGGGGTGTTACTGAGGCTTGAACCTAGGAGTTCTTTATCACTCAACTACATACTCAGGCCTTTCAATTTTTTATTTTGAAATAGAGTTTTGCTAAATTGCTTAGGGCTTCACTAAGTGACTAAAGCTGGCCTAGAACTTTGAATTCTCCTGTCTCAGCCTCCCAAGTCTCTGGGATTACAGGTATGTGCCACAGTGCCAAATTGGATGTCAATATTATTTGATTGAATGATGTCCATAATTTATTTAATAATTCTTTTTTTGTTGCTCATTTACTCCATTTCCAACATTCTTCAACTATAAATAATATAACTTTAGGTCATTTTCTATATTTAGGCTTATTTCCTTAAGAATGATCTCTACTAGTGTCATTATTAGTCAAAACACCTTACTTTTCTTTAAGAATACTGATACACAATGCTAAACTCTTATTTATAAAGGTTATCCACATTCCCACCGGCTATGTATAAAAAGTGTGTACTTGTATGTATTACACACACACACACACACACACACACACACTTGAATATATGGAACATAAATGATAAAGAGTACACATACATATTATATACATACTAGTTAGTAGGAAAATATGAAAAACCTTATAATATTGATATATAAATAGAAATACCAATTCAAACGTTAGCTTTATTGACCATAGTGAATGTAATTATTAAGAGTACTGTAGTTAGGCAGTTTATAGGTTAAATTCTAAAAGATCAGCATTCTTCAATTCCCTAAATTAGTATGTATAAGATTGCTTACTTTGAGAAATGGTTTGTTACATAAAAGTAATATTAAATCAGTATAATGATGTAACGTCTGACTTCACCAGGAAAATATCAACTCTGGCAGGCAGGATGTTTGCAATTACTCATCTAAATTTATGATAATATGCACCTGTCTAGCATAAAAGGTGGGCCTTTAATCAGAGGGTCTTCTATTTCTTTTCATGTATGATTAACCAAAATTGGGAAAGTTTTCACATTCTCTTCAGAAAGGAAAGATGAATTTAGACAAAGGTTATGTTCTTAATTTGAATGTAGTTTTTTTACATGACTTTAAGAAAAGTTCAAATATATTGGCAGAGAAACAAAACTTACTTTGTTTTATGGCACTTATTTTATAGCACTGATCCATATAGTGTGCTATAAACCATTTGTATGCAACCAGTACAGATTTTGTGATCCTATAGGTAGAGTTTAAATTTGGCTTATATATTTTTAAAATGTGCAAATTCATTATATAGATGTTACTGGAAAAGAAGAATGGTCTTTTAAAGAACACAATGGTGTTTTAAAATGCCTCTACAGATACTCTTATACATTAGTATATGAAGATATGTTAAATACATATACTAACTAGATTCACAGGGTTGTTTGCTTGTCATAATCCATTAACCTGGTTACCTAATTTGACACATTTCTTTAAAATATTCAGACTTACTTTCTCCACACTTGTATTCAAATTAATAAGATTTTTCCCCCAGAAACATCAAGATGACTCAAAATATAATTTTTCATTCATTTGGCTAATAATAATTGACTTTTAGCACTAAATGTGATCTATATTCTTCCACTTTCATTTTTTTCTTTCCTAATAAAGTAACCTTTATCCTTCACATAGGGGACAGTGCTATCAAAGTCTTCCAGTACAAGGATGTACTGGTTTTTCACTTATTACATCAGAGTGGTACTAGCTGGATCCTAGCATTATGAATTAGATGCATGAATATAACCCCAAAAGCACTTTTAATAAGAAGTATATTTAAAATTCAAGTTTGCTTAACAATGAAATTCTATGCTGCCCAATCCCTAACAAACAAAACTCCACATACATACCTGAATAAAACTGAATTCCCTCCAGTTTAAAGCACTGCTCACAGAAGGGATGGAAGTGACAGCCAGGAGGGAAAGCAAGCCAAGGCTCATTATGCCAAAGGAGATGTACATTTCAATTCTCCAAACCTCTTCCTCATTCCAAGAGTTTTCAATATTTTCATGAACCTAACAAGAAAACAAATGTGAATTTCCTTTTTTTTTTTTTTGGTAGTACATTAACTGATTCAGCATTGAGTTTACTCTTGGCTTAAGAATCAGGTCATATATGGACACACTTAAGTTGTATTATTTCCATTTAACAAACCATTTGGAAAACCTATTATTGTTTGGTATTGTTTCTGGTGTAAGGGAAAAGAAAGGGTATGTTAAACAAAAACAGGACTGACACTTCTCCTCCTTGCACATGTGCAAGACGAGGGTGGCAAACAATTGCCACCACGTGTGCAGGGCATGTCTGTTACTGGGACTCTGGAATCCAAGACTGTGAAATGCCCCCTGGTTGCTTCCCTCAGGAACACAAAAGAAGTACTGGCAGTTAGACTTAATTCAGAGGGACTCTTACAAGTTCGTTTATAGTTGTTTGAGTATTTTATGTACATTCTGGCCTTAGTTTAACATAGAATCCGGGCAGAGAATTTCTAAACTACTTTTGTGTCTTCATTCCCAACATGCATATCTGTGTTTGTTCATCTTTTTCTTCTTACCTTTCCTGCCTAGGAAAAATAATATTAATAGGATTTCCTGAGGATTCAGCTCTATGAAGCTGAAATATTTATCCACTTGAATCACCTCATTAATACAATTTTCAAAATCTAAATGCCTCATGCATATACAGTATTTTTACAAACATCTTTCCCTTACATTGATAATTAATGTATAATCAAGTCAGACATAACTATGAATTTGTGGTAATTTGCATAGAAACTGCTTTTAGAATTATCTATTTATTCGAAAACAATATAATTAGAACATAAATCAGGAGTTTAAAGATAAGCTGCAGTTTTGAATTACATATCTATTCATGGAAAACACATTCTTACTCAATAGCTTTTTAACTTTGTCTAGTTTTAATTAACAAAACAGACTTGAAATTTAAAAAAAAAAAAAAAGAGAAAAAGAAAGGAAAAAAAGGCTAATTCTTAGCCCTGAGTTCCATGAAGCAATCATACCAGAAAAAGGCTCCTAGCATCTTGTTCCATATTCCTACGATACAATAAATGTACCCTGGTACATTGAGAGACTACAACCCAGATCTACCTCCCCTCCCAGTTCATTCCATAAATAAATAAATAAATAAACACACACACACACACACACACACACACACACACACACACACATATATATATATATATATATATATATATATATTTTTTTTTTTTTTTTTTTGGTACCTGGGATTGAACTCAGGGGCACTCAATCACAAATCTCGGAGGCTCTCAATCACTGAGCTACACACATTCCCAGCCCTATTTTGTATTTTTTAATTTAGAGACAGGGTCTGAGTTGCTTAGTGCCTTGCCTTCATTGAGGCTGGCTTTGAACTCTTGATCCTCCTGCATCACCCCCGCCCCATCTGCTGGGATTACAGGCGTGAGCCACCACACCTGGCTCACAAATAGACTTTTTGAGCATATACTGTGTCCAGGCAGAATTCTGGGAATCAGCCATACATTACAGAACAACAAGGGACAAAGATCCCCCCTCTCATGAACTCACATTCTGATGGGAGAAAGCAGACAACAGAAAATATAATAAACAATGAAAACAAAAGTGTGTTATGGGGTGGTAAGTGCTACTGGAAAAACAAACTTAGAACAGGATTAAGAGGGCCTGTGAGTATTGTGCCTGGGTTGGAGGCAAGTGGCGGAACTTAAAAAGTGTCCACTGTAGGCCTCATTGAGTTAAGAGCTGAGCAAAAATTTGAAGGTGAGGAAGCTGGATGAGCAGATATCAAAGCCTTAGTATTCAGTTAAGAGAAGTGGTACTTTCAGAGAGCAGATGGCTTGAAGGATATCCATCTGCTAACTCAAACAATTATTTTAGGTTCTATTGTTGAAACAAGCTGAAGTAGTAGATGCTACATACTCGGACTATGATGTCTTGGTTTCTTATAAAATATAAATACTTTTACACATTTGTTTTGGTGCAGTGATCTTGACTTTCTTTGAGAAATGCTACACCAAATAGCTTCAGTGAAATCCCTCATTTTACATTTGTGGAATGGGAATTAGTGAGATCAGTCAACCTCATCATCAAGTTTCTCCTATGAAGGTCTCCCTGTGATTTTCTGGGAGAGCTAAGCACTAGAAAAGCTTCACCAAAGGAACTAGCATATTTTTCTGCTCTTTGACAACAAGAACCAACAAGACATTGTTAACAATGTCTCCTTTTTTACTCTATCCGAAATCTCAAAGCCAAAACAGAAGCTGCATAGAAATTCTTAGCCAGCAGAGGTACTTTTTTCTCCTGATCTGAGTACCTATTTTGTTTTATATATTCACTGGTTCAAATTTCATTGTATAAGTTTACCACGAGTTGCATTATTTTGTGGACCATGGTTGATTATAAAACATTACAATAATTAATGTTATTTTAAAATTAATGTTAGAAACAGTCATTACAATCATAACATTAAAAGGGGGGGGGGACCGCCCAAATAACCCTCAACTTCCCGGCTTGTATTCTGTAAAGGAGATGGTAGTTGTTTTTACCTGAAATGATTTTGAATGAGTCACATAATTCTTATGCAAAATAACTGTTTAAAGAACAATTCTTTCCCCTCCCAAAATATACCAGCAGAATATTTCCATGACAAGGTATATAAAATATTACACTATTTTAAATCTTATGTTTCACAATTTATATTGATAAAGTTGACTAGCGTCAGATAAATAATAAGCACTTTCAGTACCTGCTGATAAGCCATGTTGAGAAACAAGTATCTTTCTGACCTTCTCATCGGCAAGCAGAGGCTGTAGGCAACATGGACAACAGTGAAGAAATAACTTAGTAATCCGAGTTGTTTCCTACACTGTAACCAGGTCTCCAGCCAAGGTGGAAATCTCCTATACTTGGTGCCATAATAAAGCTGATATGCAGCTGCCAGGAGACCTGCTAGGTATACCAGAGACAACAAAGTAATGGCAACTATAGGCAAGGTTTTATTCACAATCTCAATAGGAATCTTGTAAAAGTCACTCTGCTGGTTTCTTGCATATGGATGTATCACATCTCTGACAAAAGAATAAAGAAAGAAAAATGTGGACAAGCTTATGGCTACCACCACTGGCCCCCTCCAGAGAGTAAACAGTCGCAGGGGTAAATTTTCAATCTCCCTGGCTGATGATAATGATCCCAAGTCAACAGGAATGAAATTCAACTGGCGGGCAAGTTCAATAACCTGTTGTCGAGCTTGAATATTGTTGCTGCATATGTAAACCTGCAGGAAAAACAAAAAACTCATTATTGGTTTATAAAAGTTGCATTCATCACATGCTCTACTTAATCCATGATGCATCACTTGTAAGGGCTTTGAGCAATGCAAATGATTAAAATTCAGGAGATAAAGCACTGATTAATTTACCAACCTATTATCAATAGATTTTAAATAATGTCATTAAAAACAAACACACACAAAGTCCTTATCACCTATGATAACATGAAAATAAAGTATAAAAAAAATCTAGTGGAAACCTGGGATCCACACAGGGGAGTCCTCAGGGCAAGGGAAGCAGCTGGAAGGAAAGGTGCACTTTTCTAGGACCCTCAGTTTAACAGCAGCAGCAAAGTGTCCCCTTCAGGCACAGGTGGAATATGAGCTGCTGGCAATCTCTGCTCCTCCCCAGCTCTATAACTCTTGTAGAAAACAGGGTGGGGCTGGCTCTTCTTGATTTTGTGGACAATATTTAGTTCTGGATTGTAGTGATTCTGCCTCGTAGGTAATTATAAGCACCACCTTTTACAGATATTCAGCAAGAGTGAATGTGGGCATGAACTTTGGATAGTGGCATTTGCAATTAAAAACCTCTAAATTATGTTATGATGCTGTACGATTTATAAAATTTAGGTTTAGAACCCAATTCAGCAAGTATCTGAAAAACTATGGATAATCTCAGGTATATTACTTCATTGATAATTTTATAAAATGTTTTCTTCTTTAAATAATGATGCTATTCCTGACAAAATAAAAATAGTTAAATAGGAAAGCAACTTCCATTTTTTAGGACTAAGATATTATCTCTATAGGAAATGTAATAATAGTATAGGTGGTGTTGAGGCTAGACTTTCAAATGAACAAAACCTGACTGGTACTGTAATGGAGTTAAAAAATTCAACAAATATTTGTTTAGCACCAAGTTCATTGCAGGAGTGAGCTACTGTTACTAATGGGTAAGTCATCTCACTTAGGGCTAGAAAAATATTGGTATAAAGTCTCCAGTAATGTTTGGGGAAAACAAATTTCTAAATATATTACCAAAAATGTTTGTATAAAGGCTCTGAAATAAGCCACACTGCAACATTTGCATGCTGAGTCTATATACACAATGGTAGCTATGTAGAGCTCTTTGGACCATGAATTTCAGCTAACATTAGCCAGTAGAATTCTATACCATTATACAAACATTCATGAACTTCTAACATGGAGATCCTTTTATACCAAAGAAATAAGAAAAGCATTCTAAATTAATTCATTATAGTTGTGACAATGGAGTAAACCTTTTTTCTCATAAGTGATAAATATTATAATAAATCTAAAAGTATAAACCAAACACTCCAAAAGGGGCACACCCATTATGAAATTACAAATTAAACTATTCCTGTAGCTCAGTTTGAATTTAACCATTGTTCCACATTTTTTTTCCATTAGAAAATTTAAATAACAAATATGAATGAAGGATTAAATTCAGGTTTGACTCTCAGGTCCTCGCTCTAATTTGCCTTATGTTTATCCACTGCAAAACTTTGGTGGATATGCAACAAAACAAAAAGGACTAAGAAATAACTTCAAGAAGTTGGGGGTGTAGCTCAGTAGTAGAATGTGTGCTTAGCATGTTTGAGTGAGTCCCTGAGTTTGATCCCCAGTATTGACAAAAGAATTTAAAAAAAAAGAACAGAAAAAAAGAAAGAAAAGGAAATAGGCTCTGGGAAAATATGTATTGTTTTGCTAGTCTTTAAAATAAAGAAAGTAAATGACAGGGCTGGGTTTGTGGCTTAGTGGTAGTGTGTTGCCTAGCATGAGTGAGGCACTGGGTTCGATCCTCTTAAATAAATAAAAGAAAGGTATTGTATTCATCTGTAATTAAAAAGATATTTAAAAAAGGAAACTGAATTATTATCATGACTCTGATATACACCATATAATGATATAATGCATTTATTTTCTAAGGAATGTTTAACAGCTATCTTTATGGACAAAAATCGTAACATCATTTTATCATATTTAATTTTAACACATAAGCACAACTTTTTCAAAGTACACTATTTTATGTGTTTACTTTTAGAAGTAAAAGTAAAATTCATTCCAGGGGCACCAACAGAACTTGCCATCTGTTTCACTTTCAAATTGAACTAGATAAAGAACATCCATAGATGCTTGCTGAAAGTAAATGTAAGAAATCTAGTCTTTATCTGTCCTACATGGGTTGAAATCTACCCTTAAACTGTACTACTTTATATTCTATGAATATTTAAAAATAAAAAAGTCCTTTAGTCTAAAATACTATTTAAAGGATCATATTGAATACTATTTTATTCAGAGGTAAAATACTGTGTTACCCAGTAGCTTTTGCCATGGAGGAAGAAGGGGAAGAAGAAGGAAGACAGGGAGGGAGAAGGGAAAGAAGGAAAGAAAAAGACTTGTCTGTTACTGTTTCTGTTTTGGAGGACTCCAGGAGAGAATCAATGC
This sequence comes from Urocitellus parryii, assembly GCF_045843805.1. Classification (NCBI taxonomy): domain Eukaryota; kingdom Metazoa; phylum Chordata; class Mammalia; order Rodentia; family Sciuridae; genus Urocitellus; species Urocitellus parryii. The sequence continues at coordinate 26,978,208 of NC_135533.1, read as the reverse complement.
ACTGTCACATTATTTATCAGCTAAACTTGCCTTTTCTTTAATTAACTAGTTATGACAGAAATGTCATACTTTTCAGCTTTCCTCATAATTTTTGGAAATAGAATTATGCCTTTATAAGGTCAGGACATTAATCTTAAAATGCTCATAGACAGTTTTCAAAATAGTCATTGGAGAATGTCAGAGTTTGGTTTTAAAATATCTGCTATTTGTTAACCACCAAATACCAGATAAATAAGAATGAAGTTCAAAATTACATACCTGACGGCTGGCATCCTTAGGTCCTAACTGAAGTGCCCAAGCTGAAACAACGTTAAATCCTTTGACAATCAAGGAATCCGGGAATAATGAAGCCAAATATTCAGCATTGGATTCTGGGTATTGGTTTATCCTCATGTTATTGCTCACATCAATCAGGATTTTACCCACAAGCAGATGCCTCAGGTCCCATAGAGAGGTGTAATGTTCTCTATGTATAGCAACAAATATTATATTTGTTTTTGTTAGAGCATCTTCATGATGGGTGACATCTACCACGTGAGGAAAAAATTCAGATGCAAATTTAGGATTTCTACTTCCTATGACCACATGATAGCCACATCTAATAAGCCGAATGGTCAGGGATTTGGCAAAATCCCCACTTCCGATTACACCCACAGTGACCTTTCTTGCATCCTTGATACCATTTATTCCATTAGGCAAAAACGTTTCACTAAGGCTCTTAGGGCTTCCCATCATAGAGATCGATTCCATGATATGGACTCTTTCAGGGTCACCAGGAATATCCTAGGGGAGAGAAAATAAAATGTTCACCAATTACCTAATGCCAAACTTAGAACACTTCTAGACATTGTAATAATGTCAGGTATTTCTAGTGGTAAAATATTTTGGCATGCTGTATAACCTAGAATACAGCAAGATACCATTTGTAAGCTTAAAAAAAAGGATTTTTTTAGCATCTTTAATTTTATTTATTTATATATTTTTTAATGTGGTGCTAAGGATCGAACCCAGTGCCTCACATGTGCTAGGCAAGTGCTCTATGACTGAGCTACAAGCCCAGCCACTAAAAAAGGATTTCTAAATGGGAAAATTAACTGGCACACAGCTAATCTGCCAAGTAGGACTTCTCAAGCTTTAATGTGCATACAAGTTACTTGGGCATCTTGTTAAAATGTGGATTCTGATTTAATAGGTTTGCAGGAGGTGGGGAGATACAAGACTCTGCTTTTCTAATAAAGGTGCTGCTGATCTGTAGACCCCTTCCTGGAGCATCAAAGTACTGTACCGTACCAGGGGAAAGAGATTGAAGTTTCCACTCAGAACGTCTTTACAAAAACATAGTCTAACAAGCACAGTCACTCTGCTTTCAGCAAATCAGACAGCACATCAGAAATGCAGCTAGAGGCAAAGAAAACGACCTTGATGCCAAGTAATAACTTAAAAGAAAAGACAGAAAAACCATAACAAACAACCTTTTAAACCAAAATTGTCTAGACTCATTCAGGATGCAGTCTGTAAATTTTTCTATACATTTCATAACTAGTGATTATCATTAAATGAGAGTAAGATAAATCAGTCAATAAACAAACCCTTGGGCTGGGAATGTAGATTAGTGATACAGCACTTGCCTAGGGTGAATGAGACCCTGGGATCAATCCCTATTGATGCAAAAAACAAGAAAAAATAAAACAAAACAAAAAACTCTGTCACTTAAATAATATCATAAGAAAAATAGGCATCAAAATATAAAAAGGTTTAATTCTATCATTTACCCTATCTATATCTTCCAACTTATTGAGAAAGATAGCTTCTCTATGAAAAAAAGGTTTAATAATGTATTTATGATCTTAAATTACACAGTACTTAGGAAATATTTTTCTTCCCCTATTCAATGGCTGCAAAGACTATGATGGAGTTATTTTTCCCGAGGGGAAAAAAAAAAAGGTTTTTTTTCCTTCAGTACTGGAGATTGAACCCATTGTGCTCTACCACTGAGCTATGTTTCTAACCCTTTTTAAAATTTTTACTTTAAGACAGCATCTGGCTAAATTGCCCAGGCTGGCCTTGAACTTGTGATCCTCCTGCCTCAGCATCCTGAGTCACTTGGGTTATAGGCACATTCCACTGCACCTGGCCAAGTTATTTTTTATTATTTGAATGAGTAATATATTAAATGTCTATATTTGTAAGAACTTGCTCAATACAAATCAGATTGCCATGAATCAGTGTCTCTGTCGAGTATGAACGAAAAATATCCCATTCTATCCCCATTGCACAATCTCTTTTACATTTGCAGCAGATGTTGATCACTTTAGAGGATTTAATGGATTTTACAGGCAGAGGTGGAATGTTATAAAAAAAAACATGTTTTTTGTTCTTTTTGTTTTCACTAAATGAAATTTGAAATTACTGGAGTTAGAAAAATCAACTTCTTACCCTAGAAATGGGTCACATTCAATGACTACAAATATTAGTAAATTAAACTTTAGAAAAACAATACTAATAGTAATATTACCTAATACTTACATAGCAATATGGTTTCAACTCTGTCTTGTGCTTTATATATTAATAACTTACACAACTACCCTATGATATAGGTGCTACTGTCATACTCTTGACCACTTACCTACCCCTAATTATTACATTATCTAAGGGTGAAAGGGTTACTAGATTTGGACACAGAAAGCCAAGTTTCCTATATCTGGGTCCTGAGTATATATATGATAGCATCTCCTAAGATACAAGAATTGCAAAATCTTTTAATCTAATGATGATGATAATCAGAGTTGTCTTTTTTTTTGGTATTGAACTCAAGGTTACTCAACCACTGAGTCAAATCCCCAGCCCTATTTTGTATTTTATTTAGAGACAGGGTCTCACTGAGTTGCTTAGCACCTTGCTTTTGCTGAGGCTGGCTCTTAACTTGTAATCCTCCTGCCTCAGCCTCCTGAGCCATTGGGATCACAGACGTGGGCCACCATGACTAACGATCAAGGTCTTTTCAAACTAAACACCAAACAAAAACTAAATAATATCAGTTATCTCTTTATTTTTTTACAAAAATAGCTCATACCTCTTCTGTAGATCAGAATGTGAAGAGATAAAGAATATACTAGGACCTAATAACATCACCTATCGGTCCCCCATTACACCACACGTTTTATACATATGACTCTGGTCTAACACGTTTGAACCTTATTCACATAAGAACCTAATGACATGTTCTAATTGGACCCTTTAATAGTGTAGCTATTGCTAAGTGAAGAAATTGGCCTATAAATGAGACTCTTTCATTATGGTGTTAAGAATACGAAAGCATGATTGAGAGAGCACAGGCAAACAACATCTTCAGTGAGTCTGAGATGGATTGTTTATTGCTGGGGCATAAACATATCATGCTTGTGTACGAGTTCATGGTTCGTAGAGTGTTTTCACAAATAATATTATTTTATTTAATGCTCAGATGGTTGTAGAATATACAGCATGCCTTCCTTAAAAGAGGAGCAAATGGGCTCAAAGAACTTTAGCAGTTTGCCTAAGAGTGAAGTTTGTAGTGACACAGTAAGGATTCTAACCTATACTCACTCTGAGCCTGCAGTGCGAATTCTATATGGGGAATCTTAAAACTGTTTAGCATCTCCAAGTGTCATCCATAACTATGCTTTCTAAGAACAATACTAACTAAATAGCTAAAATATGAATCTTAACCAAGGACAGTTTTAGATACATCCACAATTACACCTTAGGAATTTTAGATATGAAACTTAAAATACAGTCAAAATAATTCCCATGTTTTGGGGCTGGAGTTGTGGCTCAGTGGTAGAGCACTTGCTTAGCATGTGGTGAGGCCCTGGGTTTGATCCTCAGCACCACATATAAATAAAAGATCCATTGACAACTAAAAAAATATATTAAAAAATAATTCCCATGTTTTGGATCAAAACCAATGATATGAATGTATTAGTATTACAAAACAGAACATGATTGGTTGCTGTGTAACTTTTGAAGAACCCCGGATAGCAACCCACATATCATCTGGGATATAGTGAAGATACATAATGCTAAAGGGGAAGAAAGAAATGACCAGGAAGTATGTAAATATCCTTCTGGACTCACCTAGACCCAGACCCAGACCCACGGGCAACCCATCTCCCATGCGCACTGGGTAACTATCTGATATTGATACTGCACAAAAACTTATCAATTTGTAATTTGCTAAGCTAGTATTTTGGATCAGCTGAGATGAAGTTATTAACACTTGTGTTACCCATGAAAACTAAGGTCAACATCTGTTTAAGAAAGCTTATGTTGCACATTTCCATTGACAAGGAATGAAGCAACTATAATCTCAAGGCAGATCTACCCAACTATGAAGCCACATGAATTTATCCAGGCCAGTGTGTGCTTTGTACATAAGAGATAAAAGGCAAGAGAAGTCATGGTGCTCACACTCAAGAAGTTTATGTTCTTATTTGGAAGAGACAGAAAGTACTTTTGTAATCAAAAGTATAATAAAATCCTCTCATCAGTATATAGTTAGGAATTACACTGTATGGTCAGAGTGTACCCTAATATCACGTGGTGTTTGTTGTTCCCTTTACTTCAAGTCATTCTTTCTTGTGTGTGTAAATAGAGTAATAAAATTGTATTTATGAACTAATCTCTAATTCAACCAGAGCTTCCATAAAATCATTTGATAACAGTGCACTTAAAACTAGAAGTAAAGCTACAAGTAATTTGTGTGTGTGTGTGTGTGTGTGTGTGTGTGTGTGACATGATCTTTAAAGTCCTAGGGCACTGGTTGCAATTAAAAATATATATGGAGAGGAGACAGTAGGAAGTTTTTCATACAATTATGCAACTTAAAGAATTATCCCTCACTTGGAGAGTAAGTCTTTATTCTTCTGGGTTAAAATGTCCTTTTTTCATAATGGGATTGTGATAACAGTTGAGTTGGCAATCCTATGTAGCTCCCTTCCCTCCTTTGTATTTTATGCTCCATAAAAACCAGGTCTGAGGGCTACTCTTCATAGATGTGAGGAAGCTCTAGGTGAAAGCTCTCCTTTAGCTAGAAAGAAAAACCTCTGGGGAGCAGGCAGGCGCAGTGGAAGGAGGCCCCTGCAACTGCAGTTACCTGCCTAATAATATGCAGACGTTAGGGGCACACTCTGCAGAAGGATAGAAAACATCCCAAATTTTCTGTGACTAGATAGTGATTTACTCCTACATCCTTTGGATTGCATTAAGATAATCCCTAAATTCTCTTGGTATTTGAATAAACAAAACCCAACTGTTTATCTATGACAATAACAAGTTTCTGTAGCGAGAAAGAGTGGTTTTGTTTCGAGGTTTACATTTTTTTTGGAAGTTCTCAACCCCTGCAGAAAACCCCAAAGACAAAGCTATAATTCTACTTGAAACAGGAATGTGATTTCCTAATGCAGTGGCTCTCCCAGTGCTGTCCTTGAGCCAGCGGCATCAAATCAGCATCACCTGGGAACTTGTAGTAATGTGAATTCTCAGGGCCCACCCTGATCTCCTCAGTCAGAGCCCCTGGGGGTGGAGTCTGGCAATCTGTGTTTTAACAAGCCTTCCTATGACTCCATGCATGTTAAAGTTTCAGAACAACTACCCTAATGTAACACATCCAACCATTATTTGCTGTTTGCCTGAATAACTCAGATTATTAAATCCTTTGCCTCAGCTGAAACTTGAAAAGCATTTTCCAAAAATTGTAAATGAGATTTTATGAAAACTATATAGATTTGCTCTTTGAAATTCTGTTTATAAACTGTTTCGATTGCAAATGTTTTCAGTCTTAGATTTAAATGTCTTGTGTTCATATTTTATAGGAACAACTAAAGAATTTTCAGAAAATACAGTAATGTTATAGTTAAAATCGACCGACCCCAAGCTTTTCAGTATCCCCAAATGACCAGAATTTTGATGAGACAAATTCAAAATAATAAGTAATTTCTAAACTAATTCTTAGGTTTGGTATGTTATTTCAATAAACCTTTATATGGGTAGGATTTTAAAACATTTCTAGGTCCTAAATCACCAAAAAAAAAATTTTTATGGTCATTACATTATAACTACAAGGTCTGGAAAGAAGTCCAATTCATGTTAGAAAGATATTCAATTAAAAAAAAAGTTCTGATTATATCTAGTTAGTCCAGAAATTTAGTTTAAAATTTCAGTAAAAATTAAATTTAGTAAATTTTTAAAAAAATTTCCTATAATAATTTCAGCTAATAAAATTTTGTATCATCTTCGATAAATTAAAACAACATCCCCCCAGTGCCTCATCCATTTTTCTTTTATGTATGGGGCAGAGAAAAATACTGTATGCATCCCTACAACTCACAAGTTTAACTTGCTATCTCCTGTAGAACCATGTTCTCCCTGTGCATACTTGGGATTTCATAACACTGCAATTACCACAGCCATGAGGTATGTCTAAATGAACCTGTGCATAGCATGTCACAGCATGGCTAAAATAACTTCCCATCTGATAACCTCCTTGTAGACAGTGCATAGAGATAAGGACTCCTATGATTATTGGATAGTAAATACAGTCTTTTCTGTGTTGCAGTAATTCTCTTGCAAATAAACCGTTTAGCATTCTAGCCTCTCTGCAAACTCATTTCCATCATTTCAATGCCTTACCATGTCTCTGGTTACAAATGGTACCAGTACCCACTGACTGCTATCGGCTGTAGGTGTCTCTGATGATTGACATCAATTAGCAATCAGTCTACCACCAAACAGCATAATGATACCCATCCATCCACTCATCAATCCCCACCAACTCATCCATCCAACATTTTATTGAGTCCTACCTACAAGGCATTCAGTTCGGGATTGATACTCCAACAACACAAAACAGGCATTAACTTCCTAGCTATCTAACCAACATAATGAAATTATAAATGCTGAAGCATACACAGCAACTTTAAAAAAAACTTTATTGACGTATAATTTACACATACAATTTCTCCATTTTAGGTACACAGATAAATGACTTTGAGTAAATTTACAGAGTGATGCAATCATTTTCATCTCCAGTTAACCGTTACTATTCAGATTTTAAGAAAAGTGGCCAAGGGCAAAATCCTCTTTTAAAAAATCCTACTTCCCTCAAGATTCTGAAATGCCACTGGCTAGCCAATGTGACCTGAGCTTCTCTGCTTCGGCTTGGTACTTTGGTAGATATGAAAGGGCCCACTGCTTCTGTAGGAAGAAGGATAAACTGCAGTCTTAGAACTACTGCCTGTCCTCACAGGGTATCAAAGGAGCTATGAAAGCAGTAGATCTCAACCTTAGCTGCACACTGGAATGACCTAGGAGACTGAAAACATAGTGATCCCAGGCATCGTTATTAATTAGTCTGGAGTTCAGCCTGGGCATCAGGACTTTTTAAAGAGATCCTCAAGTATAAAACATATACATCTGAAATTGAAAGCAACTCTACTAAAAGATTCAGGATTCAACTTAGTACTTATATGCTATTTGGAGACAGCAGGTGTGGCTTTTTGTCTCTCATTTATGTCCATTTTTACACTGCTGTTTGTAATAATGAAAAAGAACACTAGTGAGAACATAGCTATCGGTCCTGAATACAGTAAGCTGAAGAATATGCAAGCAGTCCTGTCCCCTTTCCCACTGAAGCAGAAGCAGTACAGAAGATCCACTTACTATTTTGCAATCTTCTCTCTTCTCTGTTCTGGAAAGGGCAATATTATTCCTTAAAATGTGTCACCCCACCACACAAAATACTTTGTTCCTGTTGTTTCATAACATTCAAAATCCAGACAGTGTCTCTACTTTCTGTCCTGTAAGAGGGCTGTTAGGGTTTAGATACAAGGTTCCCCTAAAATCCCATGTGAGAGACAATGCAAGAAAGCTTAGATGTGCAAAGATTGAGTTAGGAGAGCCTTAACCTAATCAGTGCATTAATCCCCCAAAGGGATTAACTGGGTGGTAACTGAAGGCAGGCAGGGTGTGGATGGAGGAGGTGAGTCCCTGGGGGCATGCCTTTGGGGTACATATTTTGTCCATGCTAAGGGGAGTCTCTGCTTCTTGGTGGCTATGTCCTGAGCCACTTTCCTCCACGACACTCTTCTGCCATAATCTGTATTACCTTGGACACAGAGTTATGAAGCCACCTATCTAGGGACCCAGACCGTGAAACTGTGAGCACCAAATAAACTTCTCTAAAATTGTTTTAGTAAGGTCTTTTGGTCACAGCAGTGAAAAAGCTGACTAAAATAAGGGGCTCCTCTTCTTAGTTCTCCAGACATCACAGGTCCTACTGACCTTAGCAGACTAGACTTTTCAAATGGACTGACTTGCTCTGGAACACAGCTTCTCAAAGCTTAATACAAACATGACTATGGGGAATCTTGCTAAAATGCACAGAGATTGTCTAGGTCTGAGGTGAGGCTGAGTTCTACATTTCTCACAAACTCCCAGCTGATACCCATGGTCACACTTTGGCTAAAAATCTTAGTCTCTTTATCTTTTCATTTGACGTTATGTACAGGTAAACTAGATTAAATAATAAAGCAATGTCATTTACAGAAGGTTTTGTTTTTATGATGTCTAGGAAATAAACAGTTAAAGGTTTGTGAAATCACCTTGATTTTCTTTCTCTGAGTTTGTTTCCTTTGTTAAATGGAAAACAAAGAGGTTGTACTTGACCCCTGTGGTCCTTTCCAACAGTAAACTTCTTTTGATCCTAAGTCTTGAATGAGTGTTTGATTTGCTGTATGCATTTAATGCTTGAGAGTGGATTATCAAGATAAGAAAATTCAATTACACTCAGCTACATAACCTGCTAAAGCTTTCAGTTTAGGATTCCTTGACATTCCTTTAGCTGACAGGCAGCTGTTATGCTATGTTAATTTTGAAAAATAGAACTTAATTTGTTTTGTGAAGAAACATCTAGGGCATTAATTATTGGATAACAATAACTCAAAATTGCCCTCAGAGATTTTGATGACATTTGCAATCTGCTGGCTTATCAAGAAATGTAATCCTCCAGGGCCACAAGATGAGGTAATATATTCTTTGTAATTCCACATCTGAACTTCTCTTCTTTGTCTCCGTGAAAACACCCTGCTCCTTTGCAGCTCATGGCATCTCATAATACCCTCTCAAGCTTACTCCTCATCACTGGAGACCATGGCCCCAGTGCATATACAGTTGGTCTTTGTGATCCAACAACTACCGTTCCTCTCCAGGACTTCCTTATTCCTGGGGATGAACCATTCAACCTCAGGGCCTCTTATCTCCTTGACTTATGCATCAAAGGCAATGAATCCTTGCCTTCACTCCACCTCAGTCGTTCACTTCCTGGTATCTTCAAGCATTATCTCTTAGCCTGCTGATAACCCCAGTTTAAATATTCATACTTATAATTCTAGACAGCAAAATAACTCTGATCTACGTATCTCACATTTCTTTTTTTCATTCCCCATCCACCTGTTCCTAGTTAAACCCAGCCTAGATTTCATGGTGCATATTAAAAGTCACTCCCTTGAAAAGATCCTTAACTCTGACTCTCCATCATATGTTGAGTATCTGTACCCACGTTGGTGAAGACTGCTAAGAAAAAAATCATAAAACCAAGTTTCTCCTACCAAAGGCCTACCCTTTCTGTCTTGGAGACCATCCCTTTTTACTTCCCAAGGGGGTACGGTTATGACCTTCCTCAGTGACCTCCCAACCATAACACCATGAAAACTAAACTTTTTTCCCACCCAGTCCTGTTTCTATTCACCCCAAATACTATCTCAGTGGATGGTAGCATTACTCACCAGTTGCTCAGGTCAGAAATCTGACAGCCACTCTCTACTCCTTGCTTTCCCCAACCCTTGGAATAAAATCCAACCCAACTCCTGTTCTTCAAAATATTTCTTCAATTCCTCTTCACAACATCATTCTAGTCCAGGTGCCTATCATTTCTTACCCAAATTCGTCATAACACTTTTCTTTTTTCTTTTTTCTAAGATAAGCTCTTGCTATGTTGCTTAAAGTGGACTTACACTAGTGGGCTCCAGCAATCCTCCCACCTAAGTCTCACAAGAAGCTGGGACTAATGGTGTAGGCCACCCTGCTCAGCTTGCAAACATTTTCTAAAGAGTTAGTCCATCTTCTTTGTCCTTTCAAACAAACCATTCCCCACATAGCAGCTGAGTTTTAAAACACACATCATAAAATATCTCTCCCTCCTAAAAATCAATGGCTTCTTCAACACACCACCTTCCTGACTATGATCTAAAAGGTCCTGAATGGGCTAGCCTCTTCTTACCTTTCTAATCTCATCCTGAATGACCCCAGATCCCTATTGCCTAGCCACAGCGTTCTTTTCTGTAAGTAGAAAAGACCAGTCATTTTCCCATCTTGGGAATCTTGCATATGCTGTTCTGTCTTTACTACAATGATTCACCCCAGATTTTTACCACCTTTTCCTTTTCACCCTTATTAAACTTTCTTTGTAATAATTTTATGTGATTGTTTGTATACAATTTACTATCTCCCTCATCAGACAATAAAGCTCTTTGAGGGCAGAACCATGTTTGTCTTATCCATCAGTTCCTCCATACCGTTTGGCATATAGTAATTAAGCATGCAGTAAGTATTCTTTGTTATTGATTGCATCAAAAATTCCAGGGCCAAAAGAAATGTAATAGGTCTCTAAGTCAGACCTCTCTTTAGGCTGATTTAAGACATGTGGGCCCAAATGGAGTGATATGTCAATGTCTTAGTTACTTTAATGTCATGGTTATGGGCTAAGCAGGGAGTAAAGGCACCTCCACAGCCTAGCTTTTCAAACTGTTGGTGCATCCTCTGTCTCACTACTTTCTTTTTGAAGATTGAACCCAAGGGCACTCTACCACTGAGCTACATCCCCAGTCCTTTTCTTAATTTTTAAAAAATTTATGATAGGGCCTTATTAAATTGCTCAGGCTGGCCTTGAACTTGTGTCCTCCTGTCTTAGCCTCCCCAATAAGGGATTACAGGTGTACACTACTGCACCCAGCTCTTTTTCACTCTCGTGTATGAATTATAATATTTTCTTTAAAAAGATGTCTTTATCTGTGCTGTTTTTTTCAGTATTAAAACACATTTTATGCTCATTCACCACAAGTACATTTTCCATGACACCAGTACACTAGAAAGTGATTTGGATAGATGTTTAAATTGCTATCCTCCAAAATTAGCTCTATTTATCATTATTGATATTGTCTATTTCCCCACCACCAACAGACTGCCTGGCTAAGAGGCAGAAACTGCAACATTCCAATGGCAGCCATACATATTTAGGATGGGCATTTTTCATTTTCCAAATATCCTCTCTCTAGGCTTTGAAGCAACAGAAAAAGAGATGCAGAGTGAAAACAATGTATATACACACATATAGTATTTGAGAAAGAAGAAAAACAGATTAAGAAAATGAACAAATAAAGGAGGGGAAAGGAGGATAAAGAGGTGCTTTGGAGAGAACGAAAAGGTTCAAAACAGTCTTGTTAAGGGGACTAGATAGAATCTCTTCTAAGCCATGAGGGCGGGGTGGGGGCAGGAGTCTGAATTTTGTTTCTCCCTAAATGATGAGCAATAATTAACCATGGCCTGGAATAAGTTTCTCCACCTAAAAAAACTATCTGCCTGAGGAGTGAAAACTGACACCAATCCTCCACAGGGTGGGGGAGATAATAAATGGAAATCTCCGGACAAAAATTCTCTTTATCTCTCTGCTCTATTTTAAGAGCAAGATTTTTAGGGCATAATTTTCAACAAGTTTTGGCTGAGGCTGAATACAGGGCTCAAAGATAATTTAGGACACTCAAAGAAGCCAATTACTTTCTAACACAAAATGGCCTAAACACACCACAATTACATTACTGGGTAATAAAACGACTCCTAGAAATACCTGTTCGCACAGCAGGGTGGCTTGATCTTCAATGAAATGCGCTGCATCAACCCAAAGTGGCAGGTAGACTAGCTGGGAGAGCAAAGTAACCTGCCTGTGTCCTTTCCCTTTCTGGCACATCCTACCTGGGACGAAGTCTCTGTTGGCCTCCCTTCTCCTGGGCCCAACCTCAGGACTTTCCGGGAGCTCCAGAAAGAGGAAGAGGAGTAGGGAGCGGAACTGGTGGAACAGACCCTTTTGCACGCGTCCCACTCCCCTCCTCCAGCTGCCCGGAGATCAGGAACCCCGCCAGCCCAGGGCGGACGTCCGCAGAGGGCGCGGGATTCAGGTAGATGTCTGCAGCGCTTGGCGCTGACTGCATCGTGACCCTCAACTCCGCCGCGACCTCCTCTCTGGTTTTCCCCAGCCCGCTCACCTCTGCGCCTTCCGCACCGGGCAGGGGCGAGCCCAGCGGCTCCCCGGGCGCGGCGCCGGCTTCCCAAGGGCCCGGCCGGGCTCCAGGGCCTACGGACTGCTTCTCCGGCTGGCGGCTGAGGGTGGTTGCCGTGAGGTTCGCGCTCAGGCTGCTTCCCCGCCTCCCCGGGCTGGAGAGCTCAGAGCCAGGAAAGAGGGAGGGAGGTTCGCTGCGACCTCGCGGTGACGCGCCGCTAGGGGCTGCGCGTGCTAGGGGCTGCGCGTCCGAAGAGCGCGGAAAACGGAGAGGGCTGGGGGATGCCACTGGAGTCGGAGAGCCAGGCAGCGCGGAGAGAAACCTGGCAGCGCGCAGGGTGCTCGGGAGTGCGTGGGGGCATCTGGGGCGGACTACGTGCATTGAGGGGGAGCAAGCAGAGAGCCTGGGTAACTCGGCTTCACAGTTTTGCTCCCCCAACTGGGCGCAGCTGAGGATCCGCTTTCGCCTGCGGGGTTCCCGTGGTCTCCTGGATATTCCTCTCCAAGCAGCTCTAGAACAATAAAGCCCACTTTTATACCTTGCTGATCCAGACTTTGCTTTTATTAGCATACCCCCACCCCAGTTCCCACCTCCCTACTCTTAGTTCCTAACAAGCCTCTAAAACACTGCGCCTTTCCTTCATCTTTTGGCCGAATTGTGTCCTTGGAATAGAATATTCAGATGTGCCCTTTCATGAACCACATTTTAAAACTCCCTGGGATAGGAGGATCCTCACTCTCGTGGACTGCAGAGATTATTCTGTGGACTCTGACCTTCACTCTAGCTGGGGCCTCTGGAGCTTTGGTGTTGGGAAAAAGGTTAGACCAGCAGTCAGGAGACCTTCGTTCCTATGAAAGCCCATTAACTCCAAGGACTGCAATGGCCTTGGAATCTTTAAGAGATCTCTGAGCTGTGAAAGAGCACCTTGGGCTCGGGTATTCTGTATATTTTCTTCCTGCTTATTACCAAGTAGACAGATATCCTTCATCTTTTCTGTTGAAGGTGTCAATAAGAAGAAACAACAACAACAACAACTTTATTTTTGCATATAAAAATCAATTTATAAAAAAATTCTAAAATTGGGGTAATTTTTTTTCAGACATTAGTAAATTTCCATTTCAGCAAATTAAATTTAAAATGATCTCCCCCGGTGGTTTATTAATTAGGAAAAGCAGAACAAAACCAGAAGGGAGTCTTGGATCGATCATTGGGGCACTGCACTTTCCCCTGTGTAGTCCCTACAGGTTAACCTTTGCAAGGGCCGCTTTGGAAATACATCCTTTGTTTGACTTAAAATGCACCCCTCCCCCACTGCCAAATACTATTCAGGTTTAAAGTTTAGATATAAGCTAAGCTTTTAGTGATATGTCAGGATGTGGGGGACTAAAATACTTTCCATTTTGGTAACTGTTAAAAAAAATCACTAAATTTTATAGTAATTTTTATTTCACTTCAACTACTCTCAAATAATTAAATTAGTGGGTTTTTTTTTCGTCTTGCACTTCTGTAAGACTGATGGAGGAAGGTGATGAATCTTAGCAATGAATGAAAATATGTAGCTTTTCTCTGTGTGTTTTCTTTTAAGTAGCATTATATCATAAAACTAAGTTATTGTATAAAACATACAACTAAGTTATTGTATAAAACATACAGGTAAGCATTTAAACACACACACACATATGTGTGTGTGTGTTTAAATGCATGGCTTACATATATACACATACACACATGCATATATATATATGTGCTTGTTATGGATACTGTGTGTATGGATATTGAACTGTACCACTGAGCTATATCCCTATCCCTTTTTATTTTGAGATGGTGGGACTAAGTTGCCCAGCCTGACCTTGAACTTAGGATCTTTCTGCCACTCCAGTTCATTTCAAATATTTTAAAAGCTATCTTAACATGGGCTCTAATTATTCAGAAATAATATGTGAAATCACTTATCCCCAAAGAGAATCAGTGAGTCAACAGTTTGCAGTTGCCAGAAGGAATATCTGATTTTTATACTTGAACTATTAAAATAAGCAAACATCCTTGATGGAAGACCCAGTATTGCCAAATGTGTTCCCGAAGATGCTGGTGTTGATGCAAAACACAGTTCCTTTCAGTTCACTTCATGGTAACTGTCATTTTTACCAATGTTTTTAAGTTGGAGTTTCAGGGTTTAAAAATGATTTCACAAGACTTTTCCAGGTCATGAGGTACTCTGAGAAATCTCCTCAGTTCCCTGAAGTAGTAAGTTATTCCACTAAAGCATAGCAATAATTTATTAAATGAATCCCTGTTAACACAATTTTTCTCTGAAGTTATTATAAAATTGAATAACTTTAGAATGATAGTTCCCAAAATGTATAACTTCAAGTACTAGTCCACCCAGATGTTCCTCTGGCAATTCATTTACTACAAAAATATTTATTGAGTTCCTGCAATATCCCTTGGCTGGAGTCTCGGCGGAATAATGATGAAGAAGACAGATATTGCTACCTGTCTTGATAGGATTTATAACTTGGTGGGAAAGATAAATTAGCAAACCCAAGTACAAATAATATTTATACAAATATATTTATGTAAGTAAATTAAGTGTAAATCATGATAAAAAGTAGGCTGAGTTAATAGGAGGAATCTCTTTATTTTTAGAGATTTACAATGCACATTAATGGATCAAAGACTGAGAATTTCTAAAGACATTCACTTAGCCCATTTAACAAATTCTCTCAATTTGTTATTTCATGCATTTTAGGGCTAGGGATGTGGGTCAGTAGTTGAGTGCCCCTGAGTTCAATCCCTAATACCAAAAAAAAAAAAAAAAAGAAAGAAAGAAAGAAAGATAAAAAAGAGCACTTTAATAAAATAGAATGATTTTTGTGAAATGCTGTTTTGAAATTGAAGAATCCAAAAAACATAAAATTGTGTTAATGTTACCTTACATTTATTTGTCTGTGTACATTCACATACTTCATTGGATTTATATATATGTGTGTGTGTGTGTGTGTGTGTGTGTGTGTAAACTGTTAGAAATAGATTTTGTTTGAAGACAGAATGATGTAGAGTAATTTATAAATCTTTAAAGTAGATGAATGTACATTTGTACACAATGGCTATTTTATAATTAACATTATTTCATGAACATACTTCCATATATCAGCATGGTCTAGAGTCTTATATTTTGTAAGGACTTTATAATATCGGTACAGAGTAGTTTTCTTAACCATAAGACTTTAGAAAAGTACATTTTCTAATTCCTTTATTACTATAAGTAACACTGCTTTAACCTCTTTGAACTGTTTACTCTTTGGGGTGTTAAGTGGAAAGAAAATTTCTTTGAAATTTGGCTTATTAAATTAAATTTTATATTTCTGATTACAAATTCCCATATTTCTTTCTAAAACAATTTAAAAATTGATAAGGAAAAATATAGACATGCTTTTATTTTTTAAATTCAATTTCTCATTGGCAGTGTATTTTTATTTGTATTTTTCGAGTAGATTAAGGAAGTTTTAAAGTCTATCCAATTTAAATTTATCCATGCGAAGTAGGAAAAATACCTAGAGGAATTTGAGTAGCTTTGTCATTAATCCATAAGGGGCCTTAATACTATTTTCTTTCCTGTGAATTCCTTTACACTAATTTTGTGGCAATCAAACAAATTTATCTTTTAAATTATAACAGTGCTCAGAAAAATGAAGATTAAAAACATTGGCCTGAGATCTGGCATAGGAACAGATTAGCTAAGTTGATGTAGGAACAATTTTTAAAAGAGAAGCCAAAAGTAGAATACAGCCCTACTGTAAGGGTTGCCATCTTTGGGGGTATTCCTATAAGAAGGGAAATATTTCCAAGTACTCAAAAGGAATAGATCAGGCAGAATATGAGCAGGACCCTGATTTTCTTCATAGCCTTGAAGTGAGCCAGAAGATATGGAGGAGGCTACCTTGATCCCATGGACTTCCAGCATTTGATGATCTGGGTAGAATTCATGGATATTGACAGCCCTTTTTATAGAATTTCTATAATGACCATCAGACAGATTCTCCCTAAAAATAAAAATATAGTCATGTCCTCATGTCACAACATATATTTTAAATTTTAAATACTTGTGAACCCTACCTCCTCATTCAAAGAGCACTGAACTAATTCTGCCAATTGGTGGTAATTTAAAACCAGTATTTAAGTTGTAGATATTCTTGAGGATATCAGTGTTCTATATCAAAGACTTAAAATGTGTATTTTTTAAAAAACGACAATTTAAAAATTTATTTACAAGTAAGTTTTACTTTGGATCTAGGGAGTGGCCACCTTACAACCAAGCACAGCCAGCCAATTTCAGAACCCATGTTTTTTGCATTTATCATTGTATTGGTGCCTCATGGGATCACTCTGTACAACTTTTAAAAGAAAACTCTTAGAGCTGAGCAGTAGAAAGACAACAAAAGGGTCAAAGGATTTGAAAACACATTTGTTCAAAGAAGATAAATGAATGACCAAAAAGCACATGAAAAGATGCTCAAAATCATTAGTCCTCAGAGAATTGCAAAGCAAAACCGCATGAGATACTACCTTATACCAATTAGAATGGCTATAATCAAAAAGTCAGCATCAGTCTGAGGTTTTAGATTAGTGGTAGAGCACTTGCCTAGTATGTGCAAGACCTTGGGCTCGATCCCCAGTATGGAAATAAAAAATTCAATATCACAATATTAAGTTTCAAAAAGGAAGCAGAGAAATTAGAACCTTCATACATTGATAGTGGGAATGTAAAATGTGCAGCTATTTTGGAAAGAAGTTTGGTAATTTCACTTTTTAAGTACCTAAGAGAATTGAAAACATGCATGTTCCCTCAAAAACTTGCATTCATATATTTACTTTTTTTTTTTTTTTTTTTTTGTACTGTGGATTGAACTCAGGGGCACTCAACCACTGAGCCATATCTCCAGCCCTATTTTTGCATTTTATTTAGAATCAGGGTCTCACTGAGTTGCTAAGCGCCTCACCATTGCTGAGGCTGGCTTTGAACTCAGGATCATCCTGCCTAAGCCTCCGGAGCTGCTGGGAATATCCGGGTGTGCCACTGTGCCAGCCTACTGTTTATTATTTTTAGTAGCTTGAAAGTGGAAAAATTACAAATATTCAACTGGTGAATACACAAATAAAATAATGTATATCCATACAGTAGAATATTACCCTATCTATAATAAAGAATGAAATACTGATATAGATTTTGAAAAGTCACACAAAGTGAAAGTTGCTAGGCCTCAAGCCCATATTTTATGATTCCACTTACATAAAATATCCAGAATATTCAAATCCATACAGAAAAAAATAGTTTAGTGTTTGCTAATGTATCAGCTAGTGGAGATGGGAATGGGAAATGCCTGATTACAGGGTATGGGGTTTCTTTTTGGTATGATGAAATATTCTGGAATTAGTAGTGATGATTGCACAACTTTGTAAATATAGTAAAAGTTTTTAAATTGTAAATTTCAAAAGGTTTATAATTTTTATAGCACATGATTTGTATCTCAATAGTAAAAAAAATAGTAATCAGGTATTGTCTTAAAGAAAAATGAAAAACTTGAGTGAACAGATGTAGACCTGATTTGTCATCATGCATTTCCTTCAAGTTAATACCAAATGACATTAATCTCTGCAGTTGACAGAAGAGAAAAAAAGTGATGAGAGAAGTGAGTTACAATCAGCTCATTTTAATTTAAGTGTGTTAAACCCAGAAGATCTATGTGGTGTAGTTACTACCATCCTCACATTACAAGCAGCAATTTAGTTTCTGTCAAACAATATCATTCTTCACATTCACTTAACTGTCTTTGAAATTTTTGTGAAACCCACCTTTGCCACTTACCAGTTTTGCAAGATTGGACAAGTTACTTAACTTCCATCTCCATGTCCTCATCTTTTATTTGGGGATAATAAATATGTCCACTCATAGGTTGTGGATATGAAATATGTTGCTACATGTAAAATGCCTAATGCTTATTAAGAAATGTGTGTTGGAGGGGCTGGGGCTGAGCAGTAGAGCACTTGCCTAGTATGTGCAAGGCGCTGGGTTTGATCCTCAGCACCACATAAAAATAAATAAATAAAATAAAGGTATTGTCATTTTGGTTTTATAGTTTTGGACAAGCTCTGATCAAAGGAATTTATACTTGTTTTGGTATTTGAACATATTCATGAAATTAAAAAATTTTAATCAACAGTGGGTCTACTGAGGAGTTTTTTCCTTTTTCCTTTCTTTAAAAGAGTTTATACTTTACTCAAAATTGAGAAACACTAGTCTTTGTGATTCTTTCTCCTACACATTCCACTTAATACTCATGCTCTCAACTTGCTTCACACCTGTCATGTTTAAATCCCTACCACCCCAACCCCAATCCCTGCCTCCTTTTTTTTTTCTTTGTGTGTACTTGGGATTGGACCCAGAGGTACTGTACCGCTGAGCTACATCCCAGTCCTTTTGATATTTTGTTTTTTTTGAGACAGTGTCTTATTAAGTTGCTGAGCCTGGCTTGTAATCTTACTGTTTTAGTAAGGATCCATCAAACTTGTAATCCTCCTGTCTTAGTAAGGATCCATCATACCTAATTCTCAGTCAGCTTGTTAGTAATTTAGAGTTGTAGTTAGAATACTAGTGGATAAATTAAAAAGCATATTTCAGTGCCAATTAGTATGGGCCAAAAGTTAGTATGTCTTTGATGATAAGTGAACTTTTAGCAGATTGCCTCACTACTTTGAGCCTTAGTTATATTGTCTTTAAAATGAAGGCTGGTGAAGACCTTGATGTTTCTTCAAGGTCTAAAATTTCAAGACTTGTATTATGTCCATTATTATACTATAATATGTATCATGTATTTCTAGTACTTGGTAGACATAAAATGATTTTCAAGGAGCTGAACTTTGATGATATATCATCCAGTTGGAAGTTGTTGGGTGTTTGTTCTGCCTTCCCTTTTCTCATTCTCTGGCAACAATCTGAATGAACAAGTACAATTTCCAAAGTAGCAAAAGAAATATAGTCAGAAGTAGTGTGTATTGGAATTGTGTATAGATTGAGAAATTAACTAGAAAAGTCCCACTTGCCTGCAAAGAATTAAAGAATCATTTTTGGGTCCCCCCTCCATACCACCATTTTTAACCCATCATATTCTTTTGTTGTTATTTGGGGGACCATCATGACCAGCCTCTATATAAAAGAACTGTGCTGCAGAGAGTACTATGGTGTCCCCAAATGGCATACCAATGAATTATACCTTTTGATATTCATGCCTTCTGTAGACTTTCCCATTGTTGGATCTGGGCTGGCCCTATGTAACAAATAAGGTGCTGCCTCTGTATACCAAATTGCTTGGTGATGCTGTGTGACTTTTAAGGATAGATCACAAGAAGATTTGTAGTTCCTGCCTTGGTCCCTTGGATTGCTTACTCTGGGGGAAGCAAGCAACCAGTCAGAAATTGGTCCAGAGACTGCCATGCTGTGAGCCAAAACTAGTCTTCTACAGAAGCCGCATGATACAGAAGACTTAATTTCTAATGTACTAAGGAAATATGTAAATTATGTGGGTGAAGAAGTTTTCTTAAGTGTCCAACGTGATTAAACCTTTTGGTGACTTCAGCCCCAGCTACATCATCTGTTGGCAAAAGCATGAAGAGAAACTCAAGAGAAACTCAACCAATCTGAGGTGAGTCACTTCACAGAAACATAAAAAAGAATAAATTGTTTTAAGTTGCCACATTTAGTACATTGACTCTGCAGTGATAGATAACCAAAACTAGAACCCAAAAAGTTCATTTTCTTTTTTGACCAATAATATTCTATGCCTCTCTTATATGAACAATTTAAAAACTTTTAAAGTACAGATATAAGCACTTTTTACAATAGACAACTTCACTATATTATTCTTTTTTTAAAAAAATCACAAAGACATTATTTTATAGTTTCATACCATTTCATCATCTTTTTGATACTTGCTTTAAGATAGCAGCTTCCAGGAATAGTTAACTTGTCTCTAAAATTACAAATCCTATGTCAATGCCCAATGAAAGAAACCAGTTTTAAAGAAGAAAATCAACTACTGTTTCTGTAAACATAAATGTTTGACCTTCACCACTGCAAAGGGATCAGAGAAGATTAGTAATGGGAGAGATATTAAAACAGGAGTCTATTTTAATCTGTTTTATATTTTATTATCTTTTAAATTATATTTAGCCTCATCCATTTGCTTTGAAATACATTTAAGTGTTTGAATTTTATGTCTTTAAATTCTACTATCTTTGAAAGGAGAACATCATTTATTTTGAACCAATTTTGTGAGAATTTATCACAGTGTTTATAAATAACAAAGTGTTCTACAATACCTAGCTTCAAACAATACACCAAAATAAAGTTTATGTAAGCATATATATTAAAATTGAAGTCACATGATAAATAAAGAAAAAGGAGAAATAAGGATTTGCCACATTTCTGATGGGAAAAGGAATATTTAAGCTTGACTAAGTGGGAGGAATCTCAAAGATGTAGAGTTGTAATTGCGATTAAACAATTTAAATTTTTATATTAAAAAATAGGCTAAGGAAAGATGTTTACTATAAACTTAACAAATATTAATGTTTTAAATATTAAAAATTACTTATGTTACTTCAAAAGAGAAACAAAAGTTTGGGAACCAATAAGTGGGCAAAAGAATAATTTTTTAATAAAGTGGAAATAAAAGTGCATACTAATCAGAAACACTGAGATGTTCCATAGTCTTTTAATTATTTTTCTGTTTATTAATTTTGATAATCAAGTACTTATGTTTCAAAGTAAATCACCAACTGTTTTACTATTTAAAGAACCTCTTTAAAATTTCCAATATTTAATGTACATATTTGACCTTATTATCTTTTTTTTTGTAGAGAAGGAAAAGTTTATTTCCTTTTTTTTCATTTTATTTTATTTTTATTATTAGTTGTTCAAAACATTGCAAAGCTCTTGACATATCATATTTCATACATTTGATTCAAGCAGATTATGAACTCCCATTTTTACCCCGTATACATATTGCAGATTCACATCGGTTAATTCCTAGATTATTTTTCAGCAGCAAATTTACCCATTTTATAAAGATCATTAAGTTTTTAAGACCATCTTTTCCAGAATGTGATTTAATTAAGGAAATTCATGTTTTACTTTCAAACAATAGGTTGTAACTTTTACTTTTTACAACTTTTTTTTTCAAGTAACTGATCCATTTTGCTGATATTTATTGAATGCACTTTGTGTGCCACTCTCTAAGGAACTGGGAACATTACAAGCAAAAGAGACAAAATATATCCCTGCCTTCCTGACCTTCTATGCAGGTCTGTCAATCATGTGCATAATAATATGCTCCTGACTGAGGAGTGGAATGGGGAAGGGGTTTGGGGGGTGAGTAGGTAAAATTCATCTTATACACTGTTCCCACCTGTGTCTTTCACGCAAATGTAGTTGCTAAACAAATCCTGTGCCAGAGATAAAGGGAAAGAGGTGTGTGTGTGTGTGTGTGTGTGTGTGTGTGTGTGTACAGACAAGCCTGCCCATGCTTGAGTTTTTTTCTAATTTTTCACAATATTACTAAAGATAAGGCCATAATTGTACTGAAGAGCCAGGTAATCCTTGCAGCTTGGGAGGCTGAGGCAGGAGGATCCTGAGTTTAAAGTTAGCCTCAGCAACTTAATGAGGTACTGAGCAACTCAGCAAGACCCTTTGTCTAGATAAAATATATGTTTAAAACGGGCTGGGAATGTGGCTCAGGTGTTAATTGCCCCTGGGTTCAATTCACTGAAGGAAGACAGACAATAAGTAGAGTATGTTTGATGCTGATAAACGGTATAGAAAAAAATTAAGGAAGAAAAATAAGGAGTGTGGACAGGGAGGGCCTTCAAGATGACATTTTAGTAAGAAGTGTGAGCAGAGTAAATGAGCCATGTGGGCAGCTAGGGAAAAGTGTCCTAGGAGGGATGAAATTAAGTGGAAAGATATCGAGTACAGATAGGATCCATGTCCAGAGAGTAGGCCAGAGCAGATAGAATGAGACCAGAGAGCTTGAGGGCGGAAGTGGGGAACCTAGGTCTGGAGCCTGGTTTAGAGCTTTGCAGGATAATGTAAGGAACTTAATATTATGCAGAGCGAGCTGAGAAGCCTTGGAGGATTTTAGGTTGGCGTGACAAGATCTGATTTACATTTTAACAGACTAACTGTAGCTACATTGCTGAAAATAAACTGAAGGGAGACAAAGTGGAAGCAGGGAACTAGCTAGAGGACTACTGTAATAATTCAGATGTGAGGTGACAGTAGTTTCTACAAAGGTGGTAGGATCCCTTTTTTGAGGGTTCTGAAAAAAAGATAGGAGTCAAGGACAATGCCAAGGTTGGGGGCCTGATCAATGGGAGGACTGGAGCGTTGCAGTTCCATTTACTGAGAAGCAGATTGTGTCAAAGCCAGATTAGTATGGGGAGTGGATCCCGAGTTCAGTTTATTGTAGAGATGACAAATGGGGAGCTGGATATATGAGTCTGGAGTTCGGTGGGGGGGGAAGTCTGATCTAGAGATAATAATTTGGAGTTATTGGCCTATAAAATATTTAAACCATGAAGTCACCAGTGGAGTGAGTGAGAGAAGGTAGAAAAACAGAGGAACTCCAAGGATTTAGTTTTGGAATATTTCTTTGTTTGGTGGTGAGAGAGAGAAGGAGTTAAGGGCAAAGGAAACTAGGAACATGATAACTAATGAGGTAACAGGAAAAAAAATAAAACAAGACGATAAGTGTCCTCTAAGCCAAATGAAAAGAATAGTTCAAGGAAAAAAGACTAATCGGCTGTGTCTAGTGCTTCTGAGCAATCCAGTAGGACAAGAAGAAGATTTAAAATAGGAAGGTATTGGTAACTTACCCAATTGGGAGCTGGTTCAGAGAATGGGAGAACAGAAAATTGATACCACAAATATAGACAACTCTTCTTAAGAATTTTGCTGTAGAATGAATAAATGGAGTTGTAAATGGAGAGGGATGTAGGGTCCAGTGAAAGTGATATTTTAAGATGGAAAAAAAATCCTCTATGCTTATGGGAAAGGTCTAATAGAAAGTTAAATAAAGATTGATGATAGGATAGAGTGAATTGTTGGAGCAAGGTCGTTCAGTAGAAAAGATGGGATGGGATTTAATGTATAAATGGTGGGATTTTCTTTGCTAGGAGCATGAATAGTTTATCATCAATAGAAAAAAAAAGGCACTGAAAATGGATCTAGATGTTGTAGGTGCACTTGTGGAAGATCTCTTCCGATTGTTTTTTTTTTTTTTTTTTTCTCAGTGAAATTAGAAGAAAGTGTGTAAGTATTTGTGTGAGAATGAGGGAGAAGGGAAATTCGAGGAAAGAGGAAAATGCATGAAAAAATGGGATAAACAGAAAGCATATAAGAAGGTGAAAATAAATTTAAACATACTAGTAATTAGCACAAATGTGAATGAAAAAGATTTTAATACACTTTTTTTAGACACATTGATATGTTGACTAGTCTAAAATTCTGTAAGGCTATAGAGGATTTGAACATTGCTAATAACCTTTAACTAATGTGCACATGCAATCACACACACATATACAACATAGAACCCTCAAATGTGCACATGAAACACTTATGAAAAGGACATATACCTGTACCTAACATATCTTAGAGTCTTTATTCTCTGATCCAACCAATGTAAGTACATTGATGTAAAAATACAATGAATAAACCCATATGTCTAGAAACTAAAAACAAAATCATAGTGCTAACACCTTTTATATCAGAGAAGAAATTAAGACAAAAATTAGAAAATGAAATAAAATGACATGAGAACAACAAAATTTACAGATAGTGTTTAAGCCATACAAGCTTCATTAGAAAAGAAGAAAAGCAAAAAATTAATGTCTAACTCTAAAAAATTAAAAAGAAAAAGAAAAAAGCTGTAGGATAAGCCCAAAGAAAGTAGAAGTCTTAAATTAATAGACATAAAAGCAGAATTAAGTGAAGTAGAAAATCACTAGAGGATTAAGAAAGCCAGAGTTCAGTAGTTGAACAGCAGTAAAATGCCAGTAATTTTAATGAGTTTAATCAAAGAAATAAAAGAATTAAAATAAAAACACATTTTTGGAATGAAAGAGTGGGCATACCACAGAGATTTCTAAAGATTAAATCAATAATGACAGAATATTCTGAATAACATTTTATGAATAAATTTGACTTGGATAAGTGGATTAAAATTTTTGGAAAGATGACTTTCTGAATCTGACTGAAGAGAAAAAATTTGAACAATTCTACAACCAGTAAATAAATCAATTCTATAATTAAAATCTTACAAAAATCTAAAACCACAAACAAAATCAAGCCTAGAAATCTTTTCTGGTGAGTCATCCAAATATTCAAAGAGCACATAAATTCAGAAAACAGAATGAGATAGAATATTCCTTAACTCATTTTGTGATGCTAGCATAACTTGGATAGAATGCAAAAAAAAACACCTTATTTTTTTTAAGTTTAAAAACTGATTCTAAAAATTAAAAAGAAACACAATACATTGTGGTTAGATTTATTACCAAAAAATTAGATGACTTAACATTAGAAAATATGTTAATGTAACTGACTATAGTTAAAAATTTAAAGAGTAGAATCATATCACAAAAGATGCAGAAAAATAATTCCAAATATTTCCATTTACGAAAGAAATACTTAGTAGACTAAGAATAGAAGGAACTTTCTTAACCTGCTGTCAGAATTGCAAAAAAATCCTACAGCAGCCCTCACTCTTCCCCATGTAACCTTGAAACCATGTCCTTAAGTAAGGTATAGGACAAGGATGCTCTCTAATATCATCATTGTTCAACATTGAACTTGTAGTCCTGGCTCATGCAGCAAGGAAAGAATAAATAAATAGATAGATAGATAGATAGATAGATAGATAGATAGATAGATAGATAGATAAATGGTGTGATGGTTAGAAAAGAAGAAACAAAACTGTCATCATTCCTAGATGAAATTTCTTCACATAGAAAACCCAATAGTCCACACAAAGACCATGAGATTTAATAACAGTAAGACAGTTACATATCTATACAATAGTAAAGAGCAGCTTAAAGTTAGAAAATACACTATATTTCTATATTTATCATAGAACTCAAAAGTACTAACTACCCACATTAAAATTGATTTAACAAAAGATGTATTTAACAGATTTAACAAAAGATATGTAAGCTCTTTATGAAGAAAAGTATAAACCCTATTGCAAAGACATTAAAGGATATTCAAATGAACATAAAAATCATGGGTATTAAAAGATTGCAGTTTGCCCCCAAATACATCTGTTAATCCAGTTAATTGGGATCTGTAATCCCAATCAACCCAATCAATTTTTTTTTTATTTAAGTAGGTACCTTAATTCTTTTTTTTTTCCAGAGAGAGAGAGAGAGGGAGAGAGAGAGGGAGGGAGGAAGAGAGAGAGAATTTTTTAATATTTATCTTTTAGTTTTCGGTGGACACAACAACTTTATTTTATTTTTATGTGGTGCTGAGGAGCGCACTACCATTTGAGCGACATCCCTGGCCCCAGGTACCTTAATTCTAATGTTGGTGTGGAAGAGCAAAAGTTCAAGAATGGTGATGAGGGCTGGGGTTGTGGCTTAGAGGTAGAGTGCTTGACTAGCATGTGTGAGGCACTGGGTTTGATTCTCAGCACTGAATATTAACAGATAAATAAAAATTAAGTTTCATCCACAACTTAAAAAAAATACATATTAAAAAAAAGAATGATGATGAAATTCCCAGCAATGATTTGCCCTCCCAAATATCAAAAGTGATTATACAGCTCTGAAAATTATATAACTCAGGGTTAAACAGACAGGGATAGAGAAAGCACCTTAAAGCTGATGTGGGCGGGCAGTCAGTCAAGATGAAGCATGCCTGTAATCCCACAAACTTGGGAGGCTGAGTCAGGAGGATCCCCATTTTCAGGCCAACCTCTGCAACTTAGCAAGACTCTGTCTCAAAATAAAAAAAGTAAAAGGACTGAGAATGTGGCTCAGTAGTAAAGCACCCTGGGTTTAATCCTCAGCACCAAAAAAAAAAAAAAAAAAAAAAAAAAGGTAGAGAGAAAAAAGGAAGATGAAACAGCAGAGAAAGACTATCATATTGATTTACAAAGAATAATTTTATGAAAGAAATCGATTTAGCAAAATGAAAGACTTACTATAAATAATTTGAAAATAGTTAAATATCTTGAAAGGTGAAAATAAAAGAGAATAGCTTTGCTATTCTGAGTAAGGATAGATTTATTAAATAAGGCACCAAAATAGGAAAAGATTTATCCATTTGACATAAAAATTAAAATCTCTTTATAGACAAAAGATGCCAGGTAGGAACTGAAGAAGACTAATCACACTGTGAAAAGATACTTGCTATATATACAAGCAAATAATTAGATTCCAAAAAAATGAAAACTTTTACATATTAATAAAAAGCAAGCAATCCAAAAAAATATCAAATGCATATTCATGCTTCTGTTATATGCTTCAAATATTCTTGTCTCAGAACCTATTTGTAGTCTTAAAATTCCTGAAGAAGTCCAAAGAGCTTTGGTTTCTGTGGGTTATATCTATCAATATCTGATCAACATATATTGAATAGAAATCAACATTGAGAAATTTGAAAAATTATGTATTGTTTCTCTTCTTTATTATAAATAACAGCAGATCCATTTTGACATAATTATACAAGCATGGAATATATCTTATTCTAACAGACCCCAGGACCTCTCCTTCCCTTTCCCTCTCCTTTCTCCTTGCTCCCTTTCCTCTATTGATCTTTCTGCCATCAGTGGCTCATGTCAGTAATCTCAGCTACCTGGAAAGCTGAGAAGGAAGAATCAAAAGTTTGTGACCATCTTCAGCAATTTAGTGAGGCCCTAAGCAACTTAGTGAGACCTGGTCTCAAAGTAAAAAATAAAAAGGGCTGGGGATGTGGGTAAGCCTCTCTGGGTTCAATCCCTAGTACCAAAAAAAGCTCCCAAACCAAAAAAAAAAAAAAAAAAAATCAATATTGTTTCCTTTCCAAATAATAATAACAGACCAGTAGACCAGCTACATGTTAACATACAGAACATTTTTCAAAACAAAGAATGAGAAGAGTGACGTAGTTTTATATTTTTGCAAATTTCTTTAATGTCTGGCTTAGTAGAAGACAGCTGGATTCTCCCATCTGCTTCTATTTTTTTTTTTTTTTAAATCATTATTATTTCTTTTCTGTGCTGTGGGATGAACTCCAGGGCCTTGAACATCCTAGGTAAACACTCTACCACTGAGCTGTATCCACAGCCCTTCCTGTCTGCTTCTCCATGCAGTCTGTTGCAGGATCCATGCCCTGTTGCCTCTGGAAATCTGTACTCTTCATATGTGAGAGAATGGAGACAAAACAAGTCATCACAGTATTATTTTGAAAATAGTTTTGTATAGGGATGAATACATAGAAGCTACAATGACAGGAAAACAAAAGAATGACGAAGATTCAGGACAGTGTCTACCTCTAAGAGCGGGAATGGAAAAGCACTTAGGGGGCTTCTGAGATACTCATGTTTTATACACATTGTATATAAGAATGATATAATTTAAAGCATAACTTTCTAATGAAATAAAATTCAGTTCAAAACAACTTAAACAATAAAAAAAAGTGTAATGTTTTTCATAATTGAAAGGTCAGATATGGTATAATCCAGAGTGCCGCAGTCCAGCTACAGCAAAATAACCGGGGGTGACGAGCAACTTGTGTAGATTGATACAGCAGGAGTGGGAGCCGTTTATTGTAGGACAGGAGGGGTATATATACATTCCACACAGCTTATCTTAATTAACATAAACTAGATACAGCAGTCAACCAATAAGGAATCTCCACATTCAATGGCTTGCTGGCGTTACTGTTTCTTCACAAACCACTCCCTCTGCAAAATGCCAGGCGCCATCTTGACCTGTTTACAGACTCTAACACCAGAGTCCATCCTTCTTTAGGTCGTGAAGCCAGATTTAAAGATAGGTAGTTAGTATAGTTAGGTAAATCGGTCTAATATTGAGTAAGATAAAGAAAATGGAGACCATTATAGAGAATGGAGTCCAGGAATGCAGAGCATCACTTGGAATGTTAATTGAAATGTTAATGTCCCCAAGGCCTGGAACCCATTCTATGGAACTGTTAATGAAACAGCTCACTGCAAACCCCCGAGGTGCTAATCAAAAACTGCCCCAGGCCCTTCCTGCCCAGATTACTCCTTCAGCCACCTATCTCCCACCTTTTGGGCCTTCCCACCAGCATTCTATCCATGCAAGATAAAGGAAAACAAAGGACAAGAATGTGGGAAAACTAAAAGAAGATCTTATCTATAAAAAAGGGAAGACCTTCCCCTTCCACGGATTTCCCCTTTCCCCTTTCCGGTCCCCTTCTGCCTCTGGGGAGAAGTCTTCTCTGCTGTCCTTTCATAAAGCCTTCCACTTTCCACTCGACACTTGCCTGGACGTGCTTCTTTGGCGTTACACTTCAGCAAGGGGAAGCAAGGACTGGTCACCTGTAAGCAGCCAGCCGTAACAGTCACATGGACTATACTGTGAAAGGATGAATAACGGAAGGAAGAATCACTGAAAGAGAATGCATCTA
The DNA here is from genome assembly GCF_045843805.1 of Urocitellus parryii. Classification (NCBI taxonomy): domain Eukaryota; kingdom Metazoa; phylum Chordata; class Mammalia; order Rodentia; family Sciuridae; genus Urocitellus; species Urocitellus parryii. Next base: position 26,949,135 of record NC_135533.1, on the reverse strand, counting down.
AAAAATTTGGCAAATGTCTGGAGTCAAAAAGCATAAACAGTTGTCAAAAGTATTTACTTAGTATTTCTCATACTCAGCTTTGAAAATTCTTGTTTTTCCTGTTTGGTTTTGGTAACCTGGATTTCTAGCTGTAATGAAATTTAAGAGGCATAATGATTTTATTATACCCTTCATTATTCTCTTCCCATCACATTCCAATGCATGCTGTAATTTTTTTTTTTTTTTTTGCTAGAAAGATAATTGTGGTTCAATAATCAGCCTTCCTTTTTAAGTGTCATGGCATTCTGACTGAGAAGTACTGTAACAAATTTGTTAAATAATGACTTCTGTGCCTGCGTTCTGTCCTTCTATTCCACATATTTCTACAGGTCATAATTGGGGCTGTATTGATCTTTAATATAATGTGTCTTCTCATTTAGTTTGTTACTTTTTTATTTACCTCAGTTTTAAGTATTTTTCCAATTTTAAAATGTCACTGTAGTATAGAACTTTTTCAATCTAATTATCATTTATTTAGAATAATTATGGAATTATTCAAATAGTTGGACATCTCCCTTTTAAGTCTGAAAGTTTTTTTACAGAGTTATTCTTGATAGTAATCTTTTCAAGGCCTTCTTAAACAGAGTAAATGCTATGTAATTTTATGTTCTCGTCCTGATGCAGGGTAATTACGGATGTAAATTACATTATTATAATTACAATAATTTTAGATGCAAGTAGCTGTTTGCTTCTACTTAAGGGGACTGCTCAAATCCATGAAATCTCAACTTTTCATTGCTATCAGTATACTAGTGCCAGGTTGGGTTTGTAGCTCAGTGGTAGAGCCCTTGCCTTCCATGTCAGAGGCACTAGGTTTGATCCTCAGCACCACTTAAAAATAAATAAACAAAGTAAAGGTATTGTGTCCTTTTACAACTAAAAACAAAATCATAAACAAAACGTTAAAGAATATATATACCAGCATCTAGAAGCAAAACTCAGGACAGCTTTTTTTTTTTTTTATTGTATCTAAAGTGTTATAAACTGAGGAACTAGCTAAACCTTTGATATCACCATGTTCAAATATTTGTAAATAGGTCCTGAGTGAACTTGTCACTAAAAATAAAGTATTTGAATGTTAGTGCCAGGTTTTTGACATTCTTTTTATGTCAAAAGTCTTTAAAGTTTTCAACTATATCTCTTCTTCTTACCAAGCTTCCAGTTATATTTTATATAGTTCAAAATTCTAAAGGAATTTCTAAGCAAGATATATGGACAATTTTACAATCATAGAAAGAATTAGATATGAATAAAAGTGCTGAATTATTTTGGTTACATAATATTATTAAGTTTTATAATCCAGTCACTGTCATGTTTGAAATCTACACGATTCTAACTTGTCATTATTAATTCCTTTACAAGTGATGTGTGATATCTTTTCACAAAAGAAAAAAAAATTAGAAGCTTAATTTCTGTCTTACCTTTTTCCAGAGGATAGCTTTTCATCAGTCCTTGGGGACATAACTTCTAACATGTGTGGGCTTTGAAGGAGGTCATGGGGCTCCTACAGCAGGTAAATGGGGTAGGGGGACAGAGTCTATCCTTCAGTGTCCTTGGATCAATTCCTGGTCATCTTGCTGTGAAGGCAAACTCACGCAGTAATACAGCATCACATATAGTTGAGGAAGCCCATAAGTGTTGAAGACATTTGCTTCAGAAATATTCCTGAAGGATGTGACATCGACTGTTTCCAATGAAGCATTTCTTAATGGCCTCGTTCTTAGACACCCTTTGTCCACAGTTCTAGCAGTGAATGGGCTGCGCGTGGCTGTGCTCCTTTGGCATCAATGTTGTTCCTTCTTTTGTCATCTTGGAAGTGAAGATTTGAGAGAGAAATGATTGTTCTTATTGTTCATCTCTTTTTCTTCAAAATTATTTCATTGTGTGTTTCTAAATTTCATATTAAAACACTATTTTGCTGGTGCTTGAAAACTCAAAAATGTCTTGTCTTTTGTGTAAAAATACATAATATTAAAACTCTAGTGTATTCCCAAATTCATAGCTTTCTTTTTTCTCATCATGCCCCTCTATTTACATGCTGTGTCCTTGAACATGTCCCTGTTGGTCCTATTTCTACTAAATGGTCCTATGAATTGATCTACTGGTGTAATGCCAGATTCGTGGGACCCCAATAGACCTCCAGGAGCTGAATCCAATGCAATCACACAAGAGTCTTTATTGCAATCTAGAGCCTGGACTCACAACTGTTTCCCATGCAGCAGTCCCAAGGAGTGAGTCCCGGTCCTTTGTTCAGTGAGATTTTATAGTTTTTGGGGGATACTCTATGTGTCAGAACATCATACAGCAAATCATTTCACACCTCGGGAAAATCAAACAACATGCATACTATTTTGTATTCCCATTTCTTTTTTAAATATTTATTTTTTAGTTGTAGCTGAACACAATACCTTGATTTATTTATTTTTATGTGGTGCTGAGGATCCAACCTAGGGCTGCGCACTTGCTAGGCGAGCGCTCTACCGCTGAGCCACGACCCCAGCCCTTATATTCCCATTTCTAAAGCAACTGTTGAAAGATATTATATATCTGTAACACCTAGTATAATGCTTACCAACAATACCTAGTACCTGGTAAGGATGTGATGGATAGGCTCCTTTCGTTTAGAGTTCATCCAATACTCTGTTTGAGAATGCTCTTGTCCTTTTATGATGAAGTTTAGAAGTGTGAATTTCCTTTTGGCAAGGCGTCCTTGCAGGCAGGATACTATGAGTACTCGTTTCTACTACGAAAGCAAAATAAGACTGGAAGCCAAGACTCAAGGAATTCTGGCCAAAGACAAACAGCCAAATTCTCTCAGAAATGGTTTCCTTGAAGCTATTTGCATTGACCGTGCTTCAGTCCAAATAGCCTTCTTTAAAAGCCATATAGCAGCAGTGTGTGGCAAATCTAGTCATTATAGAGTTCGAAATAGAAGTATTTTGGTATTGGGTAAAATCACCTGTATTATTGCTTCAGCAATCCAATTCATTTTGGAAAGCCACAGTTCATTTTCTGCAGATAATGTAGTATAAAATGCATATCGTTTTGGAATTGGCCTGTCTTTTTAATCACTCAACATCTGAAACTAGTGTGTTGAAGGGATTTTCTTAAAAATACAAGTCAAGAAGCCAATGGAAACTTGACATTTTGCCTTAACGTGTGCATTGAAAGTCATATTCCTAAATAAGATTAAGGCCGTTTGTATCTATGGTTGTCTAGCAGTATAAATAAAAAAAATCTTATAAATAAGAGTTTACTAATTACAAACCCACTATCTCTTGGGATGAAAATAAATATAAGCCATAATCCTTGCCTTTAAAATGTTTGCAATACAGAAAGGTAGATGATATGTATTATTTACTGAAGTATGAATTCATTGTAGAATAAAGTAGTATGTCATTATTTGACAATCAATGACACAACAAAAGTATTGTCATGAGAAAGCAGGAAAGAAAAAGGAATTCCTTTGGGCTGCAATGATTATGGGAATCTATATGGAGGTAAACTCTGAGTTGTCCTTGAAAGAATGTGTGGGCTTTAAAAAAAGAAAAGATAGAAATAAAGGTATTCTTGGTGAAAAAGGAACATTAACGGTGTAATCAAGGCCATGGAGTTAACGTCATTTTGGGGAGAGTATCAGTAAACTGTTTTTTCATGGAGGTAAAAAATTGTATGTAAAAATAGAAAAGGAGTTTTGGGCCACATAATGAAAGAGTGTGAAGGCCAGGTTCATTTGTAAGCAGTGAGGACACATTGAGGAAGAATTTAGTAAAAGAAAAGACTGGATCCAAGTTGAATTTTAGGAAAGTTAGTTTGTCAGTTATGTACCATTTGAAAAAGAAGACAGAGAGACAGGGTAACATGAGGATTAGTGTAGAAGACTAATAAAGCAGGTGAAGTATGAGGTAGAATAGAGAACACATGTAGTTTCTGTGTTCAGCATCTCTCCTTTTCTGAGTCAGTGGTTTAGATGGAGAAGACACCATTCTTCCTCATAAGCTACAGTTGGGTTACAGGCCCCAGGCCAATTAAAGAATTCTATTCCTTTGGTCATAATTACTGGTTCATGAATAGGCACATGATCCAAATTGAACCTATTTCTAGAGCTTTTTCGGTGAGACCCATCAGGAAAGATAGTCTCTTCTTCAGGGATCCTAACATGGTCAGTGGCCATCTTTCCTATCATGTTGTGTGGCATCCAGCCTCCAAGATGGTCCTCCAAAATTTCTTCCCAATATCCATGCCCTTGGGTACTCACTCCTCTTCCATGCCGTATCAGTGTTGGTCTGTGTGACAAATAAGTCTACAGTGGAAGTGATGGTATGTCATAAATGGCACTGGTTAGGGAGAGAGGCTACAGATTCCAAAATGGAATCAATAGATGTAAGGGATTGGATTTTTAGATGTAAGGGAACATACAGTTTTTGAGCTTGACGAAATGGTTATATCGTTAACAGATATAACAATGTCTGAAAGGATTTTTTTTTTTTTGTGAGAGATGAATAGGAGGGGATAAAGAATTTACTTTCAAGCTGAGCCTCTAGATAGTAATATTAGGAATGATATAGTGAATTGTCTGTCACCATATGATTCCTTATTAAGCATGTTGGAGAAGGGATTTGTAATATAACATCCCAAATCCCTTCCAATGAAAGGATTTGTTATTCCATTTCTATTAGTTCTGTCTCTCTCCCTCCCTCCCTCCCTTTCTCTCTGTCACACACACATACTTGAGGGAAGAAATACTGAAAGCCAATGGAGGCAAGAACCCCATTCTCTCTTATTATAGGCCTCTTACCATTGTTCTCAGTTTGTCATTTATTGTTTGGCATGAATTCTGAGCATTCCAGCTTGGTGGACAGGCTAGAACCAAGATCAGCAAACTTGTGGTCACACTCATCTCTCAGCTTTGCAAATTACTTCAGTTCCATTCTTACTTGGTTCTAGTCTCTATACTACTGGCTGACTCACAAAATGCTAAAGAGAGGGCGGGGGGAGAGGGAGGAGGTATTCTGGTAAATTGACAAACCCATGTGTATTTTTCCCATTAGAAATAATTTTATTCCCTGCAACTATCTTTTCCTCCATTGCCCAATATATTTCAATTCCCCTATTCCTTAGTTTTCTTTCCTTTGTCAAAAATTATCATCTATTCTTTTTTGTTATAAAAGCAAAGCAAAACAAAAACCTTTTCTTTAACACAATAATGAAGCAAAAAAAAAATACTTGTAGAAAACAAAACAAATGTAAAATCAAGATAGATAATTGCTAGATTCTTGGCAACTCATAAACAAAATAGCAAATCTTCAGTATTTTGTATTCAGCTATGATGAGCTTCTTTGGTAATAGTTAAAAATACTTTTAGTGATACAATTATATAAGCCATGCTTTTTATATTTTTTTTTCAAGTTTTTGTAATATTTTGAGAACATTTAAAAGACATTTATAGGCTTGAAAAAGCTAACATCTTTCTTTAGTAAGTATCTTATTCATAAGGGGCCAAATCTTGATATTCAGTTGGATTTGTGCAATTACAAGCAAACAAGGAAGTGAGACAATGCAAAGAAAACACACCCACCAGATCCTTGCTTCATCCCCCACCCCCCAACCCACCTTCCTTACTCAGCACCTCAGGATTTACTTAGTACTCTTTCTTTCAAGTCTAGAAAAATCTCTTCTGCTTTAATTATTTGTTGGTATCTGCCTCGATATTTACCATTTACTTTTCCTGCATCTATTTGAATATTTCAATGAAAAGGCCAAGAGCATTCTTCGAAAATGTTTGTTTGGGCAACTGTGACCTAGCAAAAACATTGATAACTTTAGTGATTTTTCTAAAACCACATTACAGAGTTTTATCATTGGAAATATACTTAAAATATAAAGCTTTCTCTTGTCACCTAGGAATGTCAAAAAGACCAGCTGATGCAATATTCACTCACAGTTGTCTGATGAAAGCCGGGGAATTCCTAGTGAAGCATTTCTTTTTTTTAAATTTTTAATATTTATTTTTCAGTTTTCGGTGGACACAACATCTCTGTTGGTATGTGGTGCTGAGGATCGAACCTGGGCCGCACGCACGCATGCCAGGCGAACGCGCTACCCGCTTGAGCCACATCTCCAGCCCCAGGGATTTCTAACTATAATGCACCTGGCCAGAGGGATGATTTAACTTTTTAAATTCTGTCTGAATGAATAAATGCAAACCCAGAGAGTATTAGGTGGGTCAACTGGCTTCACCATTTCCCTTTTATGATGCTTTTCTTTCCCTGTTCCTCACTCCAGCCTCCCTCCTGTTGTGGACAATTCATCTCACCATCGCCTGTTATAATGTAGAAGATATTGTCTTTCAGGATAAAGGCAGAATGCCAAAGTGGGAGGCAAAATTTTGGCAGTAATCTGGGTTTTCTTAAAGACAATGTGCATTCTTCTTCCTTTATTTCCTTAGAAGTGAAAAAGGAATCTCATTAGCTCTAATGGAACAAATTAAGCTGACAAAGTGTTCTTTTATTTTTTCTCTGGTCACTTCAGGGAGAAGATTCCTCAGCATTCTTTGTGAGCGATTTAAAAAAGAAAAGATATTTTGCTTTTTCTTTCAACATGCCTTCTTCAGAATACCAGTGTAATTTAATAATATAATCCCAGTTTCCATGTTGCAAATCTGGTTGCCCTAGTTTAAAATCTTATGTTGAATTGTGAAAATCAAGCATTTGGTTGCCGAGAAGAAAATTCTGTCTTTGAATTGTTTAACTATATAGTCTTGATGGTTTCCACCTCATGTTCCCGCTCCCCATCCCAGAAAACCATTTCCTGTCTGGAAAACCATTCCTTCTTTACTATGGACATTTTATACAAATGCAAAAAAACCCTTAAGTAATTTTGGATTTCATTGACTTTTCTCTTACAAATTAGTCTTATTCTCTGAAAAGAATAAAAAGGTTTGATTTTATTTTTGTGTCAAAGGAAATGCGGTTTGTGATTGACTAAAAAAGGAAAGGTACTGGCCTATGTTAAAACAATTAGCCTTGGAAATTCAGAGACTAGCTTTGGATTGTATAAGTTAAGACAATATGTCAATTCTCTAACCTATGTAAAAGAGATCTAAGACACTCTAGAGGTATTGAAAATTTAGGAATGGATAGGCAACTTTGTATTTGAACTTAAAATTTCTAAAATAATATTCAATAAATGTCACATTTAATTTATTTGGGGGAATATTAAAAAGCAAAAGTGTAAGAGAAATCAGAGATGGCTCTAATCTGAAAGCATGCCTCACTATGGGGACTAGTCCATGAGATTTTAATAATTATTGTAATTTAATAACTTCTACCAGAGTTGTTTTTTAAATGCTATCCACAGGCCTGGGGACCTACCAACTGAAGTGACTTGAGATGGGTGAGGAAGTCTGGTGATGACTAAGAGAAGCGTCAGACTCCTGTGGTCTTCTCTGCCACTAGAAGGCATAGTCTGGCCAGAGTTATTTTTTATTTTTATTGTTTTAGCAGTCAGTGGACAATGCCTGGACTTGGGTTTTCACATGGCTCATTTCCTAGCACTATTGCACAGTCCATTCCTCTGGTAGCCTGAAGCAAACTTTGACTGGTGAGCCCATAATTTCAGTGCTGAGGATCCTATTTTGAGACTCTGCACTGTCTTCCAATCCTTTCAATGACACAATTGCACATCCTTCATCACACAGGTGACCAAACCCAAGAGTATAGAAGGATCAGTGCTGAGCTCTCAGCATGATGCCAGCTCTGGCTACAAAGTCTGAAGCCCTAGGTGGTTCTCCCACCCATAAGAGCTTAACTCTGGAAAAGTCTTCTCTCCCTGGCCTCAGTGTCTATAAAATGAGACTTTGTGAGGAATTCATAATTTGAAATCTTGCTACTTGAAATTTACAGAAATTGTCTTAGATTATAGATGTGTAGACATTGGAGTGCCATTTTAGGAACTCTGCTTCTTATAAGATGCATGTAGCGTACTTTTAGATGGATACTTAGGAGATGATGCCAGTCCATTTGTAACTAGGACCAGAATTATAATAGCTTTATTCTTTTCAGAACATGAAGCTTTATGAGGAATTCAGAATTTTGGTGTTCTTAGCTCACCAAATGATATCTTTTCCAGCAATATCTTCCATTGACCAGCTCTTTTCTAGAGACAAATTTTAGCCACATGCATAATCACTCAATTTTTCTCCATTGGAATCTACTTTCATTTTTTCCAAAGAAAATTGTCTGATTTTTTCCCCCTCTAGGGAGGTTTTGGGCATTTCTCCTTATAGGTAGTAGCTTGAATTTCACCAGGGTTGCCTAGGTTTTTCTCCCTGCCTTCTCTCATCTCCTTCAATTTACAGAGGCTTTGATCTGAAGTCTAGTACCTTTCTCTAGCTCTAGAAAATTTACTTTTATTATTTATCTATTTTTCTCATTTCATTGCTTGTATTATATCCTTCTGAAACATACATGATGATTTTTTCTTTAGTATTGTATTCTGGGAGAATCTGTCAGTTTAATCTCTTAGTTCTAAAAGTTCATCTCCAACTATGTATACTCTAGAATTCAGTTCATTTATTAATATTTGAAGATTCCCTGTTTTTAATCCTGTGCATAAATAATTGATTTAATTATAATACCTTAATTCATAGCACAATCTTCTAATTTGCCCATATAAGAATCTTCCTTCATTCATTAAATTTTTAAAACTTCATCCCTGGGCTGGGGATGTGGCTCAAGCGGTAGTGCACTCGCCTGGCATGCATGCGGCCCGAGTTCGATCCTCAGCACCACATACAAACAAAGATGTTGTGTCCACCGATAACTAAAAAATAAATATTAAAATTCTCTGTCTCTCTCTCTAAAAAAAAAAAAAAAAACACTTTATCCTTGATTTGTATTCCTACCACTGTTTCTATTTAAGATGCTGGATATATGTTCCTAGAAATGAATATATTCTTTTATGCCAGAAGATATTTTGTTGTTTTCTGTGTTTTTCTTAATAAATAGCTATGAAGATTATACATACATATGTTTTAAAATTTTATATATGTATATGTATGTATATATATATATATATATATATATATATATATATACATGTATATAAAATATAATATATTTTAAATTTGGCAATAATGGTTTGAGTCTCAAGACCTCAACTTATTTCTTTTTTTAAAAGCTATTCTTGCTAAATGGAATATTTTCTCAAATCTCTCCAAATATGTTAATTATGGTTAAAGTCTTATTCTGTTGTGTCCATTGATTTTTTTGTAGTTTTAGTTGTTCTGTTATTTGAATTGAGTGATCCTTTCCAGTTGTGTTTATATTCCTCCTGTCTTTGGTGATGATTTGTTCTACTATTGGTGAGGGTGTTTTTTTTTCTTGGCTAGATGAGAATTCATGTTTACTTTTCTGTTAAGTCAGGTCCCCCCCCCATTTTTTTTTTGCACTGATGCTGTTTATTTTAGTTTTAAAAGGAAAAACAAAGGCAGTCCTTTCCAGTAGCTAAAATGGCTGAACTTAATGTTTAATTAAAAACGGTAGTGACAAAGCCACATTTCCATTTTCCAATTCACAAAGATAAAGTTTTCTTTAGAAAAATACCTGATGGGGCTGGGGATGTGGCTCAAGCGGTAGCGCGCTCGCCTGTCATGCATGTGGCCTGGGTTCGATCCTCAGCACCGCATATAAACAAAGATGTTGTGTCCGTCCAAAACTAACTAACTAACTAAATAAATAAATTCTCTCTTTAAAAAAAAAAAAGGTACCTGAAACAAATTACAAATATTCTAAATGATTACTATTCAAACATTATCATTTCAATAAAATTAATATTATATCAGTTCTTTTCTTTGTAAATAGCAGGACTGAATGCACAATCTTGTTTAGATTGTCCAGTGTTTGGGCAGTTTCTTAATTAAGTGACTTATTTATTTTGTTCCTCTTACACTTTACTCCAGGATCCAGAGGAAGTGGACTAGAGGGTGAAAACCAACTTAACACTGGTAAGGCTGGTTTGACCCCAGGCCGCTAGGGGCACTATGAATGGGAAAAAACTCCAGGTGGGCTCTGATTCCCAAGTGGAGGGAGGGTCTCAGGGAGGAGGACTGGGGCATGACTCCTAAGGAAGGAGGTGACTAAGGGACCTGGCCTCCTGGGTGAGGGAGGTCAGTTTTATGGGCCCAGACCCCATGACTAAGTGGCCTAGATGGTTTTCTCTATCCAGTCAGTGAATTTGCAGAGGTTGGTGTAGACACCTGGCAGACCAGGATGGCCACACCAGACTTGTTTGAGCAGCCTTTTAAATGTACATTACAAAATTGACATGATTTTATCTTCTTGTCCAGAGGCTCCAGGGTCTGGGGAACAGAGAAAGATGGCTTGATCGGTACTTGGTTAGATAGGAGTCAGCCATTCCGGCGTGCCATTGCACAGAAGGTTGACTAGGGTAACTGAGTGCTGTGTATCTCCAAAAGCTAGAAAAAAGAATTTTTAAATGTTTTCATCAAAAATAAATGATAATGGGCAGTAGATATGTTTAATGTGACTATACAATATATCAAAACTTCATATGGAGTCACATTAAGATGTATAACTTTTGTAGTTTTATGAACCAGCTAATTTTTTTTAATTTTTAAAAAATAAAAAGGACCTGTTTCCAACTCTTGGCTTTTAATCAATGAAGTTCATCAACTTTCATACTCGTATTTTCCATGGACATCTGCAGTATGTCCCAAAATTTCACCAAATTCTGGGAGGTGGGCCTTGGATGAGCAGTAGGATTCGGATTTTCTTCACACAACTCTCTGAACTGGTAGAATTTCTGGGCCATGAGGAGTTTGGGCACTGCCTGCTGTGATTTGGATTTTCCCTAGAACAGGTCCTATCCATATCCTTCATTATTTATCTGGAGCTCAGCCACTGGTATTGTCAGGAAAGAGCCATGAACAGTTGAAGGGTTTTCTAAGGAGTGAACATGTTCAGCCTGTTGCCTAGGGAACGCCAGCACTGTCACAGCCCACATTTTTTGGTTAATATAGGTTTAATTCCCTATTCACTATGCTGGAAATCTTCCCTGTTGCAAGCTGCTTCTTGCTTCCATTGCAGTGTAGGGTGAATACTTTTCCACTGCCAGGCAGATGTGCTCAGACCCAGAAGAGTAGCTCTGCACAGAGCAGCTGATGCCTTTAGGTTCCATTTTTAATGATAAAGGAAAGCAGCAGAATGTATGGCCTAGAGGGCTGGTGCATTTGTTTTCGAGGGGTGTCCTAACAAAATCACAACCTGGATGGGTAAGAGAAATTTATTCTTTCATAGTTCTGAAGGCTTAAAGCCTAAAATCAGGGTGTTGGCAAGGCCATGCAACCTTTGAAGCCTCCAGGGGAGGATCCTTCTTTGCTTCTTTCAGCCCTTGGTGTTCTCTGGTTTATGATCACAGAACATCAGATTCAACCTCTGTCTTCACATGGTTGTCTTCGCTCTGTGTCTATGTATCTCTGTGTTTTCAGATGGCATTATCCTTTCTGTGTCTTTTTCCTCTTCTTATCAGGGCACTAGTCATATTGATTGAGGGATCACCATACTCCACTAGAACCTTATCTAAAAAAGTTATATCTAAATGACCTCTTTCCAAGTAAGGTCAATTCTGAGGCACTGGGATATAGGACTTTCACATATTTATTTGGAGGTGGGAACATAATTTAGCCCATAACAGTGGAAAAGGCTTCCCTTCCTCTCCTTGTATATGGACCTGCTTCTTCATGCCCAGAGTTAGTCTGTGACTCTTCTCTTCCAGAACTCCCACTTTAGAGACCTGTACATGACAGTTTATCCTGGTGGCAAATGTTCCAATCAGACTGCCTTTTTATTTCTCTGCTGCTTATGTCACTGTGGAAGTCTCCTTGGACTGCTTCTCGGGCTCCAGCATCCAAAACAGGAGACTCTGCCAGTCTTTGAGATTTATTTATAAATGAGTTCTGCAGCCAAGTTTTTGGGTAAAAGTCATCACTGACCAGATTTTCTGACTTTGGTCCTTTAATGACTCACCCAGTGATTTCTCCAGGGCTGATTTGGTTTGGCTAGGATGGAGTGTAAAATTCATCTGGAGTTTTCTTAAGAACTGTTACTTACTTTTGTAATGGCCTCTCTTTGAATCTTGTGAGGCACTTTCTCTCTTATTTCTCTGTTAGCCTGATCCCATCTATTTCCTCCTCCTCCAAGTGCTTTTTATGTTCCAGAAATTCCTCAAATTTTCTGGTTTACCAATGGTACATTTTCCTGGTTTTCAGTCTTACAGACCCTTATTTAAACATAGCTTTTTGCATTTGGGTAGAAGACAGGCATACCACAATGACATGGTGTAAAGTGTTGGTCTAAACTAGGGATCATCAAACTTGTTTTGCAAAGGACAAGATAGTAAATATTATGGGCTTTATGGGCTAAAATATCTGTGTTGAAACTACTTAACACTGCTGTTATAGTGTAAAACAGACATAGGTCAAAAATAAAAATGAGTGGAAGTGCTGTGTTCCAATAATACTTTGCTTTTACAAACAGGCAGTGGATCAGTTGCAACATATTCCAGAAACCAGTGGTTCTCAAACTTATCATGCATACACATCTTTGGAAGGGCTTGACAAAACATAGATTGCTCTCTTTACCTCCAGCATCTGAGTCAAGAGGTCTGGAGTGGGGTCCCAGAATTTGCATTTCTAGTAAGCTCCCAGGTGATGCTGAGATTACTGATCTTTAGACTATATTTTGGTACCCTTACACTTACCTAAGTCATTTTTTGTTTTCTAACCACCAATTATTTAGTTATTTACTAGTAGTGTAACCATATTCCTCATTCATTCAGTCATCCAACAAATATTCAACAAATATGAATACCCAACAAATATGAACTTCTACTCTGTGCCAGGCTCTGTTCTAGGGTGTGATAATATTGTCATGAATAAGATGAAAAAAGAAAGCCAGTAAGAAGAGTAGAGTGGTACAGGAAGATAACTATTTTAGATAGTGTAATCAGGAGAGGTCACTTGGTTTTTAATTTTTTAATTTTTTTTGGTATTGGGGATTGAATCCAGAGGTGCTTTACCACTGAGCCACATCCCTAGCCCTTTTCGTATTTTTATTTTAAGACAGAGTCTTGCTGAGTTAATTAGGGCCTTGCTAAATTGCCAAGGCTGGTCTTGAACTATTGATCCTCCTGCCTTAGCCTCCCAAGTCCATGGGATTACAGAGGCGAGGTTACTCTGAAGAAATGACATCTCAACATATATGTGAGTGATGCAGAAGAGTTATCATGTGAAAATTGAGATGTAGGCAGGATATTCCAAACCATTGTGCCCTCAGCTGGAATGAGTCTGTGCTTGAGCAAAAGCAAGAAGACTAGTGTAATGGGAGTGGCTGAGTGAGGTAAAGCGCATAAGAGATGGATTCAGAAAAGTGGGCAGGGTCCAGGTATTTTAGGAATTTTCAGGTCAGGGTAAAGAGTTTGTGTTTTATCTTAAATTGTATGGGAAAGCATTAGAGGGGATTGTTCAGAGGAATGGAATGAAAGCCTTTATGTTTTTGAAGAATCACACTGCTTGCTGGGTGGAAAAATATTCTGGTGGTGGTATAAGGGGCTGAGAGCAAGAGTGGAAGCAGGTAGACAGACCAGTTGGGACATTTACTGCAGGAATCGTAGGAGAGGGATTACAGCAGCCTGGACCAAGAAAATTCAGTGATGAGATGCAGTTGGAAGCTGAATGTATTCTGCTGGTGCAGCCAATAGAATTTAAAGATAAATGAATATGGATATGAGGTAAAGAGCAGTGTTAAAGAAAAACCTTGGAGTCTGTCTGGAGTAAATGGGTGAGAATGGGAAGGAAATTAAGATTTTAGATTTAAAATTTTGCATTTGAGATGTTTTTCACATTTTCAAGAGGGGTATCAGAAGGCAGTTAGATATCACAGGCCTAGAGATCAGGTAAAGGCTAGGCATACAAATCTGGAACTCATTAACATACTTTTCATGTTTTATATTTAAGGCCCGGGAACCCAAGGAAATCAGCTATGTTGTGGGTGTTGGTGAAGAAGAGGAGGAAGTTGAGTTACCCTTGCTAACAATGAGATGATGGGAACTAGAAGAGGAGCCTGCAAAGGAAACAAGATCTGCAAAGAGCATGGTTTCCCAGAAGCCAAGTAAACAATATGTTTCAGTAAAGAGTCCTAATACTAGTCAGATGTTACTGGGTAAGCAAATAAGATGAGGACTGAGATGATCTCTTGATGATCTTGACAAGACTGGTGCAATGGAACAGGGAGGGCTAAAGCTGTTCAGATTTTTTTTTTTTCATCAAAAACAGTGGGACTTTCTACAGGTCTGAAAGAAAACAATTGCCAACAATTAAGCTGTAATTTTCAATAGTGAAGATGAAATAAATACAATTTTAATCCCCATTTTTTTTTCTTATAGCATACAACCATTATAGAACACAGAAAGTATATCAACATTTAAAAAAAAAAAAAAAAAAAAACTTTTCCAGGTGGTGAGAAAAAGAAAACAAATGGAAGCTTGGAGAGGAGGAAAGAAGTGTGGACAAAAGGGTAAATGTGTATAAACCTGGTCAAATTCATCTTCTTTAGTGTGGGTGACTGTAAGTGAGGAGGAGTTTAACCTGTGCCTCCCTCTCTCCCAGGTTAGGGAGGTTAGACAAGAGCATGGTTTCTCCTGGACCATTCCATACTTCCCCAAGGAGACCTTCCTTCTTCCCTCTGTCCTCCTCCATACATGTTGGTGGTTTCAGTGGCGAGTGGCTGAAGCACTGGTTCTTTTGAAATTATAGCACCTCTCTGCAAACCCCATCTGACCCCACAGCTGGCTACTCTGTGAAATTAGAATGACTATTTATGGGGCTGGGGATGTGGCTCAAGCGGTAGCGCGCTCGCCTGGCATGCGTGCGGCCCGGGTTCGATCCTCAGCACCACATACCAACAAAGATGTTGTGTCCGCCGAGAACTAAAAAATAAATAATAAAAATTCTCTCTCTCTCTCTCTCTCTCTCTCTCTCTCTCTCTCTCTCTCTCCTCTCTCACTCTCTCTTTAAAAAAAAAAAAAAAAAAAAAAAATAGAATGACTATTTAGCACCTTTGGTTCCCAGCTGTTATCCTAGTTGCCAAAATCGGGGAATGTAGAGCCCACATTGTTACAAGGGCTTGTGAACAGGGTGGAAGAAGTAACAAGAAGACAGAGCTCCTGGTCCAGCAGCCCAATGAACTTTGACCTCTATGACACACATAATAGGCTTTTGTTAAGAGATTTTGATCAAGAGGTTTTTTTTTCTTCCTATTCAATAAAAATAAACCCACCCCTTGAATTCTCATGCTGTTTAATTTCACTGTGCAAATCCATTTGTAATAGGTACAATTTTGATTTATAAGATGTGGGTTGAATTCATTTCCTATGGTCATGTGTTCAGCAGGCACCAATCCCCTGGGCTTGATCATCAGTACCCCTGGGCTTAGCTCCCAGTTCTTTCACTCTTAGTCATTCATGTCCAGCTGAGGTACAGGTGAGAGTCTTGGTTCTAAGATCAACAGGTTCCTTACCATTACAACTTTGCTGCCTTTGTTCATTTTCCCTCTTCTCTCTATTCCATGCTGTTCAGAAATACAAAGATTTTGCTGAGGGAAGCCTCGTTTTTAGTGGGGTCATGCCTCCAGGCAAGGGATTAGAAAATTCAGGTGACCTCATCATTCTCTTCCAATTCAGTAATTTTATAGCTGCAGGAACTGTTAACTTGTTCTTGGCACAGTTAAAATGAGCATCGGTGAGAAATGATGGTAATGTGACATACTAGCACGAGAGGACTGAAAACCCCCAGTCAGCTGAAGAAGTTCGATTGGTCCAGAAGAAGGTATTGGACTTTAGCTTCAGGTCATGTACAGTGGTCACCAGTGAGTGACTTATTAATTTATTCAAGTGCAGGATTATTTAAAAAAAATAAAAGGTGGAATAATCTGTGACCTCTTCAAAGGGCTCTTGAAAACACCTGAAAAAAAAAACTGGCACACAGAAAGAGGACTTCTAATTCATTGAATAAAACAGCACTAAATCCACACTGGAAAATTTCTAACACCTTTACTTTGAAGACTGCTTTTAGAAAAAAAAAAAAGAAAAGCTATTACATCTTGTTTATTTTCTTGGAAGAAAATTCTAGACATAGTGATAATAAAGAAAATTACATAATTTTATTATGAATTTGTATGTTTAATTTTACAGATTTTGCAATAATAGGCCATAATTTCTTACATGCTTCCACAGACACATAAACTATGGCCTGAAAATGACATCAGAATCATATACTTCTTTTTTATTGTCATAAGACATTAAATGTAACTCACTATTAAAATACTAAAGACATCATATTTCAACAGTTTTTAAAAACCCAAGTCCTTGTTGAACAAATGTTTAAAGGAAATAGAGCCCAGGTAGATCACTGTGAGCAGGAAAAGCAGCTCTGCTTGGAGAAGGAAGAAGGCACTGGGCTCAGGTCGGCGAGGATCCAGGGGCTGTTCCTTCTGCTCCAGGGAGAACTGGTGTGACGATCCTCCGCCACTGTGTTAACCACATCAAAAGCTTTATTTAAAAATTAACTTTTTAGTCAGGTGCGGTGACGCACACCTGTAATTCCAGCTAAGCAGAAGGATCACAAGTTCCAGGCTAGCCTGGGCAATTTAGTAATACCCTGTCTTGAACTAAAAAAACGAATAGGACTAGGGATGCAGCTCAGTGATAGCGCACCTAGCACATGTGGTCTCCATCCCATGTTCCACAAAAAATGAAAACAATCCTCTTCAAAGAGGCAGGGAGATACCTTCCTTTCCCTTCTCTCTGCCCAAACTTATGCTTTTCATAACTACATGTGTGTGCCTTGAAACTAAAACAACGCACTGCATCCCTTAGCAACTGAGATTATTGTAAACAACTTACAACGTATAGACTACACTTTCTGGTTTTGTTTTGGTTAAAAAAAAAAAATCTGTTCCTTCTATAGAACTTTCTATTCTGCTTAATAGCATTATCCTTCAAGTCATCCAGGTGGAAGGAATCCAAGATGTCCCATCCTAAAAGCTTTCTTTTCCCTCTGTACTCATATTCTGTTGGTCATAAATTTCTGGAAATTCTGTCCTCGATATTCATTATTTCTCCTCTTTTCTTCGTAACTTCCATGCAATGACCTTCATTTGCAAATTTGTTGTCTGTGTCCTAGGATATTGCAACTGTCTTCTTAAATATCTTTAAGGCTAGGTTGGGGATGTGGCTCAAGCAGTAGCGCGCTTGCCTGGCATGCGTGCAGCCCGGGTTCGATCCTCAGCACCACATACCAACAAAGATGTTGTGTCCGCCGAGAACTAAAAAATAAATATTAAAAATTCTCTCTCTCTCTCTCTCTCTTTAAAAAAAAAAGTATCTTTAAGGCTTTCCAACCTTCCTTTATCCTTTGCCTCTCACCATCAGATTCATCTCTATGGTATATAGTGATCTTTCTGAAGTGCAACTAATGACGTTAAGCCCTTTTCAAGTTTTTAGTGGCTTCCCCATTCCTGGAAGGACAAAGTCCAAACACAGTTTCATTTCATGCAACGGACCTTGGTGATCCATCCAGTCTTCGCCTATAGTTTATCTGGAGTTTTGTCCACAGATTCTGTTCCAGAAGATTTGAACTAGACCTTTCAACAGGTCATGACATACCAGTCCTCCCATTCTGTTGGCAGGACTCCTACTTATATTTTAATATGCAGCTCAAATAGTTCCTTGTTTTCTGGATCAACATCATACCTTTCCAACTTTACCATTCTAAACAAAGAGTCATTCCTTCCTTTGTGATTCCAGGAAGGCTGGAACTTGATTTCCCATTCCCAGCACTACAGGTGCAGGCACCTGGCCATGCAGGTGAGAGTGCAGGCATGCAACTGCTGTGGATTTGCATCTAATGTTACTGTGTCTGTTAGTGTAGATACAGTCTGTGTTGATTTTGAGATGAGTGTTTCAGGAATAAACCTGGTTAGAATAGAAAGTTCTGTGGAAATAGTCATACCGTACCTCATAAATATGTGCAACAATTATGTGTTAATAAACAATTTTTAAATTTAAGGAGATGGAATTGCTAACTACCCTGCTTTGATCATCATATACTGTGTGATATGGTGCAGTATCACACTGTACCCAAACATGTACAATTAAAATAATAATAGTAAACACAATAAATTTTTATAGAGAATAAAAAAACCAATAATCATAAGTGCTGAATATACTTGTATTGTAGATTCAGATGGCATATTTTTCATTACTTATGATACATGTTTGGTAGGTATAAAAGACTGGTATTTTAAGGCCTTTCATCACTTATAGTGTTATATACTCTGACAAATTAGATGTGATTGTTTTTGTTATGCTTAGTTTTATCAACAGAAAATATGCTAAAGATCAGTATTAAAAATGTTGTTTTGCTTTGAATCAAATGTGAAAGAAAATACACAAATTTCAAACTCATCACCCATAAACAGAGAGAGAAACTGGGATCCTCAAGTGGTCATTTTATTAACAAATACAAATTTGAAATGTTTATGATAAAACATGTTAACATTGAACAAAAATGTGTGTAAATAGTAATTCTACAACTGAGAAGACATCTCAGTTTTGTTAATTTTGGTGACGTCTTCCCAACCACGTCTAATTTTCAGTATCTTCTTCCTTAAGCATGGCAGGAATAGTACAGTTTTACATATCAGGACAACGATTGGGAGAAAAACAGCTATCATAAAAGTTGGAGGTGTATACCATACAAATTGTTTTATATCTACCCATTTATTCCAGGCAAAAATCAATGCATGTATTGTACCAAGTAGAAGTGAAACAATTCCTAGTTTGCTCTGTAAAAGAAAAACAAAATTACCTTAGTGAATTTTGGTTCAATAAGAGTTTGTTCCATCCTATTTCATCTGAATCTGTTCTGTTGCTTGGGAAACCTTCCATTTGTTTATTAGTGTTTTCCTAACACATTTCTCAACAATGTTCATTCACATATTTCTACGCATTTTACATATTCCCCCTTATCACCTCACTTTTTGGGTAATGTTCTCATCTCCAGGCTAAACTGAGAAAATTCACAGTCTTCCTTTCAGTCTCAGGTGATCAATACTTCTATCTTTTCTTTCTCTGCCATTTTGTTCATCTCTTTTATGATATTTATTTTATCATGCTTTGTCTTATGCATTTGCTTAAACTAAAGACTCTTATTTATCACAAGGGTCACTGCAAAGTCAACATGAAGTGCACATTTCAGGTATTCAATCAAGGTAGGTTGGCCAAATATTACTGCAAATATCAGCTTGACTTCAATGATCTTATTAAACTGTGAACACAACTAATGTGATTCACTCTGATTTTGGTAAATGAATACTAAAGTGAATGAATATGTTTTTCAAAAAAATTAAACATTCAGATGAAATGGGAAAATACTTGTAATTATTTCAATGTTTCAGCAAAATCTAGTGATGTAAAGAAAAATTTGAGCTTTCTTTGGAATACTCTAACATCATACAGATTAGGTACTTATAAATAGTTGCTCATGTATATAATTTTATGGCATTCTCATAATAGCTCTTCTAGGTGACTTTTGATTTCTATTCACTTTATTGGAAATGGTCATGAGTCTGCCAGAATGAATCTAACTCACAATTACTGTACTCTTGAACCCCAATAAATACAATTAAGTAGTTAAATTTATATTTTCAGATATGAATCTCTTAGGTAAATCATAGTGTAACTCTGAATGAAAAGTTACTAGATTAGTCATTGAAAAATACACATATTTGGTTGCAGATTAATCTTACCAAATGTGTACAGTATACTTATTATAATCTGGGTATTGTACCTACAGTGGAATGAACTCAGTTGCTAAGATGCAGTGTTTGAATCTCTAATTAAATCTGAAAAATTATACTCAGCTCATGTGTGGCAGGCAAACATTTCCTGAGGAACAGAGAACTCCAATGGCTTCCAGGCTGAACATACACACTTGAAAAACACTTTGCTTAGAGAATGCGGTATCATCTCTAAATCACATTGGGATAATTCAGATGCAGAGATATTTCCCAGCTTAATTAGATGTGTTTGTTGGATATGATGTGCAGATATGTAGAAAGGACAGTGGGGAATGTCTGACTTTGTGGAAATTTCAAAAGATGTCCACCCATGAAAGTTAAGGCTATGTAATTAAAACAATTTTGGCAGTGCTCATGATGGAATTAAATTTAGTCCTTTGAATTTTACAGATATGGGCCCCCTTCTGAAGTCTGGCACAATGATCTTCTTAAGTGTAATCTTCCACTAGGAGATAAATTTAAGTAAATCTAAGATAGTTTTTGAGTCCCAGGAGTATTTAGAAACTTCAAAGGAGTAAACTATCTAAAATGTAACTTGGGGAAAAGCAGGTCTTAAAATGAGATATTAGAATACCTTTGGTTAATAAAAGTCTTTATTTTTAATGAGAGATTTTTCACCCTAGATAGTATAAAACTGTGCAATTTAAAACGCATGACTCAAGTCAGGGGATGGGTAAAATAATTTTTTAATTTGTAGGAACTATTAACCAAGGATATTCCTAGAATATCACATTATAGTTATTAGGTGGGTAGCAAATATAACAAGTTTCAAATGTTAGGATATTTTTCTTTTAGTGATGCCTTTTATTTATGTCTATAAAATGCATCCTATTTAGAAGCAATAGAGAAAAAACAAGAGAACACATTATTAACTGGAACAAGTGTGGGATATTTATATTGGAAGGCATTTGTTATTCTTTATGGGCTACGGTCAAATATTTAATATTAGAAGCACAAAAAATTGGCCTCTCTGAGGGACTAGAGTTACTTTAAATCATTTACCTGAATGTAACGGAATTCTCTCCATGTCAAAGAGTCGCTCACAGATGGAATAGATGTCACAGCCAACAAAGTCAGTATTGCAAGTCCCACAATTCCCAGAGATACATAAATCTCCATTCTCCAAACATCGTGCTCAATCCAGGCATCTTCTTTATTTTGTTGGACCTACCAGAAGGTAAAAGAGGAAAGAAAATACGGAAACCACACTCATTTCTCACCTGTGAATCTCTTATACATGCTTTGTCTAAAATGAGCCTACACAATTTGTAACTTTGTATTTTTTTTACATTCCTTTAAGAGTAATTCAGAGCTTTCTTTCTTTATATTAATATAATATTTATATAATACATTTTAATTATCTAATAATTATTTAGTGGTCTACTTATATATATATAAATATATATGTATATTTAGTATATATATATGTGTGTGTGTGTATATATATATATATATATATATATATATCCATACATATATATATTTATTATTTATTACTAGGGATTGAGAACAGATGCCAGAGGCCCTTAACCACTAAGCCACATCCTGGCCCTTTTTAAAATTTTTTATTTTGAGACAGGGTCTCACTAAATTGCTTAGGGCCTCACAAAATTGCTGAGGCTGGCCTTGAATTTGTGATCCTCCTGCCTCAGCATCCTGAGTTGTTGGGATTACAGGCATGCACCACCCTTCCTGGCAACAAAATATTTTTTTAATATTGTTAAAGTTGTACTTTATTTTCAGCTTAAAGAACATTTCTTAATATAAAACTATACAACTAAGCCCTAATGTGACTATAATAAGATTTTAAAAAATTAGATAACTTTCTCAATCCAGGGTTTCAATGGGGGCTTGGGGTTTTGATATTACAATGAGAAGAGATTAATTTGTTAGTTGACTTAGACTTTTTAGTTTAGTAATACTGCCAACATCTTTATCCTACCTGTTGGTATGCCCATTTTAGCAACTTGTATCTGTAGGATCGCCTCATTGGATAAGACAGACTATAAATTGCATGTAGAACAGCAAAAAAGAAACTGAGAAGCCCAAACTGCTTTCTTGTTAACATCCACCTATCTAGCCAAGGTGGGAACTTCTTATACTTCGTTCCATTGCGAAGTTGTACAATTGCTGCTATCACGCCTGGCAAATAAACCAATGCCAAGAGGGTGATGGAAACCACTGGCAAGACTTTGTTAATGACCAGGATTGGAATCCTATAAAAATACTGTTGATGGTCAGTAACTAAAGGATGAATTATTTCCCTCAGGAGAGTGTAAAGAAAGGTCAGAGATGATATAATAGCAGCTATTTTAATTGGCAGACGCCATTTTGGAAAGAGTTCCTGTTTGTGCTGAAGTTCTGAGGGGCAATCAAATTCATCAACATGGGCTGTTTGCTGCAAATGCAAAAGCACAGGTCTTTTTAGCATGCTGGTCTCTCCAGTGTCCTTAGTCTACAAAAAAAGAGAAAAGATATATCTTAAAATTGAACAAAACAGTTAAATTTTCCTTAATCTAATTAATTATGGCCCAGTCATTGTGCTTCTCCGTGAACAAGGGCATTGAGAATCTTGCTTTGGATATTGGTCAGATAAAGATAGCATAGTCTATGTAACTGACTAAAGGTCTACTTGGCTACTTTGAAATTCTCCATTCATTTCTGTTATTCACTTGTTTTTAAGAAAAAAGAAACACATACTTCCAATACCTCCACAAAAGCATAGGCCCTTGTGTCTATTTTGAAGATGTGAAATAATGGAATATGGCAACAGAGAAGTCAAAATTGAAAAAAGGTTTTTAAAATCACAATAATCTCTGGTAAAATAATAAACTTATAAATTGTAATAGTTGTGTTTGTTTTGCAAATATTTTATTGGTTCCTAGGTAACTCTTGGTAATGCACTGAAGAGCGAATTATTCATTAATTCAAAACATGAAGGATCAGGAATAATATGGTCATGACTATTCTGGATAAATTATGGATAAAAATCCATAATTTCCATCATGTAGTCTTGCTTTATATAGTTTATTTTTTTAAAAAAAAACTCATTTGTTTAAGTATTGATAGACATATATACTATCAGAAGGTAAAACAAAGGCTATATATAACTAGTTAAATCCCACAGAGATGATGTATTTCCTGAAAAAGTTAGTCTTGATCCAGTTGAATTTCTAGGTAGTCAACAATTCAAAAGAAGATATATTGAATAATTTGTCATTTCTCCATCTGATACACAGAAAAATTTTAAAAAGCTCAAAATGAGATTTAATATCAGTGTTTCATATTGTGCTATTATTATGAATAAATTTGCTTCTCACTCAATGCTATTATTCACTTTTATAGCTCTCTATATGGAACCAGAACATTTTAATGCTTTAAATGATGTTAGTGATTATCTTGTTCATTTCATTTTATGCAGAGTAACTCTAAATCACATGGTTCTCTATAATTTTCAGTGTTTAAAAAATGATCCCTTTTACCATTTGAATTTTACTTTGAGTAATAAATCACTGTTACATCCAATGCTTATTCTGATTACTCCATCTAGAAAGGCTATAGCTTCTGTCATTTCTTCATGTTAATACAGACTAAGTATAATTAACTGAGATCAATTCTCTGGTTAAGAGTGAAGAATTATGGAACAGCAAGGAAAACAACTTGAAAAGGGAAATGATTTTGTTTTACGTACACAGTTACTTTTATAGGGTATGTGTTTATATTTTCTTAATTATTTTTTTCATTTTATGTGATTAAGATAAGATAAATAATTTCTGTTAAAAACTATACTTGAAACAATTCAGAAAGGTAAGAGTTTGGAACTAAAATTTTCTGCCTCTTTTTAAGCCAAATATTATAATAAGAAACATTTAATCCTGTGGTTGACCAAAAGTGGGACAAGGGATTCTTATCCAAAAGTGATTTTTTTTGGTTGAACAATGAATCATCAATTTACTTGGTGATCTCTTAGTAAGCTGCCACAGTGTCTGTGAGAAAAATGTTTTCTTACAAAATTATGTTATATGGCATTCTACTTAAATTTTTTTTTTTAATATTTCTTTTACAGACTGTTAGAATTGGAAGGAACTTAGGGATTATCTCATTCAACTCTTTCTTTCACTTTTTTGTTTTGGTATCAAGGAATGAAACCAGGGGTGCTGAACCACTGAGCAACAACCCCAGCCCTTTTTATTTTTTATTTTGAGACAGGGTCTTGTTAAATTGCTTAGGGTCTTACTAAGTTGCTGAGGCTGGATTTGAACTTGCAATCCTCCTGCCTCAGCCTCGGAATTACTGGGATTTACAGGTAGGTATGTACTACCATATCTGGCTCTAACCTTTTCACTTTATAGATAAACCAATGCCCAAAATTTTCAGTGACTTCTTGAAGGTTATTCAGCTCAGTCCCCGAATATCAGTCAAGGTACTATTTCTCTCATATGTACCACACTGCCCGTTACCATCACAGTATTAGTGACAGGAACCCAGTGCCCATATCAGCAGACTAGGATGAAAATCACTTTCACAACACCAGGAGATACAGAATGGCATTTGAATTAGGTTTAAAGATTTTAATTATTAAACCCTATTTTTATTATTTTACCAAAAAATCATCATCTTCTAGATTTTTCCTAGGCTTCGTTTTCCAAAGTTCTTGGTTTGTGGTATCTTTTCTGCTATCCATGAAGTCTAGAAAATAGTATGGCTTCAGCCACCTAGAAAAATAAAAAATAAGTAATCTTTTCAAGTCTATTGTATTTATGATGTTAATGTTTGATGGGATGATATGGAGGATTTACTCACTTAAATATTAGAAAAGCAAATAACTTTCAATTACAGTTCAGAAAGTGACTGATTTACAGATTTGAAGAGTCTCAGACTAGTGCATTCATGTCAGGAGTAATCACTGTTCTTCAGTAAGTAGTAATTAGTTTTTGGGCAGGAACTGCCAATGTCTACATGGAATACCAAGTGTCCCAACCTTTTACCTTTAGAAGTTTAACTCCAGGTTCTCATTGAGAGGAAAGCCAACTCTCCTCAAGGGTCAACAAAATTAGAAATGCATTTATTTTTTAGAATAACACTGTTATCAATGAGAGATGGAGGTAGATGATATAAAATTATACTTCAGGATTATGTGCAGTTTTGGGGAGGGCAGTACTGGGGATTGAACTCAGGGGCACTCAACCACTGAGCCACATCCCCAGCGCTTTTTTGTATTTTATTGAGAGACATGGTCTCACTGAGTTGCTTAGCACCTTGCTGTTGCCGAGGCTGGCTTTGAACTTGAGATCCTCCTGCCTCAGCCTCCGGAGCCACTGGGATTACAGGTGTGGGCCACTGAACCTGGCAGAATCATATGTTAATAAACTTTCAGTATTGACACTGGACTTCTGACATAAAAATTAATTGATTTTTATGGGGAAATGTTTCTGAGTTTCATACAAGGACCAGAACAGATACTGTTAGTAAAGCAAGCCCTGATTAATGGAATAAAAGACTAAAATTGTTATTTTCAAAGCATCATTTCTTTTTCCCACCAGAGTAATGGGCCAGGCTTTGTTGGTAAGACAGGAATTTCTAGTATATTTCCAGTGGAGGTGTTGAGTTGTGTTCGATCATTGACATGCCTGCAGTAACTAGTCAACCCTTTGGAAGATATTTTGCCATTTTTTAATTTTTTTTTTACCCGATAAGGAAATATTTTCCATAGCCACTTTCACAGATCCTCATCCAGGCTTGGTGTAACACTTTTTAAGGAAGACAAACATGATGTTGTAATATTACTCACTGTTTTCATTAGTTCCAAATTTATTTCCAGACAAATACATCTTCAGTTCATACTCTATGAAAAACAGATTAGATAATACAACGGTTGATGGAAAACATTCTGTTTCCCAGTGTTTTTAGATCATCTACATTTTTAGTATGTTCTTAGTGCTTATAGAACATCTGTAAAACTTTATTAGGTGCAAAGTTATTTCTAGAAATAGTTTAAAATACTTAAAAACATTCTCCAACTTTTAAGGGTTAGATCTTTACAAAGAATAAAAAGGAGTCACTTTTACATAATGCCAATGTTTTCTTTGTTGAGGAGCTCCTGGGACAGTTTCCTGATATTATTAATCTTGGAATTTCAGAACATTCATGATGAGGATACAGATTGAGGATCCCTAATCCGAAAATCCAAAACTTCTTGAGCACTGATCTCATGCTACAAGTGGAAAATTCCATATCTGACTTCCTGTTGCAGGTTGCAGTCAAATCACCAGTGCATTAAAAACATTGTATAAAATTACCTTTGGGCTATGTGTACAGGTGCATATGAAACAGGTGCATATGAATTTTGTATTTAGACTTGGGTCCTATCCCCAAGATATATCATTATATATATGTACATATTCCAAAAAATTAAAAACATTTCTTATCCTAAGGAAATTAGATAAGGGATATATAACTTGTAATTGTTGTTTTGGTTGTGCACATTCTCTTTCCATTTTGTTTCCTGATGTAAAATATTTTCTTTATTTGGAGATATGCCCTTTTTATCTCCAATATTGTGTCAGGAGGTTGTCAGTTATAGTAACACCCAGGCTTTGGCCATAGAAATGGGCATACACTAAGTTGGGATGCTACAGAACTACCATGCTTTCCTGCCCCCATGCTGTAAGGAGGAAGATGTCTTTATTTTAATAGGAGAAAGACAACATAGAGAAGTAGAAAAGAAACAGGAGAGTCCTAGTGGCATATTTTGAGTACTATAGTCCCTGAGATTAGATCTTGAATATCTCAACTACACAGTCAATACATTCCCTTTTTGGCTCGAGTTGGTTTGAGTTGAGTGTTGATCACTGGCTTTTGAAAGAATTCTGGGTAAAAGCATATGCCAATTATCAACTATTTACCAACATGATTCTATATAGATACTAAAGAGGAAAAAGAGAAATAAGGCTTTGTGCCATCCTGAAAAAGCGTACATTCTATTGTCAGGAAGTATTATTTCACTTTATTTGGTGATTTAACCAACATTGCAAATAGAGTAATTTGGAATGGTATCTAGAAGCAGAATACCATCTATAATCAAATACAAGGAATAATTTGCCATGTTTAAAGGCTATTTTAACTTGGAGTTTCAGAGTTAAAGATAACATATAAACACATGTTTATTCAAT
Organism: Urocitellus parryii; assembly: GCF_045843805.1. Taxonomy (NCBI): domain Eukaryota; kingdom Metazoa; phylum Chordata; class Mammalia; order Rodentia; family Sciuridae; genus Urocitellus; species Urocitellus parryii. The sequence goes on along the minus strand of NC_135533.1, from coordinate 26,921,987 downwards.
AGTCATTAACTATAGTGGAAGGAATGATGTCAGATAGTGGGAACATAAAGTTAAATGAGCTAAAGCCTCTACCCTTAAACATCTTGAAATCCAGGAGAAAAGGCAACCATTTCAACAAGTAACTTCATGGTAGTGTGCTGTATCCTAAAAAAAAGAAAAAGTTTTATGGAAAGATGGTGGCATTGGAAGGGAAACAGAGTCCTGGGACATCTAGCAAGTTAGCAGTGTTTGCTGACAAAGGGCCACTTTGAGATTCCAAGTGCAAAGTCAGAGTGGCCCTGGAGGGAGATCACTCTGAAGAGCAAAGCCAAGAAAAAGTCCATGGCCATGAGAGAGAGAGAGAGTGAGAGAGTGTTGACTGTGGGGATCACAGTACACTTTGTGCCCAGAAACCAGGAAAATAAATTATCAGTCAAAACATATTGGTTTCCAACAGACATTAACTAAATATATAATTGAGGTTCTACAGCAAATTTTCCTTTTCATAAAACAAGCAAACAAACCTAACAGGAAACAGCAGTGTGAAGATGTTAGGAACTCCAGAACTTGACCCAACATTCTCTAATTTTCTTCCCATTAAAAAGTGGAGCATATTTCTGATGAGACTGTTCTGTTTTGCTGTACCAGGATAGCAGGCCTGGTGTTCCTGCTAAATATTGACACAGCCCAACAAACTCATGTTTATGGCCAAGAATTTAGAATATCAAGAAACCCAAAGACTGGAACACATTGTGGGTTGCCTTGTATTTCCAACCTTCTATCCTTTCAAGTGCACACTTGCTTCAGGACATTGAACTATGTGAAGGGAAGGTAGTTTTCTTCACTGCATCGTTTTTTTTTTTTTGTTTTGTTTTTAAAAAGCATTGCGCTCCCTCCCCTATTTAACATTCATGCTAAATGAATGGCCATTTATTAAAAGTCAGGATACAATTAGGATTTTTTTTTTCTTCAAAAAGAACAGAGTAAGGAATTTGGAGGTGTATGTAAATTCTATGTCTATAAGCCCCCTTCAGTAGATTTGACTAGAGCGATATGTTTAAACACCTTGATGGACTCTTTTGAAGGGAATCTGAACCACACCCAGATCCTGAAAGAGTCCGACCAAAGAACCTAATAAAAACTTGCTGTTACTAGGAAACCTGAAGCCGAAGTTGCCCAATTTTAAGTATCAGGTACCAACCATTCATCAGTGCAGTGCAAACCGGTGGGAACTTTACCAAGTTGGAAAACTTGCCATCAGAACCCAACCTGAGGACTCACTTCTTAAGCCATCCGGTGAACAGGCGTCCAGTGAGTCCCCGGCTCCCACCCCTGCCCCGGGTACACTCGCGCGGTGTGCTCTGCGGTGGGGTGGAGCGAGGTAAGCAGCCGACTGCGCCCGGACCGCGGCGGGCGTGCGACCCTTAACCACTCCCGGGGCTGGGGACGGGCTTCGCGGGGGGCGCGCGGGCGCAGGGAGCAAGCGGCCAGCAAGGCCGATTCGAAGGACTCACCAGCTCTTCTTTGGGACCCGACGGTGAGTCTGGCAAGTCCGGCCGCCGTGGGTGCTGGAGGTGACGGCCCGGCGGCTCTGAGCCCAGTTCCCTAAGCTGCTCGCCCCGGGCTGACCCCGCCCCCTCGTCAACTGCGCGACCAGCGCCGCCTGCAGGCGCCCGTGTCTGCGGGGCTCCTGCTCAGATCCCCGGTCCCCACGTTGCAACCTGGCCCCTCGCAGTTTCCTTTCAAATAATTCGGCCCTCTGCTTGAGATCTTCTCCCGGCGCTCACACCCCTCCCTAACTCCTACCCCAACAACGCACATTCGTGCGTCCTTTGGAGCAGCGGTTCTCAGACTTCGAGGTGCATCACAATCACCAAGTTTTCCAAACTGGTAAAGTTACCACGAGTTTTCTAGAGAAAGCCTAGAAAAAAACCGGCTGCTGGAATCCATTCAGTAGTTCTGGGAAGGGGCCTGAGATTCTGCAGCTCTCAGATGGTACCAAGCATTCCCAGATTTTGAGAAGGATTGCTTTAAATCTTATAAACCCATCCACAAATTAGCTAATTTTAAAATCAACAAGTTTCTTTGTGGTCTGGTTATTATTTACAATTGAGGAATCCCAATCCGGATTTAAGAGTGACTCACACCCTGAATTGCCCCATTCTTTTACCCTAAACTTTGCAAACCCTGCTCCTCAGCTAAAAACAAACAAACAAAAAACCAATACCGCCTTTACTCCTTCTTTTCTTTACCTCCGCTATTCAACGCAGCTTCCCACATTCCAACTCAATCAAATAACCCCTTCCTAAAACAAAGTTGTTATCAATATTTAAAGGCTTGGAAAAAGAGATCATGAACTTCAGATTTATTCCTTTGAGTTGGAACCCGACGCAGTAGTGTCTGAGACCCGAATTGCAACATCTGGGAATTTGATGTACCACATTCCCAGAACTAGTCTGATTAGAAAGTGCAAAAGCAAACAAACGCTCAACCGCTTTTTCCGTGATTATCCTTGACTCATAGCTAGAGCACCAAGGCCTGTTCATGTTTGAATGCTATATGTATATTTTTTTTGTAATCATTCACTTTCCTCTGGTAATCTCACAGCTTTGTGAAGATTACCATGGACTGACATCTTGTGGTTGATGTAGAATCTTACACTTTTTGTTTTTAGTGGAGCTTAAAAATAATTTAAAAGTTTTAGGGGGCAGAGAGAGAGAGAGAGAGAGAGAGAGAGAGAGAGAATGTGTGTGTGTTCATGAGATTGTGCTTCTAGCATGGACTACAGAGAATCAAGGCAAACTGCTAAGTCTGAGCATTATTTAAGTTTTGAAAATAATCAGTCTAAAATTTCCAGATAAAGTAATATTCTTTCATTCCTTATGATTTGGTAGAACAAAATCATTCTGTTTTTCAAAATATATTTTCCATATGAAGAGGACAAAGAAGTTGTTACTTTAGTAATGCAAGTTGGCTAATTTTAGCAAGCTTCACTTAATATCACTCTTCTAACTAAACCATTTAAAATCAAGCCTAATATTCTGTATTATAATTAGATTTTTAGCAGTTTTATTTACGTTTTACCTGTGAATGTATTTTTTTTTTGCCAAATATTTTAGTGTGGTGTACAGAGTGAAGCCATTGAAAATCTGAAGTTGTGTACTAATTAGTTTGTAGATATTATATAATTTACACAATGGAACTATTAAAAAAAACAAGACATGGTACTAAAGAACTTTTATTGAGTTGTCAGAAGTTATTGTCATAGAAAAGTTTTTGCAGTGTTTTTTCATACATATGACCTGTGATTTGGGTACGAGATGAAATAGACAAATATGCATGTGTGTTGGAGAAGCGTGTCAAATGTTCTGAGTCAGCTTCTTTCACATATACCTTTTAAAACCAGTGTGGCTTGTGGAACACAATGTTATGCTATTGCAAATGTTGAAAAGCAGATTGCTGGTTTCACTGTGACTCATAAGACTAGAGGATTTTTAAAATGGTGAATTGAATTGTGAGTTACAAACAAATTTAGATCATTCAGAATATTTTGTAATAATCTTAAACTAAAGCCTATTAACAAAAGCACCCTTCAGTGTTATTTGAGGTCAAACACTAAACTACCTGTAGTGACTTCAACAGGTTATAGAGAAAATGTAATAATTTAGAATCCAAGGGTACTTTCACCTGACCAATAAGCAAACTGACCTTAGAACTTGATGAAACTGCTGTATAGAAGTAAATGGATTTTTATGGGTGAAAGATAAAATAAAAAATATCATATTATTAAAAATAATTATAATGAAGGGAAGAAGGGAAGGTGGGTAAAGAGAGGTTGGACTTGATTAGTGCACATTGTATGCATGTGTTGAAATTCCACACTGCACCCCATTAATATGTACAATTAATACTTCTTAGTAACAATAAAGAATAATTGCAATGAGCAATAGGCAGTAAATTGTAGTGGATGGCATGAGCTGTATTTGGTTTTCTCCTTTGGAAATCTAACTCATACGGGGACAGTAATTTTAACAGTGATCAATACTTTTTTCAAATCTACCTCTTCTACCTCTTACTCTGTAAGAATAGACAGACTTTCCTTTTAAGATGAGAAGAAACAATTCCATTTCTGATTCTACTATCCTCATAGGATGCATTCTCTTCACTAGTTCAGGGTCTACTGGTAGAGTAAACTTCAAAGAATGTGGTTAGTTTATCCCCAATGTCTGTGTGTCAAAGTGGTTTGGTGTGGAGAGAAGGCTACCCTCGAGACTGGAGGTATTAAAATTGTTCCATCTATTTCTCCCCAACTCAGGGTCTTTTATTTCTCATTCACCAATTTGAATGAACAAACTGGGTGGTAACTGTGGGCAGGTGGAGAGCACTGCTGGAAAGGCGGCTGGCTGGGAGTTACCCTTGGGGATTATTTTATTTATTTCTCCTACTCATCCTCCTGGCTTTTCCCTCCCTCTCTCTGCTTCCTCCAGGACCACTAGGGAGCAGCTTTCCCTGCCATGTCTTTATTCCATGGTGCCGTGCCTTAACTTGGACCCAGAGCGATGGACCTGGCCAACCAGGGACTGAACCTCTGAAACCATGAGCCAAATAAACTTTTCCTCCTCTAAGTTGTTTTTGTCAGGTATTTTGGTGACAGCAAGGACAAGCTGACTAAAACAAACACTTAGGTGTTCTGTGCATGACATCCTCATGAAAAGATTTCCTCATGTGGTCTTCCTGGTGGCCCTCCAGGAACACCAGGACATGAGGAACAGTCAGTGGGAACACTGCATAGTTCCATCATGGGTTCCCTTGCCACCGAAGAATCTGATCCTTTTAATTAAAAAGAAATAGATTCCATCAAACAAAATCAACACTAATAGTTAGGTATTTTCAATGAGAACCAATACTAAGGGAATTAAGGCATATTTATACTTTCTTTCTCTTGGTTTTGGTGAATTACTCATAATAATGATCCATGAGGATTTATTCTGCTTTAGGTGGCATTTGTCTATTTCCATGCATTTCTGCTTGTCCAGAGTTATTATATTCTTAAAAGTGGAACGTTTGTGCACAGTGATCCAGAACAAATCTCAGCAGCTTTTTTGGTTTCTCGTAACACTTAGGTTTTTAGTCTTCCTGAGGTCCTGAAACATGTTTTATCTTTTTCTTAGCATAGAAAGTACCCAATTCTTAGTGCACATTAATTAAGTGCCTTTTATATACACTATATTGTGCTAAATCCTGTAAGATAAGTTCCACTTAAACACTTTCTGAAAAGATTCCTGCAAATAAATTATAGTTTGAAGAAAAATATCCATAACAAAACCACAAACAAAAAGAAAGTGACAGAGTTGACATTTTTCTTACTCCAAGCTTAATCTCTTTATGAGCTTCATTTTAATTTGTTCTTTGGAAGACATCCAATATTCTATTTGAAATGTGAGTTTATATCCAGCTTAGCTACTGACAGAATGACAGATCTCACCTTACTGTCTTGAGATATTGGCTGATGATAGTGTCTATGTGTGTATGTATATATATATCGTGTGTGTGTGTGTGTGTGTGTGTATGTGTGTGTGTGTGTGTGTGTGTGTATTTATAAATATATCAAGAATGAATGCATGGATGGAATGTGTGATCAAAAATTAGAAAGACCTTTGTTGTAAGGAAAGGGAAATGAGAAAGGTTGAATAGTAGAACCTTTTTCTCTGTACTCCCCTTAACTTGTACTCAGCTTTCTTTGCTAGACTGTTAACTGTGGGGTAGAGGCCATTTCTTTCCATGTGTCTTTTCATGCTAAGTATGGAGCATAGTACACAGTGAGGAATTAATGCTTACTTATTGGAGGAAGTGCACCTTGGGAAGAATTTCAAGGAGGAGCAAGTAGTCAGCAGTGTCAAGCAAGAGTAAAAGGTCAAATAAGATAGGAAATAAAACAGAATCTGTTTTGAATCTGTTGAATCTGGATTCAACATTGAAGATCACTGTGTTAACTATATGAGAACAATTATTGAGAAAGGATGTCAGATTGCAATGAACCAAGAAAGTGTTGGGGAAGAAAAGAGTGAAGACTATGACTAAGGAATTCCAATAATGGGGCAGGGGGATAAGACAGGAAGAGGATAGTTGGGGCAGCAGCTAACGAACAGCCTTTTAAGGGTGAAAGAGATTAGATTCTCCTTGTAGACCCAGAGGAAGGAGCCTAGGTAAAGAAAGAAAAAGAGAATAATTGATAAAGTTAGGTACTAGAGAACAGTGAACAAAGATGAAATTAAGAACATGGTGGGAAGATTATCTTTCAAATAGGGACACCTCTTTCTTGAGATTGGGAGAGAGAACAGACATAGGTTGAGATGTACATAACTGTGGGGAGTGGTGAAGGACAACAAGCTTGGGACTGATGGGCCTCAAGACCAGATGACTGAGATGGAAAGAATGTACCTTGAAACTGCAAATACTGAGGACTTGTTTTTATCTTTAAAATATATAGCATTTATTTGGATGAAATGAGGAGGCAAGATACATGAATAATTAGGTCATTGGGAAAAATGGAGAATCACTTAAAACCAAGCATCAGGCAATAAAATAAGGACTGAGGTGCCTAAACTTTGCAGAAATAATGATGCAATAATTTGGAATTTATCAGGTTAGGGAATGCATGATGGTGGAGAAGATGTTTTGAACTTAGCTGCAGAAGAGTAGCCCCCCCCACCCAACCTCACTGGGAAGAAGAAAAAGAATGATTTTGTTTTTCTCCCCCAAACCAGAAGTGTTATATAAGGATTAAAATTTCACTTGGCCCCAAAACATATTTATATCCAGAAGTTAGCTTCCTAGACACAGCAGGGTTCTTCCTGTAGGCCTACTACGTGCATGGGCTGACAACCTTTGTGATTTTTTTTTAGTACTTCCTGAAGATTTCTCCTAGGTGAGTATTTCAAGGTCACCATCTTTATATCTTTAGATCTTAGCAGAGGGTATGACTCACAGTAATGAGTTAAAAAATTTTATTGAATTTATTTCTCCTACTCAGCCTTCATTATGGGCCATCCTCACTTCTGTTTTTTTTTTTTTTTTTTTTTTTTTTTTTAATTGATGTGAGCTTCCTCAAAAGCTATCCTTTCTGCCTACTTCTTTTGTGCACATCTCTCTATAGCTCTTTTCTGACCAGGTTCTAATCAGTTGTGTAACATGTCTGTCTGTCATGGATCTGTGACTGTAGAATCCTGAAGAACCCACTGTGAGCTATAGAATGGTTAGCTGAGTTAATTCAATGAACACAAATAGGCTTGGGACAACGAATAAACTTTGTAGGTTATTTTCATCTGAGATGGAATAATGTTCCTTCAATTACCAGAGAAGGAAACCACTAATCTCATCAAGTATCAGAGCCCCGCCCCCGCCCCCCCCCCTTTGGAAAGCAAAGGCTTCAGTGTTTCCTGGTGTTTGATTTGGTAGTGGTGGGGGCGGTGGAGGGGTGGAGCTGTGCTATGTGGCCACAAGATGGCTCCAGAGACTTTTGCAGTAAGAATCTACCTAGTCTGGCTTCTGGTGCAGCTGCTTTCAGCTTACATTATTTTACTGGACCTTCTCGAATTTATTGGAAAGAGAGAAAGATGGCATTCTTTGTGGTTGGATTGGTATCATGGTATTTAAGTATATTCCATGTTTAGAATGAGAATTAGGCTCTGTGTTTAGGTTCACTTCCACATGCATGTTTATCTGTTTACTATCTTTGTTAGCTTATGTGTATATGCATGTGTATTTACCTAATAATTATCCTTTGTCATTTATACTTACATCTATTTCTGTTATTTAATGAAGGCTTACAATTTCAAGCATTTCACACAAGTTATCTTATGTAATCCTTATAAAAATCCCCTGAAAATAGGTACTTCCATCATTTTCCAAACACAGAAATTGAGGCTTAGAGAGAATAAGTAGCCTGCTCAAGGGAACAGAGCCATTTTTCTTTTTACAACAGCAATATAGTGCTTGTCATAGTTCCTTTAATTTTTGCAATATTTATGTGAGTTTAAAATACAAGCAAAAGCAGTTCGTAGCCAATTGATTGAGAGGCGACAGTCATTGTGACCAAAGTATATGCTTTTGGTATCTGAACTGAATCAAAGACAAACCAAGGCACATATAACACCCAAACTCTAATTTGTTAGGTTATCCTGTATATATGCAGGTAATCGCAGGGAGGTAGTTAGAAATATTCTCTTCCCTAAGCAGCTTTAACAGGCACACTTAAACCTCAGGTATTAATTAAGGGATTGGTTTAAGAATCATAAACAGAAGCAGTTAGCTGAGACATTGTGAGACCCTTCATTTGGTCCATTTGTTCTTGCCGCTATGGCCATGGACTTCATTCATTTAATGAGTTTAGTGATTGTTCTATTGTATACATTGGCATATTGAAGACATGGGTAGAGTGAAGGAAAAGCATTCTTTTCATATTTCAGGCTTATGACCTGTAAAGTGAGAAAGTAATTCTACCTATTTCATAAGGTGGTTGTCAGGACTGGATGAAATAATAAAGTGCTCAGCACAGTATTTGGCACATAGCGTTCAATGGATGCTGTTATTATTGGAGAATAGTGGACGGTAGTGTTGAATGAAGGAACTGGCCGAAAGAGGAAGGAAAGGGCAATGAGGAATGAAGGAAGATGGAAGACCAAGAGTACTGAGAGAATGAGGGGCAGAGGAGGGGGGGCCTTGAGTTCCATCCAATTAGGAAAGGACTATTTATCCAGACAAAAAGTCATAGAATTTCAAGTAGACTTAGAGATCATCTAAATTAACTGTGTTAAAGGAGACAGGCAGGTTATGGGATTTACTTAAGGCAGCTAGTGACAGCTCCAGGTGTAGAACCCTGATTTCGATTCTGGTAATGTTTACCACTATCACATTACTTTATGTTAATCAGGATATTTGTAACTATGAGAACAAGATAGTGTTTGTATTATATGAGCTCACTTTAGAGCCTTGAGTTGTTGAAGTACAATGCCATATGGAATTGAGGGAGGGCCAGGTATTATAACATTAAATCAAAAGGACAACTTACATGGAGACGTACTTCTCCTTGGCATAGTATCCTCAAGTTCATGGTGCATTCAATACATCTCTTCTGAGAAAGGCTACATGTAATGTGATTCCCCCCATTATGAGAGAAATACTGCTTTTGTGTGAGATCTCTTCAAGATGCTTTCTATTATCTTTACTTATGTTATAACCTTATAGAGACTTATTTCTCAGTAAGCTCCCAAATAAGAATAGCAGTAACTTGATTTTATGAGCTCATATATTTTCAGTGGAGTTATGCTTTCAGAGACTTCCTTAGAGAAAAATCATACTTATGTGGTATACCAGCATCCGTCTTTTATATATGTGGCTATTGGACAAAAACTAGCAAAGGGCAGCCCAATAAATGGGTTCTCAAGATTTAGAGGTTGTCAACTTTCTTTAAAAATTACATTAAAAATTTTCATTTGTAGTTCCAGATATAGAATAGCTCCACCATTTTCTTGGTCCATTTCTGTATGTTTTATACTGTTCATTGTTTCTATTGTTCATTTCACCATTCAAGTAAAATTTTTGAAGAAAGATAACTTATGTTTCATTATCATATACACACATCAAAATGAGTCAAGAATAAAATTGGAAATGTACTAATAGTAGTTTTGAAAGAAATCACATTTATTATATTTTCCAATTATAAAAGTACAAGTTTATTGAATGAAATGTGGAAACTGCAGAACAGAAAGAGAAAATAAGGATAGAGTCAATCTGCCTAGAATGTTTTCTTTTCTCACGAGTGGTTAAATAATTCACAAGATTATGGCTTCAAGATGGTGGATTATAGGAGGGTTGCATTCCTAGTTCTTCTGTGGCTCAGGTCAAGCAACTGAATTACTGCTTCTGAGAGAGGTGAGCTTTCATTAAATTCAATATTAGACAGAGTGTCTTAGAGTCTCAGAAATTTGGGAAAACAAAGAAGAAAGAGTACATTGGAACTGAGCTGGTTGTAGTGGTGCTGGCTCACCACAGAGGGAGTGAGAACACAGAAACACAATGGACAGATTTGGTGCCGAAAATCTGTGATCAGAAGAGCAGCCTAAACTTAGTTGATTCATGAAGTAATGTTTGAAAAGTGCATTGTATTTCTCGACTAGCAGCTGAGAGCTGAGGAAAGAGCCATCTTGAGATGGCCACACTGCTGCTGCTGCTATGAAGAGGGAAGAAGGTAGCAAATACTGCCATACTGTCCTGAAAAGCACCTGCAGTGTGGCCTAGGGTATACCTAGCAGAATGGGAGTGAAACAGGCCCAGAAAAGATTGTACCCAAGGAATTCAAGTCAGAAAATCTCAGGGGAAGAGCTGGGATTGTAGCTCAGTTGTAGAGTACTGCCTCACACATGTGAGGCACTGGGTTCGATCCTCAGCACCACATAAACATAAAGTAAAGGTATTGTGTTTATCTACAACTAAAAATATATTTAGAAAAAGTGTAGGGGAGCCCAATTTACTTCTCCTTTGAATCTGGTAGCTCATGTGACCGAAGTGGGTTGGAAATCTGAACAGGTAGATGTGAATACACTCAGGAACTGAGCCTGGGAAGGCTATGTTCATGGGCACCAGAGTGTATGGAGGGTTGACTGTCCTGCTCCATGAGTAGTCACGGGAGGCTTCTGAGATCTAGACTTCAGGAGCCTAGAACAAAGCTCCTGAGACCTGTTTAGACCTAAGCCCTGCCCAGCAGAGCTCCCTTCATTGAACTCTGCAGCAGCCACATCCTGGGAGTGCATTTTTCTGGTTTGGGCCCTCAGGTCCCACTCATAGACAACCCAAAGCTACAGCAAAAACAGAATTAGTGGAGGGGCTCTCAACATAGATCATTCTAGGACATGTGGGCAAGTGAAGACTAGAAGAGAGTGGAAGAGAAGTCTCTCTCAATAGATGGGCAAAACCTATTAGGAATACAAGAATTAGGATTGAACAGGGTAACACAACACCTAAAATTCATAATTCACCAGCAACTAAACCCAAAGATGAAAGTGAATATTTCTTATCAGATAAGAAATTCAGAAGAATGATTATAAAAATGACCAATGAATTTCAAGAGAACACAGAAAAACAATTGAATGAATTAAGGAAGTCAGTACAGGATATAAATGAGAAATTTAATAAATATTGAAAAATAATTAAACAAAAATCTTAGAAATGAAAGACACAATACCTCAAATAACTATTCAGTTGAAAGTCTCTCTAATAAAGTAGACCATGCTGAAGGTAAAAATCTCAGAGCTAGAAGACCAAGTTTCCAGCTTTGAACATACAGACATCATTATAAAATAAGTGACCGTGATCAGAATATACAAGAATTCTGGGACAACATGAAGTGACTAAATTTTAGAATCACTGAATTTGAGGATGGTTGTGAGATGCAGGCTATTGGAATGAATAACATCCTTAGGGAAATAATAACAGAAAAATTTCCAAACCTTGAGAATGAGGTGAACATTCAGATACAGGAACATTCAGAACCCTAAATAGACAGAATCAAAAAAGAACCTCTCCATGACACATTAAAATTAAAATGCCTAACATACAGAAAAAGGACAGAATTTCACAAGACTCAAGAGAAAAATGACAGGTCACATTTAGAGGCAAGTCAATCAGAATCACTTCTCAGAACAAACTCTAAAAGCCCAGAGGGCTTGGAATGATGTATTCTAAGCCCTAAAAGAAAACAACTGTCAACCAAGATTGCTATAGCCAGCAAAGCTATCCTTCAAAATCAAATAAGAAATAATAAACCTTTCAAGATAAGCAGAAAGTATAGATGGGCTCTATAGAACTTACTCATGGAAATACTCCACACAGAAGAAATAAAAAACACACTCTAGAGCTCACCAATGAACAAATCTCATTTGAAGGGTAACTAAGCAAATGGGAAACAGGACAATTTAAACATTAACAATGAATAAAAATGGCAGGAATTAATAAACATCTCACTATATTAACATTGAATGTAAATGATCTCAACTCTTCAATTAAAAAATATGGGCTGGCAGAATGAATTAAAAATCAAGACCTAACTATATGGATAGTTGTTGTTTATCAAGAGACATACCTTACAGGCAAAGAGAGTCACTAAAAGGATGGAAATTGATATATCATATAAACACAGCCTGAAAACAAGCATGGGAGGTTACTCTCATATCTAACAAAGCAGACTTCAAACCAAAATGAGTCAGAAGAGACAAAGAAGGTCACTTCACACTCATAAAGAGAACAATCCAAAAAGAATATATAATGATATTACATATTTATGCTTCAAATGGGGGTACAACTAATTACGTAAAAGAGACACTACTCAAATTGAAGCCTCAGATAGACACCAATGCAATAATAATGGGTGATTTCAACAAAACTCTCAACTATTAGACCTGAAAAATATTATAAATCAAATGGACTTAATGGACATCTATAGAATATTCCACCCAACAACAGCTAATCCCAGTGGCTCATGAAACCTTCTCCAAAATAGACCATATTTTAGGTCACATAAAAAATTTTATCAAATGTGAAAAAATTGATATAATTCTTTACATCTTATCAGATCATAATGGAAGGAAATTAAAAATTGAAACAACAAAGCCCTACAGAAATCATAAACACATATGGAGATTGAACAATACATTTTTGAATATTGAATAGGTGATAGAAGAAATCAAGGGACAAATTATAAAATTCTTAGGCTCAAATGAGAATAGTGATATAATACACTAGAACCTCTGGGACACTATGAAGGCAGTTCTTAGAAGAAAGTTTATAGCTCTCAGTGCCTACGTAAGAAAATCATAAAAATTTCAAATAAAAAACCTGATGATACATATCAAGGCCCTTGAAAAAGAAGAACAAACCTATTCCAAAACCAGTATAAGGAAGGAAATAATTAAGATCAGAGCTAAAAATCAATGAACTGGAAAATACAACAAAAACAAAAATGAAAAAAGAATCAGTGAAATGAAGAGTTGGTTCATTAAAAAAATAAAAAAAAAATAATAAGTCCTTAGCCAAACTAACCAAAAGAAAAAGAGAGAAGAACCAAAAATTAATAAAATTAGAGGTGAAAAATGATAAATCAGCACAAACATTACAGAAATCTAGTGGGTCATTAGGGACTATTTTGAAAACTTATATTCCAATAAATTGGAAAATCTAGAAGAAATGGGTACATTTCTGGACAAGTATGATATGCCAAAACTGAATCAAGAGGACATAGGGAACCTAAACAGACCAATAACTTTTAGTGAGAAAAGAAACAATAATAAAAAGGCTTCCAATAAAGAAAAGCCCAGGAGCAGATGAATTCTCAGCTGAATTCTACCAGACCTTTAAAGAAGAACTAATGCCAATATTCCTCAGACTATTCCATGAAATAGAAAGGGATGGAACACTTACAAATTTGTTCTGTGAAATCACTATCATTCAAACCAAAATCAAATAAAGGCATGGCAAGGAAAACAACCACCCCCCCCCCAAAAAAAAAACCCTACAAATAAATATCCCTGATGATCTTAGATGCGAAATTACATAATAAGATATTGGTGTATCATATTCAATAACATATTAAGAAGATTATATTCCATGATCAAGTTGGTTTTATTCCAGAGATGCAAGGATGGCTTAATATATGCAAAAAATCAATAAATTTAATTCATCACATAAATAAAATTAAGAACAAAAAGTATTTAGTCACCTCAATACATACAGAGAAGGTCTTTAACAACATGTGGCATCATTCATGTTAAAAACACTGAAGAAACTAGGGATAGAAGGAACTTACCTCAATATCATAAAGGCTAGGGCTGGGGTTGTGGCTCAAGCGGTAGCGCGCTCGCCTCGCATGCGTGCGGCCCGGGTTCGATTCTCAGCACCACATACCAACAAAGATGTTGTGTCCGCCGAGAACTAAATAAAAAATAAATATCAAAAATTCTCTCTCTCTCTCTCTCCTCTCTCCTCTCTCACTCTCTCTTAAAAAAAAAAAATATCATAAAGGCTATATATAAAAAAACCTAAAGTCAATCTCATAGTAAGTTGGGAATAACTGAAAAATTTCATGTAAAATCTGGGACAAGTCAAAGATGGCCACTTTCACCATTACTATTTAATATAGTGCTAGAAATTCTAGCTAGAGCAATTAGGCAAGAGAAGGAAATAAAAAGATTAAAATAGGAAAAGAAGAAGTCAAATTATCACTCTTTGTAGATGATATGATCTTATACCTAGAAGATCCACAAAACTTTACAAAAAAGACTGCTAGAATTAACAAATTCAGCAAAGTTGCAGATTACAAAAATCAACATACAAAAATCAATAGATTTTCTATATATCACCAATGAATTTTCTGAGAAAGAAATCAGAAAAATAATTCGATTAAAATAGCCTCAAAACAAAACAAAATAAACAAACAAACAAACAAAACCCCAAACTAACAATAAATCTAACCAAGGAAGTGAAACACCTCTACAATAATAACTACAGAATACTGAAGACAGAAATTGAAGAATACCTCATAGAATGGAAAGACCTCCCATATTTATGGCTAGGCAGAATCAATATTGTTAAAATGGCCATATTACCTGAAGAGGAGTCAATGCAATCTATCAAAATACCAATGACATTCTTCACTAAACTATAAGAAACAGTCCTAAAATTCATTTGGAAGAACAAAAGACCCAGATTAGTCAAAGCAATTTTGAGCCAAAAAAGCAATGCTGGGGACATCACAATACCTGACTTAAAATGATACTACTGAGCTACAGTTAAAAAAACTGTATGGTATTGGCATAAAAATTTACATAGATCAATGGTGCAGAAGAGAAGACAGAGAAAAAAACATGCATCAACAGCCTCTGCTTCTTGACAAAGGTGCCCCAAACATACATTGGGGAAAAGACAGCCTTTTTAACCAATGGTTCTGGGACAACTGGTTATGTCTGTGTAGAAGAATGAAATAGACTCATATCTCACCCAGCACAAAAATCAATTCAAAATGCATCAAAGACCTCAGAATTATACCAAAAACTATGTAACTCCTAGAAGAAAATGTAGGTCAATACTCCAACTTTTAGGCACAGGCAACAGATTTCTCAACAGGACACCAAAAGCTCAGGAAATAATGCAAAGAGTCAATAAATGGGATGGCATCAAATTAAAAAACTTCTGCATAGTGAAGAATACAATTAGGGATGTGAAGAGAGAACCTACAGAATGTAAGAAAATCTTTACTAGCTACCTTCCGACAAAGGATTAATATCTAGAATATATGAAGAACTCAAAGAACTTTACACCAAAAAATAATCAAATTACCCAATTAATAAGTGTACAAATTAATTAAACTGGAACTTCTCAAAAGAAGAAATGCAAATCCCCCCCAAAATAGGAAAAAAGTTCGATATTAGCAATTACAGAAATTCAAATCAAAATTACACTGAGATTTCATTTCACACCAGTCAGAATGGCAAGCCATCAAGAATTAAAAAAAAAAAAAAAAAAAAAAGAAGAAAGAAAGAAAGATTCTGGAGAGAATGTGGAGAAAAAGGAACACTTTTACACTGGTTGGTGGGACTGTACATTGGTACAACCACTCTGAAAATTATTCTTCAAAAGACTAGGAATGGAATCACCCTATGGCCTGGGTATACCACTCCTCAGTATTTATCCTAAAGAATTAAAGTCATCATATTACTGTATATATGAATGCCCATGTTTATAGAAACACAATATTCACAATAGCCAAATTAGGGCACCAGCCTAGGTGTCCACCAACAGATGAATGGATGAAGAAAATGTGGTATTTATACACAAAGGAATATTATTCAGCCATGAATAAAAATGAAATTATGTCATTTGCAGGAAAATGGATGGAACTAGAGACTATTATGTTAAGTTAAAAAAGTCAAACTCAGAAGGTCAAGTGTTTTATGCATCATATGTAGAAACTAGAGAGGAGAAAGAAAAGAAAGGTGTGGTGGTGTAAGGATCTCATGAAAACTAAAGGGAGATTGGTAGAGGAAAGGGACCCGGGATTGGGAGGTGGGAAGGGAGGGGGTAAGTGCTGAAGAGTGATATAGACCAAATTATACTGTTATATTGTATGCATATATGAAAACACAACAACAAATCCCATCATTATGTATTACTATAATGCACCAATAAAAATGTGGGAAAAAAGAATTAGTAAGATTACCAACAGCATATTAATTACAAATAATGAGAGAGGAGCTAGAGGTGGTAAATTTTCTAAATGGAAAACTAGAACCCACAACTGTCAAGAATTCGGCCTACCTTTCCAGAGAAAGCTAGACAGTTAGGTAGATTTTGTTATATGTGACTGGGATTATATAACACATTGTTATTTTTTGCCATATAATTATCACTCAATTTTGTGGAATCTCAAAGCAATATCTTAGTAAAGAAAGTGTGGTCTAATGGGAAAAAAATAGATCCATAGAGGACAGTGGTGTGTGTAGAAAATACAAATAGAGTTATTTGTTTCTAATGAAAAACTTTGTACATGTGACTTCCCCTGTGGGTGCCAGGCATTTTGCTGACATGGGGTTTAGAGATTTGAAAGGGTTTGGAGTGAGGAAATACAGAAATAGGGAAAAAGAAGGAAGTGGAAGAAAAATACTAGCTTTCTTGATAAGCCAAGGATAGTTTTTAAATGGAGCTGAGTGCCTTGATCTAGTTTTTGTGGCTTAGCCTAATGAAACAACTATTTTCATCAGTGACACTATTAACTCCACTATCAAGGGTTTTTATCACTTCACCTAATACTGCAATGACCATCCTTGTACTGATATCCACACATTTGCTTTTATTTTATATTGGTTTATTTGTCATTTTGTTATCAATTTTGAGGACCTCTGCCAACAGAGAGATTACATTTTTCTGATGTATATGTTATAAATATTGCTACCCAACTTGATATTTCTTTGCTGATTTTGTTAAGAAGTCTTGTGTCACACAATAATTTGTTTTTATGAAGTTAAATATGCCTACTTTAAAAAAATGCTAATGAACAATATTTGCAGATGTAGTCTTCTAGATTTTTTTCTGTTTTTTATTGTTTAATTTTATGTTGTCTTTAATTCTTAAATTTATTTTTACATGTAAAAATAGAAAAAAGTATAATTTTAGTTTCTTTTAGACTGATGGTAACATGTGAACCTATTCTTTCCCTACAAAATTTAAATATCATCTTTTTCAGAATTAAATTTCCATCATTCAGATCTAAATTTTTGTATTTCACTATTTATCCTTTAATATGAGAAGACAAATTGATTTGACTATGATGACTTAATAGAATGCTTTAATATCTGGTATGGAGAATACTTATTCTCTCCTTTTATTCTGTTTATTTATTTTGGTCATGGTTTTATCAAGCTATTCATGATTGCAGTTTAATGGTCAAATGGTTTTAAGGCTTATTTTCCTTTCAAAACCTAGCAGTCTTGTTGACTCTCCTGCTCCATTTCCCTCTTTCAGAGACTATGAATAACTTACAGATTCCATTATTTCATTGAATTCTTGGTATCCATTGTAGCAGGTGAGGATTCAGCTCTTTTGTCTCCTGTCCCCACCATACATGCACTCCCCATAACCCCCATCTCCTCAGTGTTGTTTCAGTTAGGTAAATATTCATGAATTTTATGATTGTAACTTTAGAGCCCTATTCACAGCCGAGGTGTTTAGTATACCATGATCACTTTTCTGTTCTTATATAGCTTTTTATTTTCCCAAGGACTAATAATGCCCTGGGTTTTGTTGGTTTGTTTGCTCAGTTTTTAACATGATAATCATCCTTTACTTCTAAACTTGGCACCATTTGTCTAACTCCCCTCCCCAGATGATTTGATACCTCGGATATTTTATTAATGTCATCTTAGAGAAATCTAGATGTTTACTGATACGCCCCATTCTGGACTGATTGTTCCATGTCACAGAGGCACACCTGTTTTCTGGAGAACTTCCTTCACCATTACTTGGAGATTCTTTTTGTCATTTTCCTGCATTTATTCTACGCTTTCTTGTATTCCAAGGTTTCTTTTTCTTCTCTCTTAACTCCTTGAAGTTGAACACATCCTAAAATAAATTTCTCAGAGGGCAGCAGAAACAGATGGCTATTTTGTATGTACGAAATCTTGATTTTATTCTCACACTCTTTTTGATAGTTTGGCTGTGTATAGAATTCTAAGTTGGATATCACTTTCCTTTAAAATCTTGAAGGCATTGATCCATTGTTTTCTAGCTTCCTTTGTGGCTCTGAAAGGGTCAAAGACACCCCAAGTCCTTCTGTTGTTGTGTGTGACCTGCTTTGTCTCTGTAGAAACTTGTTGATCACGGATTACTTCTGGTATTGTGAAATGTCAACTTTGTGTGCCTGCATATGGGCCTATTTTCATCCCATCTCCTGAGGAGTTATTGGGCATTTGTAATAGGGGGTGCTGACCAAGATGTCCTCAACACTCCCCTTGGCTTGACCCAACTTGAGACTGGTTTCTTCCTGATTACAGACTTCTGACTTTTTTTTTTCTGACTTTCTGATTTACAGTAGAAAACTTGGAATTACAAATTCCTGTTCAAAATGTGTATCTTTAAAAAAGCATCTTGCCAGTTTTACAACTTAAGTTTGTTTTTCCTCAAGGGCTTGAGAGCCAAGCTTTTGATGTGTAATCATGGAAGAAGAGATTTCCCCTGTCCCCATTCTCTGTGGGAAGTAGAAGCCTAACTTGGTGGGTCGAAGGCTCCGTGTTGTAAAACTACCACCCGCCATGAAGATGCAAGAAACTTTATTTTCCTTTGGTTAAGACTGATGAGTAAACACAGGTGGCTTGACCTTGCTCTTAAAAACTCCCATGGCCTTTGTTTCCGTGGAATTGAGGTCAGTTGATCGTACCTGTTTTCAGTGGTCTCAATGGCTTTCTTTCTTTCCTGTTTAAATTTGTCTTGTACAATTTTTGCTTTGACAGAGCTTATATCCTTTAGTTCTAGCAAATTTTCTTATCTCTTGTTGATAGTCTCTTTTTCACTATTTTCCTTTCTTATGGTTATAATGGGATCTACGCTTTCTGAAGTTTGTTTTATCTTATGGTTCTGTCATTCCCAAGGGCCTTGGAGCCTGGACCTCTGAGTCTTGTCAAGAGATAGGAAAGAGAGGGAGAATCACCTTGGGAGGTTTATATTGGCTAGTCTTAAAACTGGTGTGTGGCATTACATTTGCATCCTGTTAGCCAAACGAGTTTACATTAAATGTAAACTTAAATGTAAGACATGTTGGGAAAATGTAGTCAAACGTGTGCTCAGGAGAAATTAAAAAAAAAAAGGCTCTGATGAACATAAAGCAGTCTCTCTACTGCTTGCCTTGCTGACCACTTAGTATCCATGTCACATTCCTCCTACATACAGGGCATATCACCTGGACCCAGCACCAAGGTAGGCAACTGATCTGGTTATCACATTCAGTTTCATCTTGGAATTTCAAGGTAAGAGATAAGTCGTCTCTATAAGGGCTGGGTGTGTATAATTATGGGCCGTTGACATGAAGCAGGAGTGATGATGATCTGTTTCTTCCTCTTCAGTAATGGCAGCGCAGGGAGAGGAAAATCAAAAGAAAACTATTTGTAGAAGATAAGGAAAGGGAACTTATAGTAATGTCTGGCTCACAGATTCTGAAATCCTCTTAAGCAAGCATTATTAAGTTTTTCAAACCTGGAAGTGGAAGACATTCCTTGATTGTGTCTGATTCTTTTTTTTGAAGAGGAACTCTTTTGATCATCATTTCTCATGATGCTTGGTTACCCCGAGTGGTTATTTCTTGTCCATTACCCTTTTATGTTCACATCAGAAATAGATTTTGGTGAGTAGGCTGGTTATCACTCACACAGATTACCCTAAAAATTAACTCTTCAACTTTCTTGTTTTATTTTTTCACTCTGATATCTTTCAACTTAAGAGTGGCTGCTTTGAGGAGTGGCTTAGTTGGGAAGGTGGTACCTTTATTCTGGTATCCACTGAAAGGCTGAGTCACTACTTAGCTGAAAAGTCTTATTGGACTTTGTAGCTTAAGCTGATCAAAAATTTGGGTAAAGAAGAGCCAGAATTTTGAGGCCTTGTAAAGCCCTTGAACTCATAACTCTCTCCATTCTCTTCTGTTTTTGCTTGAAAACTAGGCAAATTCTTGTCTGAGCTTCTCCCTTTCATTCAATGCCTTGCTTAAGGCAGAACTTAGGAGCCAACACACATATCTCTCTAACACTTTCTAGAGCTACGGCCTCAGTAAGCAATGGCCTTTCAAGTTATCATAGACAGCAATTTTATCAAATGATTTACTTGTCATTATAAGATCCGCATTCCCCTAGATCCTCACGTTTCTGTACTTGAATGCCACACCAACCCCATATATTTAATTGTTTTATTTTGTAATAATGGCTTCCGACTTCAGAGTAATAGGGTCTATGTAAGCTAGGATAAGAGAAAGCTGTTATAGCAAACAAATTCTCAAATCATAATGCCTTCATTCAATAAAAGGTTGAACCTTGTTTATCCAAAGTCTAATGTGATGTCCAATAGAAAACCTTCTACATAATTATTTAGGGCACCAGATTCCTTTGCATCTGGTTGATTAAAAGGGGAAAATTAAATATTTACCTATGGGAGGTTTTGATGAGAGAAACCCATCACTCTCACCGACATGCTAATGGCTGGAATTCAGTCACATGACTGTACCTCCTTTGGAGGAGGTTGGTAAATGTAGTCTAGCTATGTGACCAGGAGGAAATGGAAACTGGTTTTTGTGAACACACAGAAGTAAATGCTATTTTTTATTTTTTCCTCTTTAGATACTAAAACTATAGATTCTGCTAGGGTTGAAAAAGATAGTTTTCTCCCTTTTCTGAATGGAGAGGAGATTTGGGATCTAACTGCTACTTAAATAGACTTTTATCCCCCATAGATTTTTGGTGCATTATAATTATACATAAAGGTGGGTTTAGGTGTTACATATTTGTACATGCATATAACAATATAAATTGGCCAATATCACTCCCCAATATTTCTCCTTTCCTCTCTTAAATATACTTTCAACTCATATACTTTACTTGAGCTTCCTATTCTTCCAAAGATATGTTCTGATCCTTTGAGGGGAATTTCAGGGTGTAAATTATTTTCTTGTTGTTTTTCCTAAGTGCTAATTTAGGATTGAGTTTGCTCAAGTCTGATACATAATTTACAAAACATCCGTCTCCCTTATAGCTTCCAAAATTTTGTTGCTGTTGTACATTCTTTTGTTTTCCCTGTCATTGTGGGTTTTTGACTTATAAAAATTCTCTGTGAAATACTTTAAGTAAACCGTTAGGAAAGAGAAGAAATAACCACATGTGTTTAATATACTGTCTTTAATTTCCCCTCACTACTTTCCTTTTCATAATTTTTTTTTGAATGTAGGTTTCCATCTTTAGAGGGGATGGTTAAATACATTTGACATATCAATAGCATAGATATGACCCAATAAAAGAAGGTTAGCTCCTTTCCATGTAACTTAGGGGATTTCCAATGTAATGTATTAAAGAAAAACCAAGCTAGATCAGTAGTTCAAAGTGATTAAAATGGATTTTATTCAGGAATTATAGCAACAGGGAAAAAGAAATAGAACTGGGCTGAATTCCATATATAAAATGGGCAAATGGGAATTTATAGCTAAGGAGCAGAAAGGAGACCAACGGGTGGAAAATTACTAAGGAAAAGCTTAGTTAGGGTAAGGGGGGATTCTGTCCAACCTGACTGGACAGGATGCTTGCTGAAGGCAGGCCAAGGTGATCAGATATAGAAGGTAGGGGAGGGGAGTTGGATTAGATATTGAAGAGGAACACATATCAAAGATGAAGATTCTCTCAAAGTTGAATTAATAGAATTAATGCTATAACTGGGAAAACCCAACAAAGATGGATACTAAAGTCCAAAACCAAAGACTGAATCGTAGTTGGGGAGAGGATTTAGAGGAGACCAACTAAAGACTTTGGTCAAGCAGAAAGTCTTTGTCAACTGTTAAATGATTAAATAAAGAAATGAGAGAGAGAGAGAGAGAGAGAGAGAGAGAGAGAGAGAGAGAGAGAGATAGAGATAGATATTATATGACTAAAAAGAAAGAAAGATATATTACTGTTTGTTAATTTTGGTTACTTGGTCATATGTCTGGGAGAACAGTAGAGCAGGAGGAGGAGGCAAGTATACAAAAAATAAACTTTTTAAAGAAGAAGGTCCATAAAAAATAGAATTTGGCACATAGTTCCACTTGTGTAAAATTCATAATATAATCACAGCATGTACTATATGTCTGTAAACATATTTGAATGGGTGCTTAATTAATTGTAGTATGGAAGACTAAAAACGGCCATACATTTATTTCTTGACACTCATTCTATCAAGAGGTGGGCATTTATGAACCTGGTGTTTGAAATGGGTGAGCTCTGAGACATGTGAACAACAGAATATATAAGGTGCTTTGTCCTAAAAATGAGTGGCAGCTTCCACTTTCTTCTTTTGGAGCATCTGTTCTTGGAGACCTGAATCACTGTGTAAGAGGTCTGACAACCCCAAGACCTTAGAGGATGAGGAACCATATGAAAAGAGAGAGAGAGGCCAAGGTACTGACATGGGAGTGAAGAAGCCATCTTGTAATAAAAATATTTATGAAGACCTGTTTTAGAGAATGTGTAACAAAATATTAATTGTTATCATCTCTCAAAGTTGGTATTTCAGGTGATTGACTTTTCTACTCACCTTTCAAAAGAGTTAGTATAGTGTAGCAATTGAAAAAAAAAATGGATTCTGGAGCCAGACTATCTGGGTTTAAATTCCATGTGTGTCACTCATTATTTATTTAATTTGTGGCCAGACTAACCATATGGGCTTCAATTTCCTCCTCTATAAAATGAGGGTAATAGTACCTGCTGGATGAAACTGTTGTAAAGATTAAGTGAACTAATTTATACAGAGAACTTACAAAAGCGAGCTATAATTGTTAAGTATCATTAGCAATAAGTAAAATTGTTAAAACTATTTTCCTTGAGCTTGTGAGAAAAAGACATCATGAATATCAGTTGATATACCAGTGGATATATACTACTCTCTACTTTTAATAAATTCTTTGTTAATGAATCCAGTATATAAACTTAAGGAAGCAGGAATAAAATCTTACAGGAGTTTTGAAGTTTATGTTATTTAGCAGAAAGTATAAAGTTGGTATCTCCATTTTGGTAAAATATAGCTTAATTTTACTGCATCTGGAAAAATTTAGACTTAAGCAGGAAAGAGTCAGAGTTTCAGAGTTGTAAGAGGAAAATTAGTAAATCCCTATAAACTAGAGAACTTGAAGACTAGAAGAATGGTCAGCAGTGGAAGGGAGTTAAAATCTGATGTTCTTCAAGAAGTTAGAAGAGCTTTCTAGTTCCTGGTATTTATGTGTGTGTTGGAAGGCTACAGCTCTTTGGTTGGATCCCATCTCACCAAAGTTTTAACTCTAGTTTATTGGGAAATATTTTTCCCATGAAATGAGACTTAAGACAATAAAGGTAATAAATGAGAAATATAGGATTCTCCCCATGGCTCAATTTAAAATAAAACATTATCTGTAGATTAATTTCCCTAAAGCTGTGCCAATGCAAGTAAACTAAGTGGAGAGGAAATTCTCCTGATGATGTAGGCCAATAAAACCCACTGTTAATGTATTTTGGATTTGAATTATGCACACTGACTTTTTACATTTATTTGAATGCATTTGTTAGCTGTACTATAATCTTGACTCTGGCTATACTGAAATGCCCAAATTATTCAGTAATAAGATGCATATGACCCAGTTCTCAGAAATCATTAAATTACAAATGGATCATTCTCCATGATATTTTAATGTCAAAGGGTAAAATATATTGTTTTAACTTCTTAAGAAGTTTATTCTAGTAAGTGTGGGTCTTGATGGAGGATGAAGGGAATGTAGGAAATGAACACATTTTTTTTCTGTTCAAGAGAAGCTTCAAATATTGTCTCAATTCTGAGTCATTTAATTCAATTAAGAAATATATTTGAGTGTCTATGTAAAATATTCTGTAGAATTTAATGAACGATTTAAAAATTCAAGAGGAATTGGAACCTAGTTTTGGAGAAATCAAATGTACTTATGACACATGGTAGTATGATATAAAAGCTATATTATTTTATTTAATGCATATATTATGTTCTAATTCTGAAAGGATAAGTTCAAGAGTCAAATGAAGTTTGTATTAGACTTGTGAAAACCTAGAGAATAAAATTAATAATTCTACCCAAGAGGATCAGGTGAAACATTTTCCCTGGGTCCTAAGGAGGATTTTGACTAATAGAAAGGGGACTATCTAAACCAGTATGCAATGTCTAACATCAATCAGTGCCATAGAGTCTGTTGAGCTACAACATATGGAGATGAGAATTGGGGTCCCAAATGCGACGTTCTGTGGGAATTCAGATATTTGAAGACTTGACCCTAGGTTTTCAGGTACTCCCAAATTAGCCTGAATTAGCGCTCTCCAAATTACCTTATCTAAGAAGCAAGTTCAGCAAAGTTTCTACAGGTATTCCAAGGAAAAAGGAATTCCATGATTAAAAAAGTTCTAGAAATCTTAAGCTGAAACATCTAGACAAACTCTTTCTTCCCTCCTTCCCTTCTTTTCTCTCTTGGTGCAGTAAGTATAAGACCCAGGGCTTAACAAATGGTATAGGCAAGTGTAGTGTTCTACCAATTAGCTACACTCTGAGCCAAACAATTTCTTTATTGTTGGACTTTTTTAGACCTTTGAAATGCTAGTATACCAAGTTAATCTTTCAATGTGAGTTTTTGGCCATGGAATATAAGAGTTTTGAAAATATCATTGAATTTGCTTTAAATACCTGATTTTAATACTGGATCTCTTTCATCAATGATATTTAATTCTCTGCTCCTTCTGTTTTCTCCCCTTTTGTGTCCCCCTCTTCCCTCTTTCCTTATTTTGCCTCTTTTAAGAAATTTGCAGTTAAATTATAATTTTGAAAACCTGTCACTCACAAGTCTCTGTTGATTAAAAATGAAGTAGAACTTTTTAAGAAATTGATTCTTAAAGTACCGATGAAAATATATATTCACCACTGTTGAAATTATATTGCCTTAGTTTTTATTTTATTTTTTGGTACCGGGGATTGAATTTAGAGGTTCTAAACCACAGAGCCACATCCCCAGCCCCCTTTTTAACATATTTTATTTAGAGACAGGATTTCATTAACTTGCTTAGGGATTTGCTGAGTTGCTGAAGCTGGCTTTGAGCTTGCCATCCTCCTGCCTCAGCCTCCGGAGCCACTAGGATTATAGGAATGTATGTGTCACCACACCTGGTTTATATTATATTATCTTAGTTTTTATACTGCCATCCTTCTCACAATGGAACATGGTTAGTCTAATATTGTTGATGTAAAAATAGTTCTTTCCAATTGAAGAAGGAATCTATATATTTTTCCTTTCAGTTTGGACCTAGAATGCAGCTTCTAAGTAGTGAGACGAAAAGCATGGGACACTTTTCTGCCAACCAGACCTGTTGGATGACTTTGCAGATCCAAGGGCAATATCTCAGCTGACAAATACCCTAATAGTATGTTTTTAATTGCTATCAGGTTTGCCATATGGATGCTCTGCAAATTAAGTGTTTTTCTGATTGTCACATAAATTGTGTGAGAGATAGAGCTAGCATTAGAACCCAGGAATCACTGACTTTAAAATTATTCCATTTTATTGACTGAAGATATGCAAATTAACTCTTAGATAAACCACAAAAGGGTAGCTACCATTATTTATGTCTATTCTGATAAGCTATGGAATTTAAGAAATATACATGAGATTTGGATCCACCATTTTGAAATAATTTCTTTGAAGAGGTGGCAAATAATAAACAATAAATATGTGAACAACATACAGAAACCACCATAATAAACACAGTAATTGGAAAACATACCTTAACATTTTTTGGGGTGTGGGTACAGTTGCCCAGGCTGAGCTAGAACTTCTGATCTTCCTGCCTCAGCCTCCTGAGTAGCTGGGATCACAAGCCTGAGGCACCATGCCTTGTGTGTATTGTAAATAAATGACACCTTTTTGAATCCAGTAAGAATGACATCAATTTGCAAATGAATGACAGATAGAAACACCATAAAATCTCAATTACATGTCTGGATTAAATACAACCCTTTTCAGCTTAACACACCCTGCAAAAAACTTAGGAGAATAAATTGTTTACCAATCGTGATAGAGGACTGAATGTAGAGAACTTTAGGAAATTTAGAAGATATTTTTCAGAAATGAGTATCGTAGAAATCTAATTAAGTACATAAAAGAAAAATTAACAATAGAAACAGCATTCATTTGTGGCAAGAATAGGATACATTTGATAAAAAATAGTGTAACAATGAAGAAAATCTTTAATCAGAGCCCTGGGAGATATTAAGCCTTTTTTGCTTTACAGTGGGGACCAGCGATTATTAAGAGCACAGTCCTCAGGCTGTGTATGGATTGGAGGTGTGAATGAGGAACCAGCTGACGTGTGGAATTGTTTTTTTTAAAAATGTGAAAACGCTTGAGGTTGACATTTGTTAAAACCCATTCCACTAAAATGGTATAATTTTTAATAAATACACAAGCAACCAAAATGTCAAAAGATGAATCAATCTTCTCTTTTAAGATCTTTTGGAGCTGTGCTTTTCTCACCCCTGCTGTGACTCTTTCACTTGGAAATTATTCACAACAAAAGGACAAGTCTCTCATTTTTGTAGCCATAAGGGGATAAGAGAGATGCTATTTGAATTGTAAAAGTCCTTCTTTAAAGTCCTTACTTTAAAATAAAGATGGCACTTTAATCTGAAGAACATTTTTTTTCACATTTGCTGTCTAATAGGCTGCACAGTTCCAATTGATCATCTTGATGACTTTAATTATTACATATGAAATAAATTTTCCTCTTCTCCATTAGGCTACTTAACATCAATTTTCATAATGTAATAGAGTAGGAAAGGTCAAGGGTTCCCTTCCTAAAACCCAAGTAGAAAACTTCATTCGTCTTTTAGGCAAGAATGACTTTAACTATAGATCAAGTTTCATCAGTGCTTAAGGAAATAGGTTCCAGGAGGCAGCAGAGGACCTAAGGCTCTTTGGAAAGATTTTCCAAGAATTACAGATTTTCCAGCCTGATTCCATACTTGATTTTCCTTGCCCCTTTCCTTGGTAAATACTAACCCTCCTGCTTCAGAGGGAGGAAACATTTTGCTGTGGGGTTGTAAGAGTGGCAGAACTCTCTTCATCCTGACATGTAACCATGAGTGAGTGGGGAGAAGTCTTCGGAGAGTTGGTCCTGCCTCAGAGTCACATATTTCTTTGTCACAAATGATATCACATAATGGTAAGATTAAAAAATAAGTAATACTTTCAATAGAGAGGAAAGGATTCTTTGTTACTTGGGAACTTCAGAGATCCATATAGAACAGATCCATATAGATCCATATCAACTTAAGTTGATGCACAACTTAAGTATATATCAGAATCATTTGCAGGGTGTGTTAAAACACATTGCTGAACTCAAATCCCAGAATTCCTGATCCAGTAGAAATGCAGTGGAGAACACAGACTGCATTTTTTTTTAAAGAGAGAGAGTGAGAGAGAATTTTTAATATTTATTTTTTAGTTATGTATGTGGTGGTGAGGATTGAACCCTGACCGCACGCATGCCAGGCGAGCGCGCTACCGCTTGAGCCACATCCCCAGCCCAACACAGACTGCATTTCTAACAAGCTCTCAGGTGACTCTTGATACAAGTCCAGGAATACACTTTGAGAACCACTTGAGAATTTTCATTGTTGGGTTGCAACTCACTTTTATACTTCAGATTGGTTTCAAATGAATTGAAATATGGACTAATTCATTTTTGTTGTAGCAAGTGGATCACAGAGAGCCCAGAGCCATAGGTCTATTGCCCGTTCCTGAGATCAGCCTTGTCTGTTTACCGCAGTGTGTCATATCATTATTATTATGTTGTATATGGTTTCTGACATGAAAAAGTTGGATGTACACTCATTTCTATACACCTTTAAGGTTTCTAGTGATTTAATTCTTTTGGGAAAAACATAATAGGCATAACTTCTTATATTTGGAAGAGAATATTTAAAATGACATAAGGGATCCTTGAATCATTCCCCCAAAACTTACACTTTGCAAGAAGAAAGAGAGGAGTGAGAGTACCCTTGTGCCACATGTGAAGTTGAGGTCCATGACAGATGAGCTTATGGCGGCCCAATCAGATTAAAACAAAGCTGAAAAATTCCTATTGCCTAGTGATGTTGTAGCTGTTGTCTGTCATAGTACAATGTGTTTGTGACGATGCTGGTGTAAACACAACTACTGTGCTGCCAGTTGTAGAAAAGTATAAGCATATATGATTATGTCCAGCATACACTACTTGATAATAAGAAATGGCTATGTTACTGGTTTCTGTATTTACTGTGCTATACTTTTAATCATTGTGAAATATACTGCTTGTGCTCATCATAAAGAAAAATTTACTGTGAAGCAGTATGTTTCTCCTGTCTGTTGATTACAAGGAGGTAAATGCAATAGTGCCCACGTAACATGACGGATCACATCAAGAGACTGTGCAGACTGATTGTTCTATACTGTGGGGGGCCACCCCTGAGCTAATTGCAAGTCATTTTATGGCTTATTATGCAAGGCATGTGACCTAGGTCTTTGCTGGGCTAGAGAGGCTGCTCTGCAGCTCCGGACTTGGGTGTTATCCATTAGGCTTGGACAGCCCACCTCCTACCTTATTTGGCAAAAGAACATTCCATCGAAATCCTTTTGAAGCCCCCTTGTATCAATTTAAAAAAATGTGGGTTCTTGTTCTCTCTCTTCCCAGAGTGGAAGCAGGACCCCTAAGGTTATCATTCCATCCAGCCCCTGCGCCCCCCCCACCCCCCGGTTTTTGAAAATTACTTTCTGTGTCGTGTGATTTTTCACTATATTTCTCAGCCAGTACACTTCATGCAAGGGAAACCCCAAATTCATATCCCATGCAGGATGTGGGCGAGACTATACCATGTAGATTTGTGATGCTTACACAAAGAAGAAACTGCTTAACGATGCTTTTATTAGAATGCATCCCTGTCATTAAGCAACTTGGATTGTCTTTTCTGACCAAGTTCTTTGTGTCAGGGATATCCCAGATACTTAATAAGTTATCACATTTAGTTCTTATCACAACCTAATAACATAGATATTTCTTTGCTCTTTTCCTTT
The DNA here is from genome assembly GCF_045843805.1 of Urocitellus parryii. NCBI lineage: Eukaryota > Metazoa > Chordata > Mammalia > Rodentia > Sciuridae > Urocitellus > Urocitellus parryii. The sequence goes on along the minus strand of NC_135533.1, from coordinate 26,892,592 downwards.
ACCTAACTAGGATTTAGAATACATAAGTAATTTACTCAAGGTGATAGGACTGATCAGTGGAGCCAGAGTAAAACTCAGTTCTCTGACTTGAAGTTCCACACTTCATCACCTGGTCTCAGGGGTGAAGCAGATTCAGGGACCTTTCCCTTATATCACTTGAAATTGAATTGCCTTCAGAAAAAGTCAAGCCAAGTTGAGGTTATATCCAAATTCCCAGTGAAGAGGCAACTGAAGAAATTATCGCTTTATTGGCTTACCCAACTGAGATATCTTAAACTTGCAGGTGATCATTTAGCTAAGAGTTTTAGGTGTGTGATTACCGTGCCTCCTCAGGAGTGGCGTGTATTTTCCTTTGATGGTTAGCTACAGCTGACACCTGCAGTGTTTTGTAATTTCTTGTTCTATCATGTAGACATGTGCGGTGATGAATTGGGCAGTTAGGTGATAATAAGTGAATTTGTTCAATACTGTTTGAGGACCAAAGTTTTTGGTAGTTTTCCACATTGCTTTGCAGCTTTTCAGTTTAGAAACCCTTATCTAGAAACCATCTGTCATTACTACTGGGGCTAGCCTTCTCTGTTTCAAACTCTTTTACCATTCTGTTTTTGCCTATCTTGTCTTGGTACCACCTTAATTTCTAACTTATAAACACTCTCTCTACTTAATTTGCATTTCTATTTCATTTGAGCTTCAATTCATCACTTGTAATGTTAAAAGGGCTCATTAATTTCTTTTATTGTGGCTCCACTCACATTTAGTCCCTGTTTGAGATGAGCCCTTTTCACAATGGGGTGCCTTAAATAAGTGCTGTAACTGGATGATTTATTAATTATTTGAGCAGATTTTCTTTGATTATTTTAATGGGTGTTGTGTTGCATTATTTTTGTCTTGACTCTTCACATTAGAAGTTCACCTGTTAAATATATGGAATACAAATGTGGAAAAGGAATTCACTTGAGTGAATTAAAGTTTATGCCTGGGAAATGTTCTGCAATTAAGAACATGTGGGGCCTGAAAAGGTTGCCATTCAATAGAAAACGGAAGGTTAACATCCAGAGAGATTAAGAGATTGGCTGTCAGCACTGCTAATGAAAACAGATTGGAAACATCAGACAGACCTGGGTTTGAATCTTGGATTTTAACATCAGTTCTTTGATTTCAAGCAATTAATATGTTGCCTTGACTAAAATGTGGGCTTGGTAATAGGAATGGTTTCCAACTTAACAATGTTTCTACTTAGGATTTTTTTTTTAAATTTTATGACAGTGTGGAAACAATAAAAAGTAGAAAGTGTACTTTAAATTTTGATTTGGTCTTTTCCCGTGATATTCAGTACACATACAAAAAAAGAATATGGAAAGGGAGAGTTTTGACAAATCTGCAAGGTCTTTCATAGAACGTGAAATTTCTGAAACATTTATATTAATTGCATTTTACACATTTAATTTGAGGAAGGCTGTGTGTCCTTTGATTTGACTATACTTCCTATATAGCTCTTCCAGTATTGGACCTAATTAAGAAATGTGGAACACATCAAACAAACCTAATTGATTGTATTGACAAAGAAAAATTGCATTGTTCAAAAGTAAACGGGCAAGGAGGATTTATTCAAGACGACTGCAATGGTGAGAAGAGGCCAGAACTAAAGTCTGAAATCAACTCTGCTGAAGCAAGGGGAGGGGAGTTTTTAAGGAGAAGGTTGGCTTTGGGGTGATCCTAGGCCTCCCTGGGTTTGCTAATTGACCCTATTTAAAGGAAAAGTCTTGTATCGTTATTACAGGAAGCAGTTTCACAATGGAGAGAAAGCAGCCCACCCAAGTTAGGCTCCTATCCTCCCACAGAGAATGGCCAAGTGCAGAGCGAGCACAGTCTTTCTTGAGGATGTGCATTTCAAAGGGATGACCCCAGGTCCTTGTGAAAGATAGTCCTGGGTTGTAAAACCAGCAGGAAGCTTTAGAAAATATTTACCTACCGGTTTATCCTAAAGATATTGTGGAGTGAAACTGATCAAACTGTACTATACTAGCACGAAACTCACCATTCTGCATGACTGAGACGTACACACACACACACACACACACACACACACACACACACACACACATATTTAAAGGATATCTTAAAGGATACAAATAAGCAACCATGTGAAGTGATACAAAGGTTCATTCATGTCTGGAAGGGTCCTGAGGGCAGGAGCTTCTGTCTCTGTGGAGCTGGAGTGTGTTGCCCTCCTGGTATGGAGATGTGTTGTTGCTTACCTTTTTGGAAACCTCCGCATGTTTGGCTATTTTCAAGTTGCAAGAGGTTTTTTAGAAATGCTTGCATCTATAGATAAATGGATAAAAAAAATGTGGCATCTATATACAATGGAGTATTATGCAGCACTAAGAAATGACAAAATCATAGAATTTGCAGGGAAATGGATGGCATTAGAGCAGATTATGCTAAGTGAAGCTAGCCAAGCCCTGGAAAACAAATGCCAAATGTCTCCTTTGATATAAAGAGAGCAACTAAGAGCAAAACAGGAAGGAAGAGCATGAGGAAAAAACTAACTGTAAACAAAGACGAATGGGGGGAGAGAAAGGGAAAGAGAAGGGAAAGGATTTGCAAATGGTAGGAGACCTTCAATGATACACAAAAGTATAAGAGGTTATGATGGGCAAGGGGGAGGGGGGGAAAAGGGAGAGAATTGAACAACAGCTGAGGAGGCAGAGAGGGAAGGTGGGAGGGGAGGGGAGGGGGGATAGTAGGGGTTAGGAAAGGTAGCAGATTAAGACAGTCACTAATATGCCATTATGTAGAAATGTGAGTATGTAACAGATGTGATTCTGCTATCTGTATTTGGGGTAGAAATGGGAGTTCAAAACCCAATAGAGTCAAATGTATGAAAGATGATTTATCAAGAGCTCTGTAATGTGTGGAACAATCAATAATAATAATAAAAAAGAATGAAATACTGAGAGATTCAGAGACTCACCAAGGTCCCTCAACTGGAAAGTAGCCAAGCTCCAGCTGCTACATTAACTCCCCATCCACTGTATCTTAACTGCTCCTAACCTGTGTTTCCCTTCTTCCTCCAAACTTGTCATTATGCTTTCTGAAGGCAGAAATCATGTTGTTGTTGTTCTTGTTACATATTTTAATGTTGGAGAATTATATTCCATATAAATAAATACTTAAATATTTAAAAAAAAAAGAATACTATAATTACAAATACCAAGCCCATCAGTGTTTGGGCAAGAGCAAATATAGTAAGGTATTAAAGTGTTTAGCATAAGATGTGAAATTTAATAAAAGTTTGATAGTATTGCAAAAAAAAAAAAAAGAAATGCTTGCATCTTGTCAGGTCATTGTGGCATATACCTATAATTCTAGTTTCTCTGGAAGCTGAAGTAGGAGAATTGCAATTTGAAGTTAGCATGGGAAATTTAGGGATACCCTGTCTCAAAATAAAAAAAAAAAACAACAATATTTTTTATTTTTTATAAATGTGGGAAATGTGGCCTAATGATACAGTGCTTGCCTGGCATGTGTGAAGCCCTGAGTTCAATCTCTAGTACCCCAGAATCAGAAAAAATAAATTCACATCTCAAAGGGGCAAAGAAAGGATTTACAATGACAAGTTTCCTAAGTAAAGTTCAGTCAAGCTGAGAGCAGTGTTAAGGCCATGGTGGTCAACAGCAGCCTCTTTTTATTAGATGAAAGGACAAATCTTTGATTTTCTTTCAGTGGCCCTGTGAGAAGTGTCAAAGAATAGTTTTAGATATAGAAGATATCCTGAAAGTTTTGTTTTATTTTTTTTCTTGATGTAGAATATTATCTTGGGAAGGTAAAATTAGATGAGATGGTGCCTGAGAAACAACATTTGGTTTTCTGCTTAATCAAAGTGAAATAAGATACATTAAAGATAAGTATGAAATAAAATACCACAACTATAAGGAAACAGAATATTTTTTCCCTGTTTTTTTTTTTTTTAAAAATGAATCAAGTATATGGGTTAATGTAAAAACCAAAAATTATTGTGTAAGGAAGAATTTCTGTTATCTACATAGATTTATGAAAGGAGATATCTTTCAGAAAAAAAAAAAGGGAAACACAATTCACTTTTTTTTTTTTTGATTTTTGTCCTTGGCTCTGTTATTCATATCTGGGGACAAAATGACATTCTACTCTTGGATACACACACACACACACACAAATACATACACACACACATATTATTATTTTTTCCGCTTGAATAATAGAAGCACATACTCAGTTGTAGTTCTTATTATAGTTAATCTTGGTTGTCAATTTGACTGAATTGAGAGAAAACCTAGAAAATTGGTAAAGCACACTTCTGAGTGTATCTGTGAGGGTGTTTCCCTCACAGCTGATTGGCATGTGGAGAAGTGAGCTGAGAGGGGAAGACCTACCCTGAATATGAGAGGCACCATCTAATAGGCCCAGGGCCAGGATGGAAGAAAAATAGGAAGAGGGGGAAGGCTTGAGTGCACTGCAAGATCCATTCCTCTAGAGCGGTTTTTGGTGTTGCCATTGTCCGTGGACATGAGATTCCAGATTCCTCAGTCTTTGAGTGTAGATTCTCACCAGCAACCCTCCAGGAAGCAACCTTCAGCTTTGGATAGGGGCTGCATCATCGGTCCCTTTGTTGGAGCCTTCCAGCTTCTTGTACTGAACAGCTACTGGATTCCCTGGCTCTCCAGTCTGCAGATGGACTTTGTGGAACTATCTAGACTTTGATCATGTAAGACAATCTAACAAATCCCCTCTTAATTATGTATACATTCTGTTGGTTCTTTTCTTCTAGAGAGCCCTGATTTTTTTCACTTTATTTTTTTTATTGGTTGTTCAAAACATTACAAAGCTCTTGACATATCAGATTTCATACATTAGATTCAAGTGGGTTATGAACTCCCATTTTTACCCCAAATACAGATTGCAGAATCACATCGGTTACACATCTATATTTTTACATGATATCATATTAGTGACTGTTGTATTCTGCTACCTTTCCTATCCTCTACTATCCCCCCCCTTCCATCTTCTCTCTCTACCCCATCTGCTGTAATTCCCTCCTTGTTTTTTTTTCCCCATTCCCCTCACAACCTCTTATATGCAATTTTTGTATAACAATGAGGGTCTCCTTCCATTTACATGCAATTTCCCTTTTCTCTCCCTTTCCCTCCCACCTCATGTCTGTTTAATGTTAATCTTTTCCTCCTGCTCTTCCTCCCTGCTCTGTTCTTAGTTGCTCTTATTATATCAAAGAAGACATTTGGCATTTGTTTTTTAGGGATTGGCTAGCTTCACTTAGCATAATCTGCTCTAGTGCCATCCATTTCCCTGCAAATTCCATGATTTTGTAATTTTTTAGTGCTGCATAATACTCCATGGTGTATAAATGCCACATTTTTAATCCATTCATCTATTGAAGGGCATCTGGGTTGGTTCCACAGTCTAGCTATTGTGAATTGTGCTGCTATGAACATTGTTGTGGCAGTATCCCTGTAGTACGCTCTTTTAAGGTCTTCAGGGAATAGTCCGAGAAGGGCAATAGCTGTGTCAAATGGTGGTTCCATTCCCAGCTTTCCCAGGAATCTCCATACTGCTTTCCAAATTGGCCGCACCAATTTGCAGTCCCACCAGCAATGTACAAGAGTACCCTTTTCCCCACACCCTTGCCAGCACTTGTTGTTGTTTGACTTCATAATGGCTGCCAATCTTACTGGAGTGAGATGGTATCTTAGGGTGGTTTTGATTTGCATTTCTCTGACTGCTAGAGATGGTGAGCATTTTTTCATGTACTTGTTGGTTGATTGTATGTCCTCCTCTGAGAAGTGTCTGTTCAGGTCTTTGGCCCATTTGTTGATTGGGTTATTTGTTTTCTTATTGTTTAATTTTTTGAGTTCTTTGTATACTCTGGATATTAGGGCTCTATCTGAAGTGTGAGGAGTAAAAATTTGTTCCCAGGATGTAGGCTCCCTATTTACCTCTCTTATTGTTTAGAGAGCCCTGATTAACACCGTTTTTCTCTGTTATTATTGCTCAATATATCCCAACCAACAAAATACTACTTTTTTTTTTTTTTGTACCAGGAATTGAACTCAGGAACACTTGGCCACTGAGGTACATCCCCTGCCCTATTTTGTATTTTATTTAGAGACAGGGTCTCACTGAGTTGCTTAGTACCTCACCATTTCTGAGGCTGGCTTTGAACCTGCGATCCTCCTGTCTCAGTCTCCACTCTCTCAGTGCCTGGGATTCCAGGCATGCACCACTGCACCATGCTTCATAGTATTTTAATCAAAGTATTTCACTTCTATTGCACAGAGAAAACTGAGAGGTAAGCAACTAAAAATCTTCATATATAAGCATTTTAGTAGCTCATGATGATGAATACAAATTACTCATGGAGTAAAATGGGGAAAAGTGATACAATATAACATGTTTTAAGAGGAAAGCTATGGATATTGTGCTGAGAATAATAGATGATAGGAAGGTGAAATTAAAGCAGAGAGTCTTGTTGGGAAGTTAATGTAGTAATTCTAGTAAGAGATGATTGTAGCTTGAACCAGCTTGGAAGAAGTGAAAATAATGAAAAATGGTGGGTTCTCTACTTTAATGGTAGACTCAACAGGCTTTGGGTATAGTTTGAATGTTTCATGTGAGAGAAAGAAAGTAGTCAAAGATGACTGTAAGGTTTTGACCTGAATACATGGAAGAATAGAGTTACTACTGAGATGAGGGAAAGCTGCAGGTAGATCAAATTTAGGCATTGCAGTGGGTTACAAAATGTGCAGATTCTTTCTCCCCTTGAGTAAGCTTTGCTGAAATATGACATTGCATAAGAGATGTAATCTCTTTCTTCACCCATTTGGATTCAAGGCTTCCTGAAAGACAGACAGACTGCCAACCTCCACTTATATGAGACAGTTGAACTGACCACAGATGCATGAGATCATCCAGCTTTCGAACATTGAGACCAGAAGAACCACACAGCTGATCCACAGAATCATGAATTAAATCATGAGTTTAAGGCATTGGGCAACTTAAAACAACAGTTCTAGAGGCTAATAAGTAAAAGTACTTCTTAGGAAAAATTATGAAGGCAGAGAGATTGCAAAGGCAGACAGTATGAAGAAGAGTGTTATGTTAGTTTAATTTCCTCCACCAAGAAAGGATTGGGAATGGGATTTATCTCCTTGTCAAAAATTGGTTGAATATTGCCTTTACCTTCAGACACTGACTGTGTTGATATTCTTGGGTTAGAATTTTTATAATTGCTCCAATGACTTCTTAAATGTTATGGTAGAGATGTTAGAGCCCAGACTGATTTTCTTTTTCCTAAGTGAATGCTTTCATCCTTACCTTCCCCATATTCCTAATATGTTACATTATTATATATTTGGATTTTTACAGCTTTACAAAGCTGTGTATTGATTTTGATTGTTCTGGGTCTATTTTCTTTCCTGGAGAATGGCCTGATATATATATATATATATATATATATATATATATATATATATATATATATAATTTTTTGAATTGTATCTTTTAATAATGGCAATACTTCATTATTCTGTTTTGCTTTAAGATAATTTTATTTATGTCTATATGAGTTGTTCAGGATTTTAGATGTAACTAAAATAAGAATTTCTATTTCTATTTTTGTTTTTTTTTTGTTAGTTTTTCTAGATTTCTAAAAAGAGAAAAGGAAAATTCTGACTCTATGCCAAAATATTTAAACTGTATGATTCCACTTTACTTTATAGCCACATTTCAAAATATTAAAAATATACAATAAGGACATATGAGTGCCCAACTTTGTAATCAGTTTTATTGTTTTGGGTTTTTAACTGAAATTATGCTTACTCAAGGATAATGTGATATATATATATATCACATTATATATATGCCACATTTTATATATATCACTATATATATATAAATTTTATGTAATGTCTCTATGGCAATGTCTCACACTTTATAGGCAAGTGTTCTACCACTGAGCTATAGTCTCAGTCCCAAAGCAAATATTTTGATCTTAGCATTTCTACCCTGTAAATGAGATAGAAATGTTTTTACACAAATTAAAATAAATAGTAGCCATGAAATGACAAAAAAATGAAAATTGTTAGTAAATGTTAGTTGGCATCTTGATGGGTTTTTTGAGAAGTGGATTTTTAAAATTCTGATTTGTTATTTATGACAGTGGAATGCATTACAACTCATATTACGCATATACAGCACAATTTTTCATATCTTTGGTTGTATATAAAGTATATTTACACCATTCGTGTGTTCATACATGTACTTTGGATAATGATGTCCATCTCATTCTACCATCTTTTCTATGCCCTCCCTTCCACTCCTATCCCTTTTCCCTATCTAGAGTTTGTGTATTTCTCCCATGATCCCCTTCCCTACCCTACTATGAATCAGCCTAATGCTGGTTGTTTTAATGAATCATAATAATAGCCATTATTTATCAGTGGTTAGTATGTGCCCAATACAGTTAAAATGCTTCACAAACTAGATTTCTTTTTAAAGTCATGTTTGTTGAGATATAATTTATATATGGTACAATTTGCCGTACTTAGTTTTACAGTTATATGAATTTTGACAACACAAATATAAAAAATGACTATATATATATGATATGTAGTACTACAGTCAAGATACAGAATATGTTACCTTGTTCTCTTTTACTTCCTTTTTAAAAAACAAATAGAGAAATTAATTTTAATATATTTTCATTTAACCCAATGGATTACCAACATAATTTGAAAAGAAAGAGATAGAAATACTGAAACAAACAAACAAACAGAAATCCTTGAAATGAAAGAAACAATAAGCCAATTATAAAAAAAATCAATAGATAGCATCACCAATAGACTAGATTGTTTGGAAGACAGAACCTCAGACAATGAAGACAAAATATACAATCTTGAAAATAAAGTTGATCTCACAGTGAAGATGGTAAGAAACCATGAATAGAATATCCAAGAATTATGGGATACCTTCAAAAGACCAAATTTAAGATTTACTGGGATAGAGGAAGGTTTAGAGATTCAAATCAAAGGAATGCACAATCTCTTCAATGAAATAATAGCAGAAAATTTCCCAAGCATGAAGAATGAATTGGAAAATCAAAACAAGAGGCCTATAGGACACCAAATGTACAAAATTACAATAGATCCACACCAACATATATTATAATGAAAATGTTAGCATACAGAATAAGGATAGAATTTTAAAGGCCATAAGAGAGAAAAAATCAGATTACCTATAAGGGAAGACCAATTCAGATCTCAGCAGATTTTTCAACCCAGACTCTCAAAGTCAGAGATCCTGGAACAACATATACCAAGCTCTAAAAGGTAATGGATGCCAACCAAGATTCTTATATCCAGTAAAATTAAGCTTCAAATTTGATGATGAAATAAAAACCTTCCATGATAAACAAAAGCTAAAAGAATTTACAGCAAAGAAAGCCTGCACTAAGAACATTCTTGGCAAAATAATCCATGAGGAGGAAATGGAAAACAACAATGAAAATCTGCAAAGGGAAGAACTACAGTAAAGGAAGAGCCAACCAAGGAAGAAACCAAGTTAAGCTAAATACCACAAATAAACAAAAATGACTGGCAATACAATTCATGTCTCTTTCAACTCTTTTTGATAAATTTTTACACATAAAAAGTTAACTACAATATCATCTAATTTTTCAGGTTTTTGTTTATTTTGCAGTTTTTGTTTTCCATTTCTCTTAACAAAGTCACACAATTAAAAAAAAGTTTTAGCATTTCATATCTTATATTTTAATATATAATTAATCTGGTATGTGTGTATACATTGCCTGTGATATGAGATGAGGTATATTTTACTTATAATTAAAAAAAACATTATTCAGGATTCAAGGATGAAAAAGATCAATCAGGGTAAAAGTTGTTTAATAAGGTATTTATAAAGGTAAGGGCAAGGTTGAGGGAAACCAACAAATTTTTTTGTGAAGCATCTTTCCTTCCATAGACTTGGAGAGGTAGGAGGTGAAAGAAGAGAAAGCCATTATGAGAACCCTGTAGCAGACGGTGATCTAACTGAAGTTATTCCCACCCAAAGCATGAAGAAACCAATCGAACAGTCTAATAGAGGAATAAAGCACCTTGCTCTACTCTTGTATATTCTAAGTTCATCTCTTTCATATCCCTTTCTGATGGAACTCAACAAGAAACCACAAGGGGACTTACCATGCAGCCTACAGCATGTCTCACCAAAAGGTGAAAGATGGAGAAAGGAGCCAATATGGCAGCCACTGGTTGCATGAAGCTACTGAGCGTTTGAAATGTGTTTAGTCTGAATGGAGGTATGCTATATGTTAAATAGACATTAGATTCCAAAGAACGACTAGGACAAACAAAATGAACATGAAATATCTTAACAACAATTATTTTCTTTGCAAATGATGTTGGTAATCTATTGAAAAGTGGATTTGTTTTGGAGTAATCTTGTATAGCAGTGGTACCCAGACCTGGCTGAATATCAGAACTAGTGAAGAAACTTAAACAAAAAAAACCCCAAATATATTGGGGCCATGTTGGAAATACTGATTTTGTAGGTCTACGGTGGAATTTAGAATTCCATATTTTATTAATTATTATTATTGGTACCAGGGATTGAACCAAGTGGTGTTTAACCACTGAGCTACATCTTTAGCCCTTGTTATTTTTTATTTTGAGACAAGGTCTCACTAAGTTGCTGAGGCTGGCCTTTAACTTGTGATCCTCTGGCCTCAGCCTCCTGATTTGCTGGGATTGTAGGTGTGCACAACCACAAGTGGCAGGATGCTGCATTTTTAAAAATTATCTCATAATTCTGATGTCCTCCTAGATATTTTAAATAATGCTGTATATTCTTAACAGATATCAGAAATCCCCGCCCCACCCCAATAATTGCTCCTTCTAAGCAAGTCTTCATTATGGCACCAGCAGCAATAGTGGTGAATATTATGGGCATGAATTCAAGGAGCAGAAACATTCTATAGATTTGCTTAAAAACCTGTACGTAGGTGTGTTGAAAAGTCTTGGCCACTGGTAGACTGCAAGGCAGTTGACAATTCCTTATAATTTCTTACATAGCTCTCCTCTCCACTGTGACATAATTTCAGTTACCAAAGACAGGAACCCAGTGTGTAGGTAGGAACAGAAATATGAATAAATACATTTTTTTGACAAAATATTTAACAACTTAAAAGTTATTCCTTTAAAAGAGTAATAAAAGTAGTTTTAAAAAACACATGATAGTATGAGTGATGTTCCTCTACAGTATTTCATAATTGGATGTGATTTATAAAATTAGCTTTTTGATGTGTATAATCTTCCATTATAGTAAATCAGGTAAAATGTTCTAATGTGTGTGTTTTCTTTTTATTGCTAGGAGACTATAAAAAGGATTCATTTTTGTTGCAAAATGCACCTAAAAGATAATTATATCATTTTATACTTTGAATAAATAGTTCACAAAATGACTCAAAACTGTTTTTTGTGATAAATGTTTATATCTGATGATGCAAAGAAATGGGGCATTTTAAGTAGAAAATAAATAGCTTTATAGGAAATTTTAAGGATTTTTTTATTGCACATCCTATTAAAAAGTAGTTTACTTCTTTAAATGTTGCTGATGAAATATATCATATGAGTTTGCTATAATGCTTTTAAAAAAGCAATTAGATTTTCACAGACTTACCTCTGATAGAACATCTTAGGAAATCTAATTATATCTCATATGTTAAACACTTCCTTTTATTTGCTTGAGCAGTAAGGAAATGTACCTTAAAGATATCTTGTATAACACTAGAACATTATGATAAATATGATCTTGGAAGAAACCTCTCTGAAAACAGGGAAGTTATTTGACATTTTTCTTGGCAACTTTTTGCATCCAGTCTCTGAGTCTCTAAGTTTGGACTATCACTGGACATTTAGTTGTAATATTTTTGACTATAAAGTAAATTAAATGATACTTATGCTCCTTCTGGTTTAAAATAATAGCTAAACTTATAAAAATTATAACTGTATAGGTGATTTCTTAAATTTCTGTTTATCTTAGGATAAAGAAAAAAACAATGTTGGTCCACTTTTTTACAATATTGTAATATATTTGAGAGAAGTTAAAAATCATATTGTCTATATGTTAAGTGCTAGATATTAATGTGTTTGAGTTTGGCATGTGTTTTGCATCAGGGATAACTTCATCTTTATCAATGAGACATGGTTAGAAAAATGATTTTTTAAACATTGTTTCTTTAAGAAAGAAACACTGAATTTTCCTGGAGCATTCTTGCCTGCTGATTCTAAGATCAACTACATTTAGCCTAAGTTTAAAAGCCTCCACCCTTGGCAGTTTCTACACTTTCCCTTTTTCTGCCTTTAGTTTGCGCTCTCCACTGGACTGTCTGTTTGCTTTTAATTTTTTTTCAATTTCCAGTGCTTCATTATGTATAAATTTTATAGTGTAGTTCTTCAGTAGGATCTTTAAATCCTTCATCTTTTCTTGAATTCTTCATTCTTATCAAATCTTTAAATTTTTTTTGTTCTTTTTAGAAATACATGTCAGTAGAGTGTATTTTGACATATTATACATACATGGAGTGTAGGATCTCATTCTTGTGGTTGTATATGATGTGGAGATTCACTGGTCTAGTTTCATATATAAACATAGGTAATTATGTTTGATTCATTCTATTGTCTTTCCTATTCCCATCCCCTCTTTCCTTCATTCCCCTTTATCTAATCCAATGAACTTCTCTATTCCCACTCTCTACCCTCTTTATTGGGTGTTAGCATCTGCATATTGAGAGAACATTGGACCTTTGGTTTTTTGGGGATTGGCTTGTTTCAGTTAGCATGATAGTCTCCAGTTCTGTCCATTTACTGGCAAAAATTATAAAGTCATTCTTTTTTTAATGGCTGAGTAATCTAATCTTAATATGGTTGGAATGCCTTCTGAAAATTTCCTCAGAGTATTGGTTAGTGAGTTTTCTTCATTTGCTTTCTTGGATCAGCATTGGAAAGTTTCCTTCAATTCCATCTTTCATAATTGCATTTGTTCTAATGATTATTAAAAAGTTAAGAATTTTTATAAAATTACCCATTTGTCTTCCTTTTGCTCTCCTTATTTTAATTAATTAATTAATTAAAGTTTTGCTACCAGCAATTGAATTCAGGGGCACTTGACCACTGAGCCATATCCCTAGCCCTCTTTTGTATTTTATTTAGAAACAGGGTCTCACTGAGTTTCTTAGTGTCTTGCTTTTTGCTGAGGCTGGCTTTGAACTCATGATCCTTCTGCTTCAGCCTCTGGAGCCAGGGGGATTACAGGCATGCGCCACCTCACCCGGCCTTTTAATTTACTTTTTAATCATCTCCCTCTGCATTCTGTAAATCACCTGCATATTTTCTATAAATTCTGCGATTTTTTTATTGGATTAAAACAACACTTCCTTTTTCCTTTATTTTTTTCTTAATATTCCTTTAAAAATTGATCTGTAAATTTTGTCCTATACATACCTTTAGCCATCTTTACTTTTAACTCATTTTTCTTTCTCCCTTAGATTTTTGTTTCTTTTTTATAAAGGCTGTGGCTTTTTACCTTCTTCTAGAAAAGTGGAATTATATTTATATATTTCTTCCAATTCCTAGAGTTATAGGTTTTAGAGAGATGCCTTTTTTTTTCCTTGTAAATATGTTGTATGCCTATACTTTTTCTTCAGTATTTTTGCTTAAACCCATTCTAATTTTCCTCCCTTTATTCTTTCTTATAATGATAATGAACATTTATTGAATGTTTAACACTGTGCTGTATATTTCTCTGCGTTGATGATTATTCCATTTAATAGAGGAGGAAGCTTAGGCTTAGAGTGGAGAATCTAGGATTAAAATTCATATTGATGTATGTTGAAAGACCATGCTTTCTCTGTAGTCTCTGGAATGAGGAGAACTCTTCTACATAGGGTATTTTTACATAATCAAAATATTTGAATTACAATAGGCCAACTTAATGCTGGTTGTGTTAGTCAGCTTTTCATTACTGTAACAAAATATTGAGAAAAACTATTTACAATAAGAAAAGGTTTATTTTGGCTCATGGTTGTAAAGGTTTTATTACTTTTGGGCCTGTGCAGAACATCAGGGTGAGAAGCACATGGTGGAACAAAGCTCTTTACCTCATGGTGGCTGGGAAGCAAAGACAGAAAAAAGATCTGGGTTCCATATCCCCTTCAAGGGCATGTCCTACCTTACTTCCTTCTATACAGCTACACCTTTTAATGGTCTACCACCTTCAATAACGCCACAGGTTGGTTATCAAACCTTTAACATGTGGCCTTGGGGGGACACTTATCCAGACCATAGTGTTGGTTGAATTCCATGCAAATTCCTTACAAAAATCGGATGACTCTGCAGTTATAAATCTAATTTCCAGTATCCAGCAGTCATATATCTTTGCTGAACTAACTGAAGTGAGGGGTATTCTTTGACCACTTCTGCTTAAAACAACAACAACAACAACAACAACAATAACAACAACATCACCTCAATACTAAGAACCAGTGCAAAACCTGTAGAGCTAATTGGTTTCTTTCTCTATTTATTTCTTCCTGAAATACTTTATTGGTATCTATACTGTCCCAATGGCAAATCCCAACATGGACTCCTTTTTCTGTTTTGAACTGTTTATTACTGCAGGAATGGAGATCTGGTCACTTTCTACAGAAACACAACCTAAGGAAGAGATACTGGGCATAATTCTGGCAGCTTCAAAATACAGTGTCCACTTGGGATAGGCTGTAGTGTACAGCCCAAGCATTTTTAGTGAATGACTGTCAGAGTATTTTCCCTCCATCTTCTTAGATGGGCAGATTATTATTTCTAGGAAGCATAATATTCTTATGTCTTAAGTTATGATTCTCAGTAGGTTGATTTTCAACCTTAATTTCTTTATTGGTTTTCATTTTTTTCAAAAATAGTTTTAGCAGATAGTCAGAATGGAGGAGGTTGCACTGGGGAATGAAAGCTAGGTATTTTTTTTTAAATTAGAGGCTTTGTTTTGGCTAATACATATTTTTCTAGAAGTTTTAGGCTTACACATTAGAACAGAGGGTTCCTTGGGACTGTGACAGATTCTGAATTGCTATTTTCTTTTTTGCTACTTCTTTATATTAGACTAGAAGAGAGTGAGACTGGCCTTTGTTTTCCCATTAACACTAGCAAATGTATATTCCATGGAGAGGGTCTGCCTGCTTTTACATTCTCTCCCTGCAGACCTTTGCCTCATATTTTCAGGGTTGAGTAATTCACGGACACCCTTAAGAATATCTGTGATTTCAGTTTTTTTTTAAAAAATACAATGGTGTTAAACTTCACCCTTTCAATTGTACATTTCTCAAAAGCCTTTCTCCACAAATTGCTTTGAAAGAAATTGAAAAAAATACACATATGATATAGGAGAAAGATGCTTCCTGATAAGTATAAGTAAAATATTCCTATTACAGAATTCATTCACAAGATTATATATATTTCTCAGTATAAAGAGTCAATGAATGGTTCATTATCAATAGAACTAACTTTATATTCAAGGTAAAAAGAACTAATACTTAGAAGAAATAATGATAATGTCTTCTATATTACTTCAACAGTTCTATGAATGACAGACAAATTATGTAATATACCAAATCTGGTAGCTTTAAAGTGCTAAAGGATTGGGGTTGTGGCTCAGAGTGCTTGCCTAGCACATGTGAGGCACTGGGTTCAATCCTCAGTACCACTTAAATAAAATAAAGATATTGTTTCCATCTACAACTTCATTTTTTTTTTTAAAAAATAAAGTACTAGAAAGTTAGTTTTCAAAGTGTAACTTGGAATGCTTGGGCTCCTGAGACCCTTTCATGAAAATCAAATCAAATGAAATCAAAATTATTTTTATTATAATACTTAGACACTATTTCCCTTTTCTATTCCTATAATCTCACAAGTGTACAGTGGGGTTTTCAGAGGCTACCTGAGGTATTGCAATAGGTTGCATGCAGAAATAAATACCAGAATCTGGTTAGTTGCCTTCTTTTAAGCCAGATATTAAATGGAGTAAAAATATCATTTGTGATAGGCTTAATAGTGGCCTCCCCAAAAGGACCATACATCGATCCCTGTGAATACTTTATATAGCAAAGGATTTTTTGATGTGATTAAATTAAGAATTTTTGGAGGTGAGATTGACCTGGACTCTCTGAGGCATGTTCAGTGCAATCAATCACAAGAGTCCTTAAATGGAAAGAAGAAGGTCAGATAATACTTTGTGAGAAAGACTCAACAGCCCAGTGGCAGATCTGAAGATGGATGGGGACCATGAGTGAAGGAATGTGGAGCATCCCAAGAAACCAGAAAAGTCAAGAAAACAAACACTCCTCTAAGGCTTCAAACACAGCCCTGCTGTCACCTTGTTTTTAACTTAGTGAGATGCATTTCAGACTTTGGTCCTTAAGAACAATAAGATAATAGATTCGTGTTGTTTTAAATCAGTCGCTACAGCAGCAATAGAAAACTAGGATAGTATTTGTTAAAGGCCTCTTTTAACAGCTAAATTATTGCTCCATCCTAAACCTTCATTGAATCTCCAGTGCCCTCAGGGCAAAATCAAGCTTTATGGTTTGACCTATCAGGACTTTGCCTTTTGACTTTAATTTTTAATTCAGAACCTCATCTGTTTTGACTCCGGAGCTTCCATTTTATGGGCCATGACACAAAACCATTGCTGTTTCAAAAAATTGCCAACTTTCCCATGCCCATATTTTTGGTACACACTATCTCTACCTTGGTAGATTAATTTCATTAATTTGTCTATCCAATTGCTATTCATCTTTTAAAACTCACCTTTGATATCATCAGCCATGCAAAACATTGCCTCAGCTCCTTAGTATAGGTTGCCTCTTCCCCAATTCATCTGTGCTACCTTGTCTATATCTCTGTATCTTTTCTTTATTTTCCATGAATACTGTGCTCTTATTCTACTTCCATATTTTTGAAAGTCATTCCTTTATGCACACTTCATTTTACTAAATGCTTAAACCTTGATTTTTTTTCTATGTACTCAACGTCTTGAAGACTCCATCTACATTCATGGTTTTACCACCATTTACAAAGATGGCTATGTCTGTAGCCACACAGTCCTGTCCATATAATTGTCCAAACAGCAGCTGCATTGGAAGCCTCTACCATTGTCTTGAGCAAAGACAGAAGCCTATGTTAACTGATTCCTCTTATTTGTTTTTCCCTTTCACTGGCCCTTCTATTATGCTCATTTCTCAGGCTAGAAACTTTGGAATCCCTTTTTAAGTATTTCTGTTCATATCTTTTAGTTTTATGTTATCAAGTTATTTCTTCTTCATCCATTCAATTTATCACTTTTTTTGTATTTTTTTTCTGTTATCACCACCCTCCTCTAATTGTTTTAAGAGCCACCCAACTGTATTCTAAGATTCTATTATCTCTTCTGTTTAATCGACCATTCATCCTAAAACCCTTCTCTCTGACCTGTCATGAATTCTACTACTGCTCTGTCCTCTAGCACCCAACTCATCCTGTAGAACTTTAATTTCACTCTCCCACACAAGAAACTATAGTTGATATGCATCAATTCTTGCCATATTCTCCAGGTGGTTTTAGACCTTTCTGACTTAGACTCTCAAAGGCTACTTTAACCCAAGCCAACTCAAAAGGATTAGGAAGACAGATTGTCATAGGTTACCAAAAGATCTTTCATTTCTTTTGTTGTAGCCATCCAATAGCTCAGAGGTAAGGACCCTGTTTGGTTCAGAAGTCTATGCCATACAGGTGCAAATTGCTCTTGTAACAACCTTGCAGGCATAGTTTCCAAGGTCTTTGCAAAGATATACCAGGTACAAGAGTCACTATATTTAGGGAGATCTAAATTATGGGGTCTACATCAGTACCTTATAGTCAGCTTATAGTTTCTTATGTTCCAGAGCTCATTTTTACTCTAAGCAGTATTATGCATCATTATGGTTAATTTCCTCCCTTATTAGCTTATCAGGGAATAGTGCTAGAAAGTTAACATAGAATTAGCCTCTCAACAGAAAGAAAAATAATTTTGTTAACTCTTTACCTGAAGTTAGAAATTAAATGGGAACTTCTTTGATTTATTATGGAAGCTTTTCATACTTTGCCCCTCCCACTTATTTAAGTCTCTTCCCTGGTAATCCCAGATGGCATGGCCTCCTCTTACTCCTTTATTTAACAGAGTATGAGCCTAAAATTCTTTCTTCCTTTATCATTCTATGAAATTCCATGCCTGCTATAATTCTGGGAAGTAATAACTAAGAAATAACTATAGAACAACAGAATGACAGCGTTATAAGAGATCTTTCAAATTCATGATTTGCATTGGTTTCAGACTGTTTTGCATTGATATGAACTAAGTGCAGAATTAGTATTTTGGTTCATTGCTGGAGCAATAGAATACTATTGCAAAATTTTTTTGGGGAGTGAAAAAACTCACAGGTCAGGTTTTTTTTTTTTAAATCACTTTCAACTCAAACATCTATCAGTATAAATCTTAAAAGAAAAAAACACAATGATAAAATATGAACCAAAGTTGAGCCATAAGATTGCTTAGGTTTCAGAAGTGCAGGGAAAGTGTACTTCTTAAGATAGAGGCAGGGAGAAGTGAGACCAAGCAGAAAATGTAGAATGTGAGACATTAGAGATAGGAGGCCAGGATATGGTTCAGGCTGATTGGCTGTATGACTTCTGGCAAGTTAATCAACTTTTTGGTGCATTGGCACATGTCCATGAATACATATGGTAATATTTTCCCATTATTTACCTGAAGTAATACAGTTAGAATTAACGAGGTGGTACTGAAAAATATCTCAAATTATAAGGGAGAGAAATTCAGCAGAAATTTAAGATATTTTCATTTTCCCCACTGGAGATCAAAGAAAAGCATGGTTTACAAAAAAGCCAATATAATTATGTCTACATAGGCCAATTAGAAGAGAGATCAACAACTTTTTTACAAATTTGATCAATGCAGACAGGCAATTAAATTAACTCAGGGTGATCCATATTATTTTATTCTTTAGTAGAAAGATTTAAATCCAAATTATTCTTGTAATGGCCCCACTCCACTTGTAACTGGGAAATTTTACCTTTTAAAAAAATTTTGGTTTATTTGTTTTATAGAAAAATCAGGAATGAATTCCAAATCTCTTTTTAGGTAAAAGACTGAACATTTGAAAATTATATTTTAGACAGAGCATACTGAATAAAATTTATTTCATAATAAAGAACAAAATAGAAAATTTTATGAACTACACATCTGATGCTTGTGTGGCCAAGGTAAAAGCCAAAGCAGATGGACAAGTTGAAAGATGTTCAGGCTAACCCAGTGCCCAGCCTAAATTATATTACAAAGTTAAAAATGCTTAAAAAGTGTGCTTGTAGTGTTTTTGAAAGGAAGTAATGAACATGCAATAGGAAATAACCATCCTTTCTAAAATAAAGATTTCCTCAACTGATTTTAAAAGTACAGAGAAGAGAGGTTCTTAATATTGTATTCAGCATTTACCTGCTATAGTCACAAGAAAGTAATTAGTCCAATTTTCTCTCTGAGGAAACTTGAACTCCTATTATCCTTTCTCTTGCTCACTGCTCACATCAGTCTTAGTAAGTAAAAGTAATAGCATAGATAGAAGTACTTTCTAGATTGCGTTTATTCAGTCTGTGGGATTTATTATCACAGAAGGTCATCAAGCCAGTTATAACAGCTGGATTCAAAATGAGGTTGAGAGTATTTTATAACCAATAACATTTATATAGTAAAGTGACTTAAGAGTTTTATGCTTTAGGTCATAAGACCATACTTCAGTGCATAAAATATAAAACCATAGAGTCAGAAATTTTTTTTTCTTGCAGAATATCCTTGGAGACCTTTGATACCAATTCTGATAGTTTATGATAGACAAAAATGACCTAACAACATAAAGAGGACATCATTGGATGGCAAGTCCAATACTTATAAAACACTGCAGGAAAATACCACAAAATGTCAAACAAAATCTGAAATTCTGTGTCCACACAGTGACACAAAGACTGATGGAAAAGGATAAAATTTCAGTAGAACAAATTATTGATATTATGGGAACATAAAATTTTTTTTGCTGTTTGTTAAATTTAGCTTAAAAAGCATGAATTCAGGAAAACCTTGCTTGTGCATTTAGATATAGCCTACATGCATCTAAACACAGCAAACTGATCCAATTTTAATATAAAAACTTCTCATTTTTATTGGTGAAATGGGGGACAGTCAGATATAACTTTCTAGTTAGGATTGTTTCATGAACCTTCTCTCCAACATAAACCTGTAATGTAAATCTTCTTCCATCAGAATAAGTAGGTTGGCCAGGAATTCAACAATTTTAAATCTAGTATAATGTAATTTAGTTCTCAGAATTCCTGATTTTTAAAGAACATTAAGATGCTATCTAGTCTTTGAGGCTGTGGAAATTAGTGTTGCTCTTTAAGAAGAAAAGTTTTTTTTTTTTTTCATAGACATTGACATTCAAAATTTTTGTTTTTTAGTTGCACTTCAGGTAAAAAAAAATGTTGTGGACCAAAATCTGTAATGTGAGATTCTGTATAAAGTATTTTAGTTTGAACTTCAATACCAACTTATATTCTTTGTTCTACACTTGCTCTTCATTAAGAATATGAAGATTGCTAAACAGAGCGCATGGTTTGGTGGCTGATTCTTTATAATATTTTCATTCTTCATATTTGATTTTTATGTTGCTTATATTGCTTATTCTTCTGAGATTGATTCTGAAACATAAGAATATATATTCTGTTGACTTGATTTAACATCAGGCCAGCAACTAAGCTTTAAAATTGGTTTTTGAACTCATAAATGCAGAGGACAGAATGAAGGTTAGTAGAGGTTGGGGAGGGTGAAATGGGAAGATGTCTGTCAAAGGATACACAATTTCTGTTGGATAGAAGGAATAAATTTAAGAGATCTAGGGCATATCATGGTTACTAGAGTTAATAATAATAATTGGAAACATTTTCTCTAAGATCGGGAAAGGACAAGGATATCCACTCTTGCCACTTGCAATCAGTATAGTAGTACTGGAAGTCCTAGCCAGAGCAATTAAGCAAGAAAAAGAAACAAATGCATAAAAATTAGAAAGAAAGATGCTAAATTATCCCTCCTTGAAGACAACATTATATATATATATATATATATATATATATATATATATATCCCAAAGACTCTTCTTAAGCAACTACTTAAGATGTTATTTATAATATACTCCTCTGTAAATTGAAGTGAATCAAAATCATAAGAATTTTTGAAAAATCTTTTTGACTTCCTTTAGCAATAATATAGTTACTTTAGTATATCATTGATATATTTAGTTTTTATTAGGCTTGGGTTTTTTCTGCTTAATGATACAGTCAACATTTATTATAAAATTCAAAAGTTATAAAGGTACATATCAAAGAAAATAAAAGGATCTCATAATTTATACTAAAATTTGAGTTTTTTAAAAAAAATTTTAGTTGTAGATGAACACAATATCTTTATTTATTTATTTTTATGTGGTGATGAGGATCAAACCGAGTGTCTCACACATGTGAGGCAAGCACTCCACCACTGAGCTACAACCCTATTGCCTAAGATTTGGTTTTTGTTTATCAAAATACATCTATCATGAAGGTGTGCTGTATTTTGTAAAATGCTTTTTCTGCATCTATTGAGATGATCATATGATTCTTGTATTTAAGACTATTAATATGATGTGTTGCATTTATTGATTTCTGGATGTTGAACCAACCCTGCATCCCTGGGATGAATCCCACTTGATCATGGTGCACTATCTTTTTATTATGTTTTTGTATGTAATTTTCCAGAATTTTACTGAGAAGTATTGCATCTATATTCATCAGGGATATTGTTCTGAAGTTTTCTTTCCTTGATGTGTCTTTGCTTGGTTTTGGTATCAGGGTGATACTAGCCTCATAGAATGAGTTTGGAAGGGTTCACTCCTTTTCTATTTCATAGAAATAGAAATACTTTGAGGAGTATTGTTGTTAATTCTTATTTGAAAGTCTTGTAGAACTTGGCTGAGAATCCATCTGGTCCTGGGCTTTTCTTGGTTGGCAGGCTTTTGATGGCATCTTTTATTTCATTACTTGAAACTGATCTGTTTAAAGCATGTATGACCTCCTCATTCAATTTGGGTAGGTCGTATGTCTCTAGAAATCTGTCAATGTCTTCAATATTTTCTATTTTATTAGAGTATAAATTTCAAAATAGTTTCTAATTATCTTCTGTATTTCAGATGTGTCCATTGTGCTATTTTCTTTTTATCTTGTATTTTAGTAGTTTGAGTTTTCTCTCTTTTTCTCTTCATTATCATGGCCAAGGGTTTATCTATTTTATTTATTTTTTCAAAGAACTGTTTTGTCAATTTTTCAGTTATTGCTTTTGTTTTGATTTCACTAATTTCAGCTCTGATTTTAATTATTTCCTATCTTCTACTGCTTTTGGTGTTGATTTATTCTTCTTTTTCTAGGGTTTTGAGATGTAGTGTTAGGCCATTTATTTGTAAACTTTTTATTCTTTTAATGAATGCACTCAATGCAAAAATTTTCCTCTTAGAACTGCCTTCATACAGCAGAGATTTTGGTATGTTGTATCAGTGTTCTCATTTACCTCTAAGAATTTTTTTATTTCATCTTTGATTTCTTCTATCTATTCATCAATTGTGTATTATTTAGTCTCCATTTGTTACAGTAGCTTCTAGAAAAACTAGGGATAGTAGAAACATACCTCAAAATTGTGAAAGCTATATATGCTAACCCCAAGGCCAGTATCATTCTAAATAGAGAAAAACTGAAAGCATTCTTGCTAAAAACTGGAGCAAGACAACGATGTCCTCTTTTGCCCCTTCTATTCAACATCATCTTTGAAATTCTAGCCAGAGCAATTAGACAAAAGAAAGAAATTAAAGGGATACAAATATGCAAAGAAGAACTCAAATATCACTATTTGCTGATGACATGATTCTATATCTAGAAGATCGAAAAAATTCCACCGGAAAACTTCTAGAACTAATAAATGAATTCAGCAAAAAGTAGCAGAATACAAAATCAACACCCATAAATCAGACGCATTTCTCTACATTAGTGATGAATTCACAGAAAGAGAAATTAGGAAAATTACTCCATTCACAATAACCTCAAAAAATAAAATAAAACACCTGGGAATTAACCTAAAAGAGATGAAAGACCTCTACAATGAAAGCTATAGAACACTAAAGAAAGAAATTGAAGAAAACCTCAGAAGATGGAAAGATCTCCCGTGTTCCTGGATTGGCAGAATTAATTTTGTTAAAATGGCCATACTACCAAAAGCATTATACAGATTTAATGCAATTCCTATTAAAATCCCAATGACATTTCTCATAGAAATAGAGAAAGCAGCCATGAAATTCATCTGGAAAAATAAGAGAGCCAGAATAGCCAAAGCAATCCTTAGCAAGAAAAGTGAAGCAGGAGGCATCACAATACCAAAAAACCCCTAAATAACCCAGTAAGTAAATGGGCTAAGGAACTGAATAGACCCTTCTCAGAAGATGCTATACAATCAATCAACAAATATATGAAAAATTCTTCAACATCTCTAGCAATCAGAGAAATGCAAATCCAAACTAGTGTAAGATTTCATCTCACTCCAGTCAGAATGGCAGCTATTCAGAATACAAACAACAATAAGTGTTGGTAAAGATGTGGGAAAGAAGGAATGCTCATATACATTGCTGGTGGGACTGTAAATTGAGGCAATCAATATGGAAAGCAGTATGGAGATTCTTGGAAAACTGGGAATGGAACCACCTTTTGACCCAGCTATCCCACTCCTCGGTTTATACCCAAAGGACTTAAAAACCAAATATTATAGTGATGCAGCCATATCAATGTTTATAGCAGCACATTCACAATAGCTAAATTTTAGAACCAACCTAGATGCCCTTCAGTAGATGAATGGATAAATAATCTGTGGTATATATACACAATGGAATATTACTCAGCATTAAAAGAGAATAAAATCATGGCATTTGCAGGTAAATGGATAGAGTTGGAGAACAGAATGCTAAATGAAGTAAGCTAATCCCAAAAAATCAAATGCTGATATGAAGATGCTGATCCATAATGTGGACAGGTGGAGGGGAGCATGGGAAGAAACTTCAGATAGAGAAAAGGGAGGTAGGGGAAAGGGGGTAGGAAAGATGGTGGAATGAGATGGATATCATCACTCTAAGTATATGTATGAAGACACAAATGGTGTGACTCTACTTTGTGTTAAACCAGACATGAAAAATTGTGCTCTATATGTGTACTATGAATTGTAATGCATTCTGCTGTCCTATATAACAAATTAGAATAATTAAATAAATAAAAAAATTTTCTAAATGCTTATATGTCAAGCCCCACCCAAGTGATCTATTCCTCTGCCCCTTCAGTTTACAAAGGTTAACAGTCCCGGAGAGACAGAAAATTACTTGCTCATATAAAGCTTGTGTCTTGCTGTCTGATATTATGTTTCAAATTGACTGGAACATGGCATAATCAGATATTTGGCTAAACATTATTTCTGGATGTGTCTGTGAGGATGTTTCTGGGTGATCTTAGTGTTTGTATCCATAGATTAAGTGAAAGAGATTAATTGCCCTTAACAATATGCATAGGCATCATTTAGTCTGCTGAGGCCTGAATAGAACAAAAGGCAGACAAAGGGAAGAATTCACTTTGCCTGATGGCTTGAACCCAGACTTTGGTCTTCCTCTGCTCCTGGACTGGAAAAGTACATCATCGGTACTTTTCTGGTTCTCAGTCCTCCCAAACTGGATCTACACCACCAGTTTTTCTGGGTATCCAGCTTTCGGTAGATCATGACTAATCTCAGTCTTCATCATCACATAAGCCAATTAATTCCTTATAATGAGCCTTTTTCTCTATGTCTCTCTCTCTCCACACACAAATATATATTTACATTTTATATATGTATATATATATCTATGTATATGTATTTCCTCAGCAATGATGAGGCATTAAACAACTCAGTGAGACCCTGTTTCTAAATAAGTGCAAAATAGTGCTGGGGATGTGACTCGGTGGTTGGGTACCCTGAGTTCAATCCCCTGGACCCGCCCCCCAAAAAGGTGTGCAATAAATGTGTTTGAAGTGCTGAATAATACTAGTTTAAGAAGGCCTTCTGACCTTGTTTTGCAATAAGTAGATGGTACCTGGTAGTAGTTGCAAATTTTCATTTTTCCATTGCTCTTTGCATATTGAAAAGCTAAGAAAAGTAAGAAAAATTGAGGAAAATTGAAAACCAGACACCAACACATACTTTTCTTTTGCCTTTGGTGTTAATTTACTTATCATAACAGATTATGGTTTCTGTTGAGCCTTTTATTGGAACTTTGTATTTATGCTCATATGTGACCAGTTCTTTGCATAAGTACGTAGGAAATTTGAAAAACTGACTCATTTAATATAATGACCGCATCCTGAAGCAGCCTTTAGGCACCCAAGGTTTATTGACCACATCTGCTAGATCTTTAGAGGTAATAGGTTCAGTTAATCTAAGAAACATCTTGTCGGGAGCACAAGGGCTAGAGCAATGCTTCTAAACTGTACTGTGCATACAAATTACCTACAATCTTGTTAAAATGCAGATATTCTGATTCATAGGTCTGGAATGGGCTTCGAGACTGAATTTTTAACAAGCCCTCAGATGCTGGTGAAGCTTCTGGTTTGGGCTTAACACTGAGTAGGAAAAAGCGAGCTGCCAGAGATTTGATTACCTGACCCTTGTGTCTGATTCTCAACTTTTGCTCTGGCCTTCTTGGTACTTGGCCAAAAATCTTACATGCTGACAGTGGGAATTCATACCCGGTAGCATTTAAATAAAGTTAAGGACTCTTACTGTCTTAAAGCTGCCATTTTTATTCCCTAAGCTATATGAATAATGACCTTAATCTTTTAAAAATTGTTTTTGCATATGTAGATCCAGAATCATGTTTTATCACATGCTATAATTATTTTGTGGTTGAACATCAGAATTTAGAACCTCTTAAAAATGTAGGTAAATAAGTCTGTGTTTGAAAATAGGGTATAGTTTAATTTAGAGATAAAGAGAGTCATTTGATTTAAAATGATATTATTGAGAACATGGGTAGTATTATTAAAAGTTACTATGAGGTAGACTTTTGCCATTTCAGAGAAATATCATCCCCACATAAGACCCACTTGTAAAGGAGAGAGGAAGAAAGGAAAACATTACAACCACAAGGTGGCAGTAAGATACATACTAAAAAGGATTTTCTGGTAAAACATGATTTCAGCCAGATCTCCGAAGAAATGATTGTCAAGACAAATAGCCTTTTCTCTTGCAATGGTGTGCAGAAATGCCTTAACGAAGCACTTATTTGTGGCATCCTTGGATAACTATGCTTTCAATTGTAAGCTGGGTGTTTCCTGGGTCCTCAGTAAACATTTGCTGAGGAAATTTTGGATTAAAAAACATAGTGCAATAGTTTTTTTTATTTTGGTTTAATTTAACCAACAATCAGGGTCATAAGTTATATGTAAATATTCCCAAGATATGAACCCTCGAAGCTTTGAAACATCCTCAATGCCACACGGCATACGTAGACTGCCTTTTTTGCAAGAAGAATAAAATTTTTAAAAGTTTTAAAGATGTTTTACTTTTCTGCTCCTTGCAACACTACTTTTTTTTTCATCTTGAAAATATACCTCATTTTCTTTACCCTCTTTATCTTTGTCATGAAGACAATTGTATTGTCTTCTAAAAATTGGACTGTGTTGTAAGCAGCCTGTCAACAGAGAATTGGGAAGCTAAGATTCAGTTCACCTAAGCAGCATTTAATAGAAAAGTGAGAAAAATATTGCAAAAGCACAGAGGTATCAAAATGAATGAGACCTTCTTTCCCTTTTGGAAAAGGACCAGAGGAGACTTGGTTGGGGATGTTAAGAGGGGGTCTGTGAAGGTATGGAGACATGGATTATTCAATATCTGTGCTAGTTCTTTAAATAACTTCACAAGTGCAGCTATGCTCTACTTATATTCAGAACTTGAAAATACCGCAAAATGCCAGCTACAAGCCAAAACTCTTGGTAGTCAGTTCAGGAATGGGAAAATGAAAACTGTTCTGGCTGAAGTAATGGGTGAAATTTTTTCTCATTCCTTCCATTGGCAACGTGCCTGCATGTCAAGCTGTTCTGGGGATGGAAGTCAGCCCAAGCAAGGCTGGGATCAACAGCCAAGGAGAAACACCTGGGAAATTGTGCCTCTTGCCTTTGCTCAGGATTCCCCCATGCAAGGCCACAGGGACTGTACTTCAGTTTTAGACTCTGCTGGATGGTTGGATAGCATGATCTAAATTATGTATGTCTAAATCCGAGTGAGATTCCTTTAAAATCAGTGTTTCAGAAATGAGGGAGTAATCTTTTTGGAATTCATGAATTCTGAAGACTTCAGGTTTATGAAGCCTGTCATACTAGGGTGCTCTTTCAATTACTCTTATTTGGAATCTCAAAACACTGTTTTTTGAAATAGTTCAAATGATAATTTTTAATCAATGCTATGCTAGGATGCTTATAGTGGTTAGCCGACATAACCCATAAAAAAATGAGAGAAAAACTTGACATAGACCTAACAAACATTCCAGTAGGTATGATGGCATAATCAAAAGCGGTGCTCAGAGTTGATGTTGACATGAGCTTGAAGCCACTGACAAGGATGGAGAAGTGCTAAACCAGTGTCACTTTGCAGAGATATAGCGATTAATGGAGCAATGAATCCATCAAAACTGAAGCTGCCTTTACATACAGAGCACAAAGATGTAAATACAAAACTTCATTCAGTATATGAGGGATCATATATCTTAGTAAGATGATCATCATCATTTAGTTTGCTAAAGGTGGATCCTTTCTTGTCCCCCTTACCCCTGATCCAGTGACAGTTTGTTTTACTACTTTTAAATTAGGTTGGAAAATAAGTAATACATATCTTACCATTTTTCTTCCTCACTTTAGTTGTTGAGGCTAAACTATTATTATTTTTTAAATAGGCTTAATTAAAAATTAAAATCTTTGTGGCAACAGTCCTATATGCCCACAAGGCCACCATCCTTTATGATACCTATATGGGGAACATGGGCAGAGTAACAGAGTAACAGAGTGGTTGGAAACAGAGTGGTTGGAAAAAATGGAGGGAGACTCTTATTGACAATTTTAAATCTAGAGACAATGGGAAATAATTTTCTTAGATCAGGTGGAAAGGAAGAGCTGTCAGGATTGTCATAGTTTTCTTGTGGAACTCATGCTTCTCTACTTTCTTGGGAAAGGAGAAAATACTTTCTCTCTTTGAGAAGAGATAAAGTGAGTCTACAGTAGTCTTATAAATAAGACATAAGACATAAACTAATCACCCAAGATAGAAATTAATAGATAACAAATGTGTTTATAGTGCTGAATACATGACTTTGAATTAAATGAGATTGAACATAATTGAGAAATCATCTTTATTTCAAATTAGAATGATTTTTTTCCTTGACTGTGGTGATTAGTACTTTGTTTCTTTACTTTGCCTCTCAGTATTTAAAAACATGAAGGTGAAGGGAAAGAAAATTCCCATTTAAATGATTTTTTGAATAATCTTTTTATATTTAATCAATTTAGGGAGGTTTTGTTTTCATAGAATAAAAAGCACCTATTTTAATTGTACAGTATAGATTTTAAGGATTATATATTCATATGTAATCAATTGTATCCCAATCAAGATATAATACAGAGCTCCAAAAAGATTTCCTATGACCCTTTGCAATCATTATCTTTTATTTTCTGTACCAGGCAACCACTGATCTGCTTTCTGTCATTATAGATTTTTTAAACTATTTTACAATTTTATATAATAGAGGTTGTACAATACATATTATTTTATGCCTGATTTCTTTTGCTCAGTATGTTTTTGAGAATCATCCATGGTCTGCATGTATCCATAGTTTATCCTTTTTAAATCATTCTTGAGTGGCATTTTATTGTTTAAATATTAATTGAATATTTATCACCAGTCTACTTATTCACTCACCTGTTGAGGGGCTTTGGGGTGTTTACAGTTTGGGGCTATTAAGAATCTACTGTGAACACTTAATGAGTCCTTGTGTTTTAATTTTTTTTTTTTGGATAAATACCTAGGTGTAGAATTCTTGGGTCACCAGGTGAGTTGATATCTAATTTTATTCTGAAAAATTCTGGAAATCTTTTTTTTTTTTTTTTTATAAAGGAGAAACTTCTTGTGTAATTTGTCTACCTTTCATGGCGCTCTTATTTTTATAATCAAGCCACTTCTATTTTGAAGTGATGACCCTAATGTGGTTACTGTACTTACATGTGTTAGTCATGTTGGCATGTGAATTCACAGATGACATTCAAATAAGAGAAGAGAAGCTGTTATTTTCCACAAAGCCCTGAAGTAGGTGATGAACCTGTCATGAGGCTCCTGGGAGGATTAATAAACTGAGGCATGTGAAATACTTAGCACAGTGGTTGGTGGTGCTTGTGTTCAGTGAATGTCAGTTGTAATTATTATCTTATTAATAAAATAGGATGAAAGATAGGACCCAAAAGCTATAGAAGTTAAACCATGGCTTTGTAGTAGTCTGAATGTATTCATCATTTCTGAAAAGCTTGGTTTACAAACATAGTAGCTCATTCATCTGCTTTATTGGTTAATAATGTATTTGGTGTATACTAAATCGATGAAAGCCAGTGCAGAGGAAGAAAATACTGAGAAAGGCAGAATCTAATAACATTCCAAACTGCAAAGTGAGAAAATAAGGGAAGAATCATAGGTGAACACTTATAATCATGTAAGACTGAATATACTTCTTATCAACACCTTCTTTCCCCAGCTAATAATAATTTGGTTAAAACCTATACCCATTTTTAATTTTGCTAGGTTAACTTAGGTGCTTAACCCTTTCTCTGATGAAAGAACCATGCTGACAACATACAGAGAACTTCTCATTTTTTTTAATGCATTAATCTTTAAGGTTCCTTAACCTGTGGGTGGCATCTGTGGATTTCCAGAGGTGGAAAAAAGAAAAAAAAGTATTCAGGTTTATAAGGAAGTTGCATTTTGAAAAAAAAAAAAAGGGAACTCTTTCTATAATGTATGTTTTACTCAGAACTATAAGCCATTTAGTTTTCTTCCTTGGCAAGCTATCTTTGTGAAATCTTTTTGCTGATCTACAAACTCAGGAATCCAAGGAACTGTGGGAAAGCTCTGTTCCCAGTCAAAAAGAGTTATGCGGGACACCTCATTTTCAGCACCAGTGAAGATCTTCTGTGTAATTAGTTTTCATTTTTGATGAGAAATCGAGTTGGCATTAAACTGACTTGGTAGAGATAGGTGTAGTGATTCTGTCCAAAATTAAATTGAATTAAGATCAAAAGTACTACAGTGGTTAACAGCCTCATTAACCAAATGCCATTTGGAAAGGTTTTATTTCTGTAGTGAACTTTACTGAAGATTGTCAACTGGTAAAATGCACACATTCTCCAGAAGTGTTCTTGTGCCACATAATCTGACTAAAAGTGAAATAATTAGAGAAGTTGCCCAAGAGTCAGGGATTGGCCTGAGATATTCATAAAGGTTCAAGCAAGAGAAGATGTCATCCTCCAGTGAATTAAAATGCTGGACCTGCAGTGAGCAAGGCAGGATAGATACTGAGCAAGTGGAAAAGAATTTGCAACAAGAGTGTGTGAGTCAATATAAAATCTTTATACATCATATGGTGTTTTTTTTTTTTTTTGGTATTTGTGTATCCCATACATTATCAGTATATTGACTTATGTGTGTACTTCATCTGTCTGTGTAAACCAATGTAAAAACCATGCATTTCCCATTGTGCCCATTTAAAAACCAATGCTATGAAATACAGGGACAGGAAGAAAAATCAAGATTTTATAGGTCTTGGAAATCCCATTGGATGCTACTAATATGATTCATATTATTTCATATTTCATGCACACTCTTGAATGTTGGTGTGTTCATTTATCTTACTTATGTAGTTTTCCTAATAAAAATGCTCATATAACCATAAAATGAATGTTATTAATGTCCATGCTTCTTATCCTAGTTTCCATATACCCTAAGGAATATGTAGTGAAGTGCCAGAAACTACAGGGTAAATCTGAACACATTGTCCTCAGAGATGTGGGAGAGGGTATGAGAGACACTATGCAAAGAAGACTATGGTAAGTCATTGAACCCCATGAACACACTCCTCTGAGTTTGATTGGTTGCTCTCCTATCAGAAGAGGAAGTATATTTCTCTACTCCTAGATTCTGGTCTGGCCTGTTGGCTCACTTTGACCTACAGATTGAAGAAGTAGTGACATTTTATGATTTCTGGGATTCTGAGCTTCAAATATTTACAGTGTCTGCCTTGGTATCAGTCCTAAAATCAGTCCTCGACTAGTCTCCTTAAGGCTGAAAGACCATGAGGAGAGTAAAGTCTGGATCACAAGGGGTGCCTACTGCCAGACAAGTGAGCAAGGCCATCTCTAGCTGAGCATCAGATAACTGAAACATGTAGCTACAAGAGGGAGCCCAGCCCAGTCCAGCCAGAGAACTGACTTGCAGACTCATGATTGTTATAAATCACTAAACCTTGATGAAATTTGTTGCACAGTCATAGATAATATGGGTCCATTATAGAGTAGAAGGCAATATTTGCTTAAATTTTAAAGTAAAAGGAAATGTTATAAGGAAGTAATGGCTATCTCCCAAACCTTCTTCAGGGTAGCTACTCTCTGATCTGTCATTTGGGAGCACTGTACTGGAAGAGTTTGAGATCAACTACATTATGACTATAGCAAGTCAATTTTATTTTATTTTTTTTTAAGAAAGAGTGAGAGAGAGTGAGAAAGAGGGAGAGAGAGAGAGAATTTTTTAATATTTATTTTTCAGTATTTGGCAGACACAGCATCTTTGTCTGTATGTGGTGCTGAGGATCGAACCCCGGCCGCACGCATGCCAGGTGAGCACGCTACCACTTGAGCCACATCCCCAGCCCTCAATTTTAAACCAGTACCTTGGAAACCCGACACTCCTGTCACCCCCTTGCTCTGTGATAAAAACAGTTGGGGTTTTCTAATTTTTAATCTCAAACCTCTCACAGTTATTAGAGTTCCTGTACTTTTTTTGTCTTCATTAAAAGCATTTGAAAAATTACTTTCCACACTTTATAAGATTTTTCTTCTTTTCACTGAAATAGAATTGGTAGTAACATGCCATAACTATTGCTAATTAGTTTAAGAAAGAAGTGACAATAGTTAATTCAAATTAATTTCAGTTCAAGTGAAAAATTTGATTACCTTTTACCTATCCCTGCAATCATGCTTCTGTGCACACAATCATCTGTTCTATCACCTGATATTCACCCCATTGGTGAGGGAGGGATGCTTGCTCTAGGATAACGGGGAGAGCTGAACAGGCAACTCTCAACACTGAACAGATGATATCAATGGCTAATTAGAATCGGTGCTGTCATGAGGAAGCATGGACTAGCCTCTCTGGAGATGAAAGATCCAAGAGAGAGTAAGGCCCAGGTAGAAGCCGGCACTAGCATCAGACAAGGAGCCACATATCCACTGAAAGCCCAGCGGGAAAGGATCTCACATGCAACACAGGGATTCATGGGGGCTGCATTCAGGAACACAGCAAACCACCAGGGACTGTCCCAGCAGGCTTTGTAGTAACAAGAGGATGAGTGCCTCCTGGTTGCTGCAGGAGGCTGTGAATAGCTTATTTGAGTAAACCCCCAGATGGGTAGAGAACTGAATCTTGATACTTAAGGATAAGCAGGAACCATACCTGGCCCATTGATAAGGAAGGTTTATTGTCAAGGGGGCCTTATTGGCAGGAGCAGAGTGGGAAGGGGAATTTGTGACTATGCCATCTGAGCCCTTTCCAGTTTCACCAGATATGAAGGCAGCACTTCCTATTGGAAGTTGTTTTTCAGCCCTATGCTCAACAAATATTAAATGAGTTTCCACATGGTCAGACACTTGCTAAAAGCTAGGAATAATTAGGACCAATAATATATCTCTTATACATTTGAGGAGCATAAGATTTAGCAGAAAGAGCCAAACATGTAAATAGGTAGGTGCTAAATGATCTGTAGTAGACATTTAAATAGAGGACCAGGAGAAAGTAGTCAATCTTCTCGAGATACAAATAGTTTCCCCAAGCAAAGTACTTGTTTTCTGTCTCTTTTTTTATGAATAAGAAAAATCATACCAGAAGCTCTTTGAGAAGATAACTACATTATATATACAGCTGGCCCTCCCTGTTGGCAGGATTCAAACCAACTATGGGAAGAAAATATTTGGAAAGAATTAGAAATGCATTGAATATTTAAAGGCTTTTTCTTTTGTCATTATTCCCAGAACAAAACAGTAAAACAATTACTTACATAGCACTGTCCTTGTGTTAAGTATTATAAGTCACCAAGAGATGAATTAAAGTGTGTGGGAGGGTGTGCATAGGTGTATCCAAATGCCGTGCCATTTTAGGTGAGAGACCTAAGCATCCATAAATTTTGATATCCACCCAGGTTCTGGAACCAATCCCTTGCGAATGCAGAGGGATGACTGTATGTTTTTGTCAAGGTGTATTATATGCTCTTACCTAAACCAGTCTTTGATTGGGGGAATTTTGACAAATGATTGACTGAGACAAGTCATCATTCAACTCCTGGAATTGGAGAAGGGGACTTGAAGCACATGGCTGCTTAAAAGAGGCAAAAAGTAATTTAGATTTTAATTAGATTTTAATTCTTCTTCTCCACCCTATCTCTTCCTTTCTCTCTATTTCCTATTCCTCCTCCTTCCTTTCCTCTTATTTTTCCAAGATGGGAGGGACTCATTGTTGGGTAGGCTTTTGTCCCATCTTCCCAGATCTCACCTATTGTTGCTCACTGCCACTATCTTAGTCGAGGTAAAATGGAGCTTTTGTCCAGCGTCTTGAACTTTGGGGGATTCTTGTGTACCACAACCAATTGTAAAGAGCACCCGGAGCCTTTGTTACTCAACTCTGAAGCTCTACTTTGGTATAACATGACCCTTAATGTTAGAGTCTGTAAACAAGTCAGGATGGCGCCTGGCAAAATGCCAGAGGGAGGGGTTTGTGAAGTAAGGCCAGCGAGCCATCAAGTGTGGAGATTCCTTATTGGTTGACTGCTGTATCTAGTTTATGCTAATTAAGATAAGCTGTGTGGAATGTATAAATACCGCTCCTGTCCTACAATAAACGGCTCCCACTCCTGCTGTATCAACATACACAAGTTGTTTGTCACTCCCCCGGTTATTTTGCTGCAGCCGGACTGCGGCACCTTAACATTAAATATTTAATCACAGGATTTACATTGTGCTGTTCTCCGGGAACTGCTGCACTACAAGTATTACCCTATATTCTTTATGCCAATGACAATGACTTAAACAAAAAGCTATGCAGGCTTGTGAGTAGCACCAATGTTGGAAATTTTTTTTTAATTTAATTTTATTTTTATTGGTTGTTCACAACATTAAAAAGCTATTGACATATCATATTTCATACATTAGATTGAAGTGGGTTATGAACTCCCAATTTTACCCCAAATGCAGATTGCAGAATCACGTCGGTTACACATCCACAATTTTACATAATGCCCAATTAGTAATTGTTGTATTCTGCTACCTTTCCTATCCCCTACTATCCCCCCTCCCCTCCCCTCCCATCTTCTCTCTCTACCCCATCTACTGTAATTCATTTCTCTCCTTGTTTATTTTCCCATTCCCCTCACAACCTCTTATATGTAATTTTGTATAGCAATGAGGGTCTCCCTTCATTTCCATGCAATTTCCCTTTTCTCTCCCTTTCCCTCCCATCTCATGTCTCTGTTTAATGTTAATCTTTTCTTCCTGCTCTTCTTCCCTCTCTGTTCATAGTTGCTCTCATTATATCAAAGAAGACATTTGGTATTTGTTTTTTAGGGATTGGCTAGCTTCACTAAGCATAATCTGCTCTAGTGCCATCCATTTCCCTGCAAATTCTATGATTTTGTCATTTTTTATTGCTACATAGTACTCCATTGTGTATAGATGCCACATTTTTTTTTATCCATTCATCTATTGAAGGGCATCTGGGTTGGTTCCACAGTCTAGCTATTGTGAATTGTGCTGCTATGAACATCGATGTGGCAGCATCCCTGTAGCATGCTCTTTTAAGGTCTTCAGGGAATAGTCCGAGAAGGGTAATAGCAGGGTCAAATGGTGGTTCCATTCCCAGCTTTCCCAAGAATCTCCAAACTGCTTTCCAAATTGGCTGCACCAATTTGCAGTCCCACCAGCAATGTACAAGAGTGCCCTTTTCCCCGCATCCTCGCCAGCACTTGTTGTTGTTTGACTTCATAGTGGCTGCCAATCTTACTGGAGTGAGATGGTATCTTAGGGTCGTTTTGATTTGCATTTCTCTGACTGCTAGAGATGGTGAGCATTTTTTCATGTACTTGTTGATTGATTGTATGTCCCAATGTTGGAGATTTAATATATTCAAAGAGTTGCATAACCGGTTTAGAGGATTTCCATCACCATGAAAAGAATCCCTGTACTTACTAGCCATCATTTCCCATTCTCTCTTCCCCTTCTTTGCTTAGGTAAACAGTGAGGTAAAGATTTGCCTATTCTGGAGACTTCATCTGAATGTGATAACAAAATATGTAGTCTCTTGTTATTGGCTTCTTTTGCTTAATTGCAGTAGATTCTTGCACAATACTGTATGGTTCTTTAGTCAGGCTGAGTGTACACTTTTTTGTTTATTAAGTAAAAAAAGTTTTCTAAGTATAGAAAAGGTATAAAAAAAGATACTAAATAGCCCCAAATATGAAAAATGTCCAACAAATATGGCTAGCTTTTTATTCTTAGGTTTCAGTTTAAATGTTCCCCCTGAGACCTACCCTCTATTTAAAGATAGTTTATCCCCATTTTCTACCTGTCAGCCCCTTGTTTGTTTCCTGTAAAGCATTTATGAAAACTTGAAATTATTTTGTCACTCAATTTTGTTTTGTGTGTACTTATTTTATCTTTCTTACTGGAATATATACTTCAGAAGCAAATGAACCATGTCTATTTGTTCATCATTGTACCTCCAATATTCAACACCGTGGGTCAAAGTAGGTACTCCATTTTTTTTGAATGAGTGAATAAATGAATGAGTTATTCACTGGTCAAAGGGATGAGGTAGGAGGCAATGCCTGATGGGGAATGATGGTGACAAACTCAGTATGGAGATTTTAAGGGTGAGACATACAGGTGCCTCTTTTCTGGGCAGCTAATAGACATAGTTTATATGCACTATTGATGGAGATATTTTAAAGTTAAGTAGTGCAGAAGGCCCTACAAATTACAGCAATATTCTCTTGCACTGTTCCACCTCAGTCCATCTTACCAGAGGTCAACATTTTTAACTGCATTTAATCCATTTAGTGGTCATTGCCATTATCTGTATTGTTAAATATTCTGCTATTTTGTGATTTCTCAATTTATCAACCTCTGGATTATCTATTGGTATGCTACATAAAGATTTAACCCATTTATCCCAAATCCCCATCTTCCCATTTCCTCCCAATATAGTTAGGTCTTTCAAAATTTTCCCAGTTGAATACATGTGCAAATTTAAACAAATTGCTTAAATCTACTTCTGCAAATGATAAAGTACCTCTTGCCTTTTCACACTGTAAGATGAAGATGTTTATGTGTGTAGCCTTCCTCCTATCTCCATGTCTAGCTTCTGGAAGTTGTACTCTGAATGGTACATAGTCAGGATTGATAACGTATGTGCTTCTATCATGCATTCTAATGGCTGCTCAAAATCATGTCACATTTGAATTAGTTTCATGTTTGAACTATGTTGCTTTTGTCATTTTTATTATTATTCCTGGAGTACTTGATTCCTTTTTTACTCTTAATGGATAAAAAACCATAAACATTCTTTATACTGTCTTTGAGTTTCCTTCTTATTCTCTTTATTTTTAGAATAGATTATTTTCTTTTCCTTAAAGACACTGATTCCTGTTTTAATTGAAGTAGTTACATAAACCATAGCTTGATTATACTGTGTTCTATTTTCCTAGAGTCTTCAATTTCCTTATTTTCTTCTTGATTCTAGTAAGAACAAAGAGATAGAGTGATACAAAGTTCCCATGAGAAAATAACATTTCTGTTAGAGATGGAGTAAATTCTACAGATATGTAGATTAGTTTATGTTATATAGGTAAAATAGTGGACTTCAGAATTTGACTATGGCTTATAATCAACATTTTATTAGGTAATAAACTCCATAAATATGGATAATATTTTACAGCTTACATGGTTCTCGACCAAACGAGTTCCTCTGTCTCTTATCCTGATGTTTATTATATTTTAATCAAAAGAAAAATTTGAGAATCTTGATAAAAGAATCAGAGAATCAAAGCCATAGATGAGGGAGAGAACTAGGACCTTAATAAATGCTGTTTTCTGCTGAGGTGTCTTTCTGAGACAGTGTCAGTCATAACCTGATCTTTATCATTGATTAAATATATGAAAATATTGGAGGTTGCAAAAATGGCTGTTGAGATGATGCAAATAAGAGTTAAATGCTTGAAAATACAACATATTTCAAGCATTTGACTCTTATTTACATCATATTTCAGGTAGCTTTTATATGTTTAGAAGCAAAATCTGAAAAATTAGATATCTTAGAAATAAACAAATTTCTGAGAGTCTGTTTCATTTTGGCAAATACTATTTAATAAAATAAACCATGAATTTATAACACACACACACACACACACACACACACACACACACACACACACGCCTGATTGGCACTGAGACCAAACTGACATAAGGCTCAGTAATTGCGCCAGCGTAACCGTCCTTATCACATTAATGTGCCCCATTATGTGATGATTAAACCTTTCCATTTATCTAGTTTGCCATAACGTTTGCATTCCAAGCAGAAATGAGAATTACAAATTATGCTTAGGCAAGGGAAAAGCTTGCACTGAAATAGTTATGACAACTTATAGTATAAAGTGCTAAAAACTTTGCAGAGTGTTTTTCACATAGATTTGCTCATCTGCTTTCCATAACAACCCTGGGAAATGCCTGCTGCTGTATTAGCTCCACTTTATTTCTGACAAAATTGAGGATCAAAAAAAAAGTTGTTATGTTTTTCAAAGGAATTGCTGATAAGGAGAAGAACAGGAGGATTCAAACTCAGGAAATGTGGTCTCTTTACTAAACACAAAATGAACTATCACCTGTTAGTGTTTATTTTTTAGACAATGTCCCAATAATAAAGGAAGGACACAAGATATTTGTGGGCATGCAAATTTTTCATATGAGGTACTTTTTATATCTCACTAGACTTCATAAAGGTTAAAATGTAGAAAGATCAGAAAGTTTGAACTTCAGTTATGACTATTGCCAGGAAAGTTTGTGATTAAGGAGAACAATACTGTGTGTAACACTTTCTACCATGTCCTCCAGATAAATTCTGGTAAAAATTAATATCCAGAAAAGCTTTGAGATGGGAAAGAAGTCATACAGTGATTAAAGAATATTCCCATTGCTTTGCCTTAGTACTGATGCTTATGAGTTCTTTGGAGATATTATTTTATTCAACTGTATGTTTTTGAGAAATTATCAGATGTCAGCATGATTCAGAATATAAAGAAGTAAAAGCAATTAACAAAATAATCACAGATTACAGTAAGCAGTGTAAAAGGAATTGCAGGCTGTGTAAGGGGAGTGGATTTCATTTCTTAATGAAATGGAAGACCACTGATGTTCTTTAAGCAGAGGTGGCAGAATTAATTTACATTAAAAAACACTATGGAGAATGTGCAGAGCATAAGTGGAAAAAACCAACCCCAAATTCATTCAACTTTTCCACCTTCAGTTTTGTTTCATTTCAGCTTAATACATTTCCTTTGATCCATTATCCAAGTGTACATTTACCATTCCCAACCAACCTCTTATCAAATCTTGGTAATGTGTTTTAAGATTTTGAATAGTGTTGAAGTTGACTGCTTAATCATTGTGATTTGGATGGCTGCACTGTGAATTCATGTCCAATATAATTATGAGACTTAAGGATATTAAAAACCCAGCTGATTCCTTGATCTTTTAATACCATTTTGATATCTAATCCAAGACTACAAAACTTTTGTACTAAGTATTTTTTTTTTCAGGATAGTTTTTTCTTGTTTATCTGTACTGTATTTTTTTTTAAGGACTTATTTTTCTTTGTTTTGTTTTCTTCCAGGGATTGAAACCAGAGGCATTCTACCACTGAGTACGTCCGTAGCCCCTTTTAAATTTTCAGTTTGAGACAGGGTCTCACTAAGTTGCCAAGACTGGCCTTGTACTCTGCCTCAGTTTCCTAAATCACTTGGATTATAAGTGTACATGACTATGTCTGGCCAGGGTCAATTTCTAATGCGGTTTTTGTATTTAATTGTCACAGTTTTAAATGTTACTGAATCCTTAGAAAGTACCCATTTAGCAGAAGGTGTTGTGCTTTTAAAAAATATTTTTATTTATTTGTGTTTGACTTTGCAAGTAGCTAACAATTGAATGGATCAGCAATCTTAATTTATATGCTAAATTTTCATTGAGAAACACTTGATATGTATTTAGATTTCATAGAATTTACAGTTGAAAAAGTAGGTTCATATACTCAAGTTCTAAATATTTTTAAATATTTTCTAATAAGGGTATCAAGGATCGGTTTTTATATTTAAATTAAATTAAGATTAGATCAATTAAATATGGTTTAAAATTAGAATAAATTTAATTTAGAATTAGTTACATTTAATTGAAATTAAGCATTTGATTTCTTAGTTGCACTAACCATGTCTCCATATCCACATGTGGCTGGTGACAGCACAGAAAGCATAGGTTTGAATAGTTGGTTGTAATTCTGAAGAACCCCACCTGTTGTTTCCCTAGAAACTTCTTTAACTTCTATAGTACTTTAAAAAATATTTGGTATGTAATATCACCTTCCTTTCAAGTAATTTCAAGTCAGAATGATCACACTCTGGTTCAAGCAGTATTATGTTCCTTGCTTTTTATAGTTTCAGGGTCCTTCAAGCTGCTGTCTGAGAACGCATTCACGGAGCTGGCATATATTATCAATTGCCCATGAAAATGTACTTATTCTAGGGAACGACATTTTCATCTACTGACTAGATGACTAGTTATACTTCCAATTTGGGTGCATGCAAGCCTGCATTGTTTGCTTATATATTCCAGTGTCAAGGGCATATTCATCGTTTGCCAGAAGAATTTAAAAAGCCAATGTTAGATAATTTTTATAGATGCCATTTTTCAGGCCTTCAGGATTCTTGATATATTTACTTATAAGAATGCGTGTATGCTGATGGAGATTTAATGTGGAATTTACTTAGTATGTTTATATTGTTATTCTGTGAAATGAGTTCAATCTACCTGTCATGTTGATTATTGATTGAGGGTATTGTGTGTGTGTGTGTGTGTGTGTGTGTATGTGTGTGTGTGTGTGTGTGTGTGTGTTTTAAACTTTGTATTATTTTAAATTTAAAACTACTTCTTATGATCTAGAATATTTTTGGTGTCTGTATTATTGAAACCTTTGGGAGGTTTTACTCTAGCAGATGATTTAAAATTCTTATACATTATAAAATTTTAGTTTTTCATTTATTGTATCTTTATGGAGTACCTACTGTGTTCAAGGTAATGCACTCTCTAGGGGAGACTTCTTGACCCCTTTCTGCAACTAACTCATATTTTCAATTTCATATGCCATTTTACAATAGTTAATATGTTAAAATATTAGCCATGGGACTCGTGGCACTAAACTAGTTTGTCATTTTGGCTGAATACATCTGTCTGCTCTTGTCAGAATATAAAGGAAATAAAGTAGTGTAGGTTCTTTGTTCATCACTCTGTTACTAGTTACTAAATATCCAAGGAAAATATCACTTAACCTTCTCCCATGACTGTTTCCCCATTGACAAGTCAAAGAGTGTATGATAAATGTTTTATTTATCGCACTAACCAATTTTAAGGATCAGTGGTAAGGATCAAATGAGTCTTGCCAGGGTTGAATGGTTTAATGTCAGGAGAAAGAAAATGTGGAGTCTGATGTGAAGAGGACGATGGGAATCTCTACAGGTTGGATGATTTTACACCATATTTACAGTGGATGAACCAGTCCAAGAGGTAGAAGGAAAGTAACCATGAAGAACAAGTCATAAACAATATTAAAAGGAGAATAATAAAATTTTAGATATTCTGAGCTCCTGTATTTCTCCTGTATTTCTCCCTGGTCTCAGTCAGGTGCATGTTGAATGTTGTTCCTGGGCTCCCCAAAGACAGAGTCTGAGGCAAAAGTTAAGTTTGAGTGCTTCATGGAAGGAGCATCATCCTAAGGAGCAGGAGTGAGAGGTATAGGATTAGTAAATCAGGGAGGAGGATGCATTGTGGGATTAGTCATGACTGTGGGTGACTGCTGCCTGATCCCATGGGATCACCAGAAAAGACATATGATGTGTCTCAGAACCTTGTCTGCCATTGCCCATCAGCTCTTCTCTAAAAACCACCCTATGGAAGTGTTTAATTTCTCCTGTATTTTTGGATACACACACACACACACACACACACACACACACACACACATGTATGTGCTGGACAGGGCTGGGGCTGACCAATGGTTTAGTGCATTTCTACTCAAAGGCTAAACTGTGAATGAAAGACTGTCACTAGTCCATGAAATGAGAAGTACAGAAACCAAGAGTAAGTTTTCAGAAATATTTATAACATCTTGACTGAGGAATTTTAGGTCTTTTGAACTGGATAGTAGTAAAAGAAATTTGACTTGTCTTTTTGTATACTTTTTTTTCCCAGTTCATTTTTCTGGTAATTCTTTTTATTATTATATTTTACAAAGTGTCTGTCAACAGTGGATAGGATTAAAAATGATCTTTTATCAAAGATAGCTGGAAAATGACTTCCTTCATTTAAATAGGGGAGTCCTAGGTGGAAGGTGAGAGGTGCACTGTCGGGTAGGAGTTAAAGTAATATCAGATTTTTACTTGGTGATGATAGTCAGAACCTATGCACTGGTCACTGCACAGGTGGCAGGAACAAATGGCCAAAATCCTCAAAGAAAAGTGAGTTTGAGTGGATATGAAGAGACACCGTAGAGGTGCTGATACTCACGATTTTCTGGATAATATATAGTAGTAATTCTCAAAGTTTGGTCTCAAGATGCCTTCATAGTATTAAAAATTACTAAGGACCCCAAAGAGACATTATTTATGTGGGCTATATTAGAAATAGAATTTAAAAATATTTATTCACAAATTTATTTAACTATAGTAAATGCATTACATGGCACACATAATATAGTATTTAATGAGTATATTTACAAATATATTTGTTAATAATTATGCTTTATACAATGAAAATTATTTAATAAAAAGAATGACCTTGTTTACATTAATCAAATGTTTTTACTGTTTGGCTTAACAGAAAACAGCAGGATCTCCCTATTTGCTACTGAATTCAGATGTTGTGAAAAAATGTATCCTATATTTATCCAGTAGATACTCACTAAACATTTGCTATGTGCTAGTTGTTAGGGGTAAATGCTAATGGTGTAGGTTTCAAAGAAAAAAAATAAACTTAAGAACCAAGAAATGGCACTATGATCTGGTCAGTGACCCAATGTAGGCAATGTTCTGAGGAA
Organism: Urocitellus parryii; assembly: GCF_045843805.1. Taxonomy (NCBI): domain Eukaryota; kingdom Metazoa; phylum Chordata; class Mammalia; order Rodentia; family Sciuridae; genus Urocitellus; species Urocitellus parryii. Next base: position 26,849,599 of record NC_135533.1, on the reverse strand, counting down.
TTAAGCGTAAATGGTCCTTTACTGATGGGAGGAATTGGGTGTGATACATGGAAGACTGTGTCATAATTTAGTGTGATGGTATTTAAGTTTTATTTATTTGCTTTTTAGATATATATGACCTTAGAGTGTATTTTGACATATTATACATATATGGAGTATAACTTGTATGTAAGTTTTCAGGAGGTTGCAATTTTGGTGGTGAATGACATGCTATTCACATTTTGCTAGACTGACACAGGTGAAATGAGTCATGAATAGGAAATAAAAAAGAAATGAAAAAAAAAATCTATTGGAAGGAAATGCTGAGAAAAATGGTGGAGTAGAGCACAAAGAAAAGATAGAATATGATAACCAGAAAAGCACCACATAAAGGAAGAGCCCGAGCCAGCCTGGCTTGATGATGAGGACATTAAGAACACTTTTAAGAGGCTACAGGGATTTTTAAAACTAGGACAAGACAGATGTCATGTATAATTTATTACCTAGAAAACTGTTAGTTAGAGTGGATATAAAATTGCAGGGTAGGAGAGTCAGGTGTGGGAAAAAAAGGTGCCCTAGCAAAAGTTAATGTGCTAAAGCAATATGCTTTCAAAATCAGTTAGTCAAGATTATGGAGAATAATGTGAGGTAGAGTGGACAGCTGTAGTTAGAATTTATGAGGTTGCAATAAAAAAGAAGAGAAAAAGAAAAGCCAGAATTTTTTTGTTATAGCAAAAACATTAAAGCTTATATATGTTTGAAAGAATGTAGAGATGATCTTACATGAAGGGAAAAACACATAGAAAGGAAACCAGGTAAAAAGAAACAATTACCATTGAAGAATGTCACTTCTAAATTTATTTTTACTTAAAAAATTCCATTTTGTCATAATATGAAATTATATTATTAGGAAATTAATTTTAAATGCTCTTATTATAAAGTAAAACATCATTATGAAACATTTAGGACATATAGGTAAATCAACCATAGTTCCACTATTGCAATATTTAATATATGTTTTTCAGTTTTTTTTCCAACCTGTGCTTTTCTATGTTTTGGCTTTGGTAATATGTTGATAAAACCATCTAATTCTAATCATGTTCTATTGACCAGAAAGTTGTAAATACAAATACCTTGTAAAAAATTCTTTTATAATCAAAAGCTATGAGAATCAAAGGGAGTTGTGCTTACGTTACCTCTCATGTTTTAACACTATTTGTGGTAATCTTTGAGAAGCCATTTCAGGAATCCAATCTTAAGAAAGGGTTAGTCGTGGAGAAAACTATGTTATGTGTATTTATGAATATATCATAGCAAACCCCATTATTGTGTAGAACTATAGTGAACTAAAAAAATTAAAAAATTCACAAGATTAAAAAAAAAAGTTGTTCAATCTTGAGCAAGCTTAGCTTATTCAAACAAGGTGAGAGGAATATTCCAGTAGGTTTTGGTGGTGTATGTGGAGTGGGTAGAATGTCTGTAGCATCTTTCAGCAGAGTTCATGGATACTGCATAGAAAATCAACAGTGATTTATATATCATCCTTTTATCCTCTCTTCACGACCTTGTTTGATAACAGCTTTTAGATCTACGCTTCCAGAGAAAGAAAGAACAGATCAAAAGTTCATCAACTCTCTGATTCAAGAATAAAGAACTGACTCAGGGTGGGTTGGGAATCATCTCTAAGCTTTGATCTCATATTTGAAGAGACCTTTTTATTTTAAAATAGTCACATGCATGTCTCTTCACCCTTTCACACTCTGCTTTCCCCAGAGAGAACAAGTTGCCCTTAACTGTATTCTATATACACTTTTGAATGCTTATATATTTTTAGACAGTTTCATTTTAGCAGAAGTTTACTTTTTCCCATGAATCATCATTTTAATTCCAAGAGATATACATACCCTAATGTGGGCGATTCTAGACTGATTCTTAAAATGTTTTGTGCATTTTATTTTCAAATCCACTCTATCCAGCACAGCATCAAAATATACAGGAGCTCAATGTGATGTTTATTAAATGAATATAAGTTTTACTCTTCTCTTGTGAAAAATATCCCAAATAAATGGAAACATAAATTTGTATAAATTTTCCTTTGAGCTTCTTAAAAACTCACTTTTCCCAGTCTAAATTTCTAACAGGTTCTCAGCCCATAGTTCACATAGAATCACCTGGGCTATGTATGTGTTGATCATGAAGAATTTTGAGTAACACTCCCTGGTATTCTCATCTGCTAGGTGGGATGTAGTCATCTGCAATTTTAATGAGTGCTTCAAGCGTTTATTTAGTAAATAGTTGTAGAACCATGCTTTATTGACATTGTTAAACAGGGAGTTTCAGGTACACTAGGGCAGATTCTAATTAGATCTGCATTTTCCTTATCTGATTAGGGTTTTTCTACTTCAGGCAGATATTCTAGAGATCTGATTATAGGAAAAGAACCTATGGCAGCACTTAGATCATCACTCTACGATGATTTCTAAAAGACTATCTTGACTTAGTTTCATATGCAGAAATTAACAGCTTGTCATATATTATCTTGTCACGAGTAAATCTCCATGACATCAAATCTTATGTGATTAAACAGTTGGCCATCATTAGAAAATGAAATCCCTTAGCGAGATTTCATTACCAGGGCCTTATAAAGGAAGGGTTAGCTAATTACTTAGAGAAAAGTATCTTTGGCTGGCTGAGAAAAAGACTGACATACTCTTGACATATTTGATGTTCCTCTTTTAAAACCTGTGACTTGCTTCTTGTGGTCACTCTCAGAGTCACCTTCAATGTTTCTTTGAGAAAGTGGGCATCTCTGTGGCTGCATTTGCTTTCTGGGCTCTCTGAGTGTTGCTGTGATTTTCTGATCTGAGTTTTAAGTCAGTCCCTATTTTGAATAGCTGCCCAGGCAGCTTCCCTTTTGTGGAACAGGGCTATTAGATAGGATCCAGAGGTTCATGGCTGAAAAGGGAGTGAGGATGAAAGTTTGGCTGCTGAGTTGCCACTTTACCACAGAGTGATTGAGATCTACTGTGTGTCTTTTATACTAGGGTGTAAAGGAATGTAGGACAGAGGATCTAAAGCATGCTAATGTTATTTGGGACTTGGTAAATAAATCTATTCTTTTGCATGTAACTACAACAAGAATAAAATTCAACCTCCCATTTCCCAAATAGCCAATCAAAGGAGCCAGTTCCTTAGTCACTAAACTTTCAAGTGGAATAATACTCATGAGCATGTAGAAAAATGGTACTGTATACATGAGAGTTTGAAACTGTATATTTGGGAGACCTAGGAATGATAATAAGCATCACTATACTGCTTTGTACTGACTGTCAAGTTCTGAAACTCGATAAAGGATAAAGGGGGACCACTTACCTCTCATACCCTCCATGTTTCCTGCCACATGGTGGGTCACTGCTAATTAGCATATTGCTCTTGACCTATTTCCACTCACGGCTTCCTCTCATGGAGCAACATTCTAATGAATGTGGGAGCAGAAATTGGGCATATTTATCTCATTCTTTTCTCATTCTTAAAGAGCCAGCTGTCTGGCTGTGTATTTTGAGTCTGCATCTCTGTGCTATAAATTTCTGGTGGACCATCTATATATGGTCTGTGGTTACTCAGGTCTTCCTGTGTCTGGATGGGAAGTTTAGTGCTGGGTGTCATATTGGGAAACCCACAGTTGCTGAAATTCTTAATTGTGTTCTACATGGTCTGTGGTAGACCTAAATGTGTGCTACTCAAGGCCACATCAGGAAAGAACTTACTGACCAGATGACAAGGGGGTAGTCAGCCAAATGTCTGCAACTGCCTCAAATGCAAAGAAATAGATGCTTTGCTCAAGGTTATATGCCCTTTCCAGGGCTCAGCCCACATCATTGGTGACTGAACCAATGATAGGATGACACAGCCCAGCAAAGCTCACTCCACAGCTACCTGCCAGGTTGACCATGGCTATTTAGTGTCTGCATCCCAGTTTGACGTGTTCCTCTTTTCAATATTGTTTTGTCTCTTTCCTTTGATCCCTTATATATACATCTTGAACCCAGTCTAAGTCTTAGTGGTAACTCTTGGAGAACTCAACCTGTAACATGACTTTTTTTTTTTAACATCTTTATGCCTTAATCTTTAGTTTTCTTAGTTGGTTCAGAATTCAAGAAAGGAAACAGTGGGACCATTTCTGGAATTCTTTAAACCTCAACAGTGGATATAACACAGTCTAGTTGGTGGGGTTCCCTATGAGTAATTAGCACCCTTGATATACATTGGAATTAATGTATTTTCTCTCTCTGATAAAGAAATAATGACATGAATTCATGTATTGACACATGTAAAATGCCGAAAGAGCCTTATTTTCAGGCAGGCATGAAATAGAGTTAATCATTATGTAGGTTTCCTAAGAGAGCAAACTTATTCCAGATCACTGAAGAAGAATTAAATACCCCAATTTCCACTGAAACTACTCATTCATTCTTGGTTTAAAGCATAAATAATTACCAACACTTTGATTTGTCATAAAACAGAGCATTAGGTTTTATTAAAATATTGTGAAAAACATTTCTGTAAGGAATCCCACTCTTTTTTGGGGGGTGCATACCAGAGATTGACCTCAGGCACTGAGCCACATCCCCAGCCCTATTTTGTATTTTATGTAGAGTCAGGGTCTCACTGAGTTGCTTAGTGCCTTGCTTTTGCTGAGCCTGGCTTTGAACTTGTGATTCTCCTGTCTCAGCCTCCTGAGCCACTGGGATTACAGGCATGTGCCACTGTGCCTAGCTGGAAGCCCCCACTCTTCTTGTGTAATGCCGTACTAAGATGGCTCTGAGCTAATGATTGTAAAAAATTAATAGTGGCTTGCATCAAAAACAGAATAAATGGAACAGAAGTTTTAAACATGGCGTAATGAGTGTTTTAAAGGTGATGGTAACCAAAGGGGATTGATTCACATCAGAATTTTCTTTACAATGTGCTCTGTATTCTCTTTATGCTTCAAATTAATCTTGTGATTAAAACTGGGTATTCAAAGGGATAGGTATAGAGAATTTTATCTGTACCAGGCCCGGCTTTTGGGAACTTTCACTTGGAAAAACTGGAGAGAAAGCCAATGCATGCCTAACAAGCCAGATCTAGAATGCAAAAGAATGACAGATGTCAAAACTGGAGAGCACTCTTATTTGAGTTTGATTAAATCAGTGGTTTTCAACCTTGTGAGAATATGAAAATGGACTGTATTGAACAAACACAGTGAAAATTGGCCTTGCTGAAAACCAGACTACAGTATTTACTAAAGACCATAAATACCATGTTTATATAGGACCATGACTCGACTACACCTTAACTACAAAATTGACTTGTACCTAGTTCTTGTCACTAGCAGCTTTGTCTTGTGAGTGATCTCTGCTTCCTTATTCAGTGAGCACCACTCTAAGCTTTCTGCCTCTTGGATAAAGGCAATTGAAATACCTAATCACTGAGTTTTCTTGATGTCATCCAATCCAGAACTATTCGATTTCCCTAAAATCCCTCTTTAAAATGATCCAACCATGTCCTCCTTTTGAAAAGCCCTTATGGTTCTCCTGGGGTCTTCTTTGCTTCCACAAACCAAGTAAGCCCTACTTTGCATGACTAAACGTATTTTCTTTGTGGTCTTTGTTTGAAGGGCTTTGACACTTGGCTGCACATGAAAACCATTTGGAGAGGTTTTAAATATTTTGAAGCTCAGGTTCCATCCTAGACCAATTAAATTAGAATTTCAGGGGTTTAGAGATAGGCACTAGAATTTTTTAAACTTCTCAGATGACTTCAATGAGCAGCTAAGGTTGAGAGCCACTGGTTTGAATGATTGTATCAGAGGTGCCCAAGGCATCATATAATTGCTGAGTTACTTGCAGCTCTGTGATTGTAACCCTGATATTGTTTTACATTGACTCTGCTTGTTGAGGCTTGTGAATTTGTCTTAAGCTGCTGAAAGGAGGGAGATTGATGAGCTGGAAGAAATGTTTTCATGATGATATTCATGATTAGACTGCAAGGAGGTGAAGTGAGATATTGACAACATTCATATTTGAGTCTCAGAGTAAAAGGGAATGAAGTTATTTGAAAAGCTCTTTCAAGGTGATTAAAATGGCAAGAGGCATATGTTCTCTTTTTCATATTACCTAGCTGGACCATCTAAATGTTAATGTTTTGATTTAACTCTCACTTCCTTTAATCTATTCTTTTAGAACTGATGATTAAATACTTAAATATGTTTGTTTCTAAGTATTTCTGTTAACAATGTAAATTAATTTCTCCTTCAGGGCAATAATAATTATACCATAGAGGTTTAAGAGAGAGCATTTGAAACATTTATATTAATACTCTGTAATATGATGGTTAATTAATTCATGTTTGTCATGTGCGGGGTTTAATGTAGTGGAGAAGAATTGGTAACAGGGGCAGAAAAACAAAGCAATCAGTTCTACAAAATGGGCTGCAAGATAGAACATTATGATAAAATCAGACAAACTTTGAGTGTTTCCCTTTTGGTCCTGTTAAAGGCTGGAGTATTGGACAACTCAGCTTAGATATATGCAGCTTTAGACACATGCCCTTTCTTTAATAGAAGTTCAGATTTAGAATACGTAAGCCAAATATTTAACATTTGGTATTAACCATGATCTAAATTAATATTTGACCCTAGAAAATTCTGCCTGTGCAAGGAGGCAGATTGAAACATGTTGGGCCTACTGTTTTTTTTTAATATGGAATATTCTACTTCCATTTCTCTCCAATGTCACAATTTCTAAGAATATAACTAAGTCATATGCCTGTAATTTCATGAACTTGTGAACAGATGAGCCTGTCTGAGTGGTTGAATGATATGATGAAATGAATCCATGAACAATCTTGCATATATGATTGTAAACTTTGTTGTTTACACAAATGCAAGTACTACAATATTACTTTATAAGTCAAATCCACATTTTTATATTGTTAGTTTTATATCTTGTTAGTTCCTATGTGTCTATAGTTAGTTTCACTGACAAGGCATGTCTCCACGACTGTGAACTTTAGTCATTCCCTACCTTAGCCTTTTTGTTTCTCCACTCCAGGAGTCAAAGCTCTCAGAATTAGCTTCCTCTTGTCCAGGACTAAGGAGAGTCAGTAATTGGGAAGAAAGACTGTGACTCAGCCTGTTAACCCTGAGTCATTTAAGGGGGTAAGGATGAAAAAGACAAACAAACAAACAAACAAACAAAACCCCAAAACATCTCAGTGATTCCCAATCAGAGCTGCATATAAGAATCTACTAGGGAGTTTTTATGAATTGTTAATGCTCATCTCTAGTGAATCTAAGTTCATGAGACAGGGATAGGGTTGTGGCTAAAGGCTAACAAGAGTTCTGTGCTCAGGTATGGCAGCTCCTGGATTCAGGATTTGGGGGCACTAGACCCTTCCATTCATAGGGAACACAAATTCTGGTGGAGAGTTCAGGAAATGGGATTCTCATATTAGCATCACCACTAACAGACCTTTGGTCCCAGGCATATCATTCCAACTCTTTGAATTTTAGTTTCCTCATATATAAAGTTGAAAAGTTTAACTATGGTTCATTTTAGTGCTAAGATTCTAGGATTTTAGCTTTTTGTTTAAAAAAGCTTTACGTATTTCTTGAGTATATGGTTTAAAAAAATCTTCAAATAACAGTATGTTTGAAAAGAGGTGTTTCCAGTGCTAAATTAATCTAGAAGGTTTAAAATAATTTAATTTTAATTTATAATCAATATTTAAATCAATCCTAACTTTAGTGAAGCTAGTTATCTAGCCTTAAAAATGAGATTCTAGATGTGGGAATTTGTGAATTTTATTTCTTCCAAGAATAGTGCCAGTTAAAATAAATGATCACATAATCCGACTGACTGCACTATGAGGTATATGTTTCTCAGTGACAGTTTTTTGCAATTACAGATATTCATCTATAGATGATTTTTAGAGCTGGTTTCTTCTTTTGAATCTGGATATACTTTAAGAAGTTTTGGATCTTATGGTTTTCATTGTAGACAAGGAGGAGAGGAAGATGTTATTTAGGGTACTATATTTATACTTATTAAACTTTTGAACCAGATTTGTTTTTTTTAAGCAGTAACTTTAAAAACAGAGAAGAAGCAATTTGACCTTTATTTTTTCAGAAGGACGGGGTGGGGGTGATAAGTATAGTTCTGCCTTTCCTTGTCAAACAGAAGAAAAAAAAACTTTAAAAATAACCCACCAATTTTCAACCATTATATTTTAAGCCACAGGAGCTTGTGAGTTATCTTTCATCTTGGTTCTATCACATAACCAGAGAAATTACACAGCGTCTCCCAAAGGAGAGGTCTAGCTGGGAAGCAATTCAAGCAAAAATATATTATAGAAATGTGATTGTTCAGTGTGTCATTATAACAGTTATTCATCTTTGCCCCTTCATCTACAGTTTTCTCCCTCTTCTCCTCATTTCATCTTTGATATGTCTATGTTTTTCCATAGATGTATGTGGCAGAAAGAGTGGTCACTGGACAATGACACCTGGGGAAGAATGTTCAAGGAACCTATTAGACTTGAACATTCTGTAGTATTATCTGCAATATCTCTGCACTTAGAATGTCACTAAGTTTGATTATCCCTGTCCCCCAATCTTTTGATTTGCTTGAGAGCAAAGAAATATAACCGTGCTCAGGACTGAAAAAAACTTTAATACTAATAGTAACAATAATATAATAACAATTCACTTTTTAGGGCTGGGGTTGTGGCTTAGTAGTGGAATACTTGCCTATCACCTAGCATGCACTGGGTTCGATTCTCAGCATTGCATATAAACAAATAAATAAAATAAAGGTCCATCAACAACTAAAAAAAAAATAAAAAATTTACTTTCTAGAAGGTAAGCAGTGTTCATTAGGTTAAGTATCACCACAGAACAAATTTAATTCTCAGATCACTTGTAGGGTCATATTTCCTATTTAAAAAAAAAGCATCCATTTGACACATTAAATGATAACAATACAGAATACTTAAAATCTGCATTGTGTTGAGACATTAGGAAATATGTTACTTAACTGCATCAAAAATGACTATTAATATGAATTGTTTCTCCAGGTCCCCGCTTGGGTGCAAAATAATGTGTGCTGGGCTCAGCTGTATGGTTCTGCTGACCTCCTTAGCTTTATTCTTGTGGCTAATGTTCTATTGCTCTAATGGAACTGGATAGTGTAAGATGGTCTTAAAGACAGGTGTGACAGTTGATACTGGCTTTGTTTGTCTAGGGGTCTAAATGGCATGACTCATCCCTATTCCACACAGTCTCTTCTACTCTAATGATTGTAGTAGCTCCCACTTGGCAATCTCAGGACAGCATTCTAAAAGGTCAAGAAAATAAGCTGAAAAATTTCTTGAGTCCTATAATTTGGATTTCCTACACGTTGGCCTTGCCCAGATTCAATGGTGGGAAAATAAACTCCCATTTCCCAAGATCATTGTTCTTGATTCTTGACTTAAATCTCTGAAATCCTTCTTTTTCTACAAGAAATGGCCTTTGTTTGTAGCTAACCTTTTTCTCAGCCTAATTCTCACTAGTAGGAAGCTGAAGGCCCCAAATTCTCTTTTTATTTTGAGTTACTCAGCTTCTTTGAGTACATTCCAAGAGTGCTTTTGCCAGTAAAGCTGTCTCAAAAAGTTTGTGAATTTCCCATGAATGTTTCCAGGGTTTACTATGTGCCCACAAAGGCATATCCAGAATTCTTTTTGAGACAAATCTTTCTGTATTTGTTTGTCAACAAGTTAAGTGACAAAGTCCTTAGAAGTTCTTTATCTATCAAAGAGATTCTATTATACACCACTTTATATATTTCCAAGGTCACAATAAAGGGTTATATGCCTGCACCTTTGATTTGATATTGGAGGTAATTTCTGTATTATGTGATCTTTTGCCAGTTGCAGAGACCAGGAATCATAAACAGGTTATTTTTTAACTTAGCAATTTCCTGTAAATTTTGTATGTAAAAAAGTTTCTTCTTTCATCATTATGTTTTCAATTTTCTTATTGCTTTGTTGTATGCAGTTAGAAACATCCAATGTTTTGTCTTACTTTGGACATACTGACTAGATCTCCTTAGCCAGGGCAAGAAGTTAATTTGGCACATTTTAACCTTCAAGTTAACATGTATTTTTACCATCTAATAGTATGATGCAATGCTACCATTCAGTAGTATTTTCTCTGTGTTACACTAACAGTTACATTATTCATTTTCTGGACTTGGTTTACCTCTGGTCCCCAAACCAATGCTAAATGTTCTACGTTTTGTTGCAGCACCCTACTTCCAATGCGAATTGATTCAGTTGTCTACTTCAGCATAACAAACCACTCTCAAAATAGTACATCACCCAACAACCATGATGTGTACCTTATAATGTGGATAATCAGTTTGGGCTGGATATAACATAATGGCGCTTCTTGTCTCATTGGCATCACTCATGGCTTCCCTTAAATGCTTGTAGCATGAATGGGATTGTATGGTCTGAGATGGCTTCAGTCACCAACTGGAGGTTGACCAGCTGTTGGCGGGTTGGTTTGGGGGCTTTAGGCAGGATAGCTAGGTCACGTGGTTTTTCTGGACTCTGGTATTCTTCCCATAGAAATAGGTGTAACAATCTAAGAGGAGAAGAGTAGTCACCAAAGGGTTTCTTGAGGCCTACACTTGAAAGTCACAAACTGTCACTTCCACTCCATTCTATTAATCTAAGCAAGTGAGAAAGACAGCTCAGAATTAAAGTGTGGGGGAATATTTTCTACCTCTTGATTGGATAAGTTACAAAGGCACATTGCAAAGAGATGGTGTCCGTACAGGCATAGGAGGAATTTTTTTGTGGCTTTCATTGCAAACAATCTACCATAAATATTTAAAGGAATATTTTGACTCTTTAAATGAATATTCTACAGGATGTTCCACTTTTTTCACAGTTTAAAAAGATTACTTAACAGTGCACACATAAAAAAGAGAAAATTTTATTTCTTTGAAAGATGAAATATGCAAATAAATGACTCAAGCCAGTAGAAAGGCAATATGTCAATCAATGGAAGGGTAACTGATGTGATACAGCAATCTGTATACGGGATAAAATTGGGAGTTCATAACTCATTTGAATCAAACTGTGAAATATGATGTATGAGGAACTATGTAATGTTTTGAACGACCAACAATAAAAAAAAAAAATTAAAAAAAAAAAAGCCAGTATAAAACCTGGATTAGAAATAAACAAGCATGTATTTTACAGTCCATCTTTAGACATGGAAAAGTTATGAAAAAGTATCTCTCTTTTCCCCTAAAGCTAAGATTTTTCACCTGTTCTCTAAGTACATAGATTTAAATAGCAGTTTCTGATTTTCCCAATGACTGTCTTTCTTCCCACTAGCATAACATAATAGACTTACTCATTTTCTCTTCATTTCTTGGTCTAGGATTGCATGAAGCCAAACCACCTTCTTCTAGTGTTTCAGGACAAGTATACCATTTGCTTTGGAATAATTTAGAATTAAAAACAACTCCATGAGACTTCAAAATAATGATATGGATATTTGCAACTTATTATATGATTTAGTTTTTTTCATCACTCTTGAGAAACACCAATAGAAATTTGCTTGTTGAGGTTTTTAAGGTAATGAATTCACTGGTTTAGTGATAACATTGTATTTTCATAGCTAAAGAGAGGGGGAAAACACACTGTTGAGAAATATTTTTGTTTTGGAGGAGGCACATCTGCATGGCCCATTCAGCAAGGAAATTCTAAATACTTACTGCTTTTTTTTAGGAGACTGAATTGGAAATGAAGAAAGCCTGCAATCAAAGGAAGTTTTATAGAAGGCTGAAATAAGAAGGGAAAAAAATGTGTCAGGTAATGCTAAAAACTGGTGATAGAAAGTGGTAAAAATTCTGAATATGGTGTTGTGATTATTTCATGGAAGTGCTAGAGGTAGGGTGGGGGGATAAGTAATTTTAATTCATGCTGCTTTGATGATATACATGGTTTTAAAATGCTCTTGGTTTTGAAGATGATTAAAGCAATTGCTATTAAATTAAATACCTGATGTTACCTTACACATCTTGGCCTTATCTGGGTTAGTCTTTGTACTAAAAGTCTTCAACTTGGCATCAGAGAGCTGGCAAATTATGTTGAGATGAGAAACTCTGAAAAGTCAGCTGCTATTTTTACTTGGAATACAGGACACTTAATCCTTCATTTTATAACCTTGAATTTTAAGAAAAGTGTTTAAGAAAGGTGAGAGAGTAGAAAACTATAAATTCTAATATTCTAGCACAAGTAGCATAAAGTCATTGTTACAGTTCTAGAAATGGTTTATTTGGATCATTTGTTATGTCTGGTGAACTCGATGGAAATCATGAGAGGTGTACACTTTTTATTTCCTCACCTTCCATAATGATATTTACTGTTTGCACAACCATCATTCAATTTTCTGAGATGCTTACCACCTTCTCTTGCTGATTAAATTCCTGTTTGGTCTCACTGCCAAGTCTGTTGGATTAAATTAACAAATTCTGTTTGCTTTAGTGGGAATGACCTGCATCAACCTTCAACTTGTACAAAATAATAATCTCTTCAGTGATATATTGATTCGGTGTTCTTTATCTTCTTTTAAAGAAATGTGAAGTGAAAATGTTATCTTCCGCTTGCTAGAATTTGCAGGACTGCATTGCTTATTTTAATATGTTGGAGACCTTGATCTTCCACATCTAATAAATCCTTTCTCTTTGCAGTTTTTAATGATTCTGGTTCTTCTAAAGGATCACCAAATCTTGATTACTCTAAGGAAAGACTTTAACATGATCTTTTAGTCTATAAAATGTCCCACTTTTGAAAATTATCTACATCAAAGGGCCCATTTAGGAAGATTAAACCTTTCTTTTAAAAAAGTAAATCCAATTTTTATTGAATCACTTTCTTCTATTCCTCTTTTATTTGCCTTATAACTAACAGCTAAAAGGCACTGAGAAGTATTTGAAGAAAATGAATTAAAATTTTTGATATAAGATGATTTGAATGTATAACAAGATTTTACAAATTTTACACGAGGCCTAAGCCACTGCAAGCATAACAAAATTAAAGTGATATTTTCCGAATTTCAATAAAAACTGAATGGCAATAGTAGACCAAGGAATAGAGAGTATTCTTGAGGGGAGAGCAGTATGGAGAAAGAAATTAATAGTTGCTGTGATTGGGGGATTGGTGATTATGAACTATATATAGTTCATATTTTGTTTATTATTTCAAATATGTTACTTATTTTATCCATTCCGGATGTTATAACTTTTCCAAAGATGAGATAAATAAGAAATAAAGAGATTCAGTCCCTTGTTGAAGATCGTGCATATATTACACAGGCAAACTGAGGTCTCCTACTTGACATCATATCAATTTAGCACTAAAGCCATTCTCCTTTAACAAAACACTCCATCTTTGAGAAGTAAGCTCTCCAAATTCTCAACCCTGAGTTCTACCTTCAGCACAGAAACATGGCCAATGATTCTGTACACCACATGATAACCACATAATAACATAGGTTATTGGGGAAACTTTCAAGAAACCCACAGAAGTTCTTATTTATTTATATTTTCATGTAGTTGCAATATTTCCTGTATTTCAGTGGATTCAACTCTTTGTTGTCAGAGCAAAAGTAAGAAAAAACAATGAAGGAATTCCACTCACTTGTATGAAATTTGACAAGGTCCACGAAGAAACAGCCTGAAATGGAAGCTGTGTATCTGCTGCTCCAATATTTACTTTCTCTTCTCAGTGTGAGCAAGTGTGAGCAGCTAGCTAACCAGAGTGTGCTTTTTATGGGTGTTTCTTGCACAACCTCACCCTCTCAGCTACTTAATCTTGGCCCAATGGAAGAAATAACGTTTACAATGTTGAAGGAAAGCCAGATGACTTGGATTTACTGAGTTCATACATTTGTAGACTTTACCTAATGGGTAATTAAAGGTGTGATGAGAATATTTTTTTTTACCTTGGTGCTGATGGAAGACCTATTGTCCCCTTCTGTCTAGTCCTTCCTGCCTCTCCACTCATTTCTCTACTGCCTCAGTGACACCCAATTATGATGTTCTTGGGTGAGGCACCTTACCCCACAAACTTTTAGCTTTTCCTTCTGAGGTTCTGTCACAATTTTAGTGAGTTGGAACTAGGTCTCTGTCTCTGAAAATATCCATATACTTCTTGTTTTTTTTTTTTTTCCAGCTTGGAGAACCTTCTTTGTTAGTTCAGAGAAAGCAGAGAAAGTTCTACCTCTTCCTTTGATTTTTTTTTGTCTCCACTGGATCCTACTTTTTTCAAGGAATCAATGCCACACACATTTTGGAGAAACAAAGAAGCACCAGGTCTGCTTTATCTTTGGGGATGGGAAAGGTAGAAAGACAGGGAAGGACAGAAATTCAGATGTCAAAAATTTGCCTGCCAAGATATAATGGTCAATTGCAATGTCTTTCCATTCAAGTTATGGGGTGTCTAAGACCAATATTGTTTTGCTTCTTTTTTAAAATTTATATATGACAGCGAAATGCATTACAATTCTTATTACACATATAGAGCACGATTTTTTGTATCTCTGGTTGTATACATAGTATATTCACACCAATTCATGTCTTCATACCTGTACTTTGGATAATAATGATCATCACATTCCACCACCATTAATAACCCCATGCCCCCTCTCTTACCCTCCAACACCTCTGCCCTATATTGAGTTCATCTATTCCTCCCATGTTGCCACTCCCTATCCCACTATGAATCAGGCTCCTTATATCAAAGAAAACATTTGGCATTTGGTTTTTGGGAACAGATAACTTTACTTAGCATTATCTTCTCTAACTCCATCCATTTAATGTAGTTTTGCTTCTTGTTTGACATTATCCACGATGAATAAAAGCATCTTTTCTCTTTTAACCCAAGGAAGTGATGTCCTTCAGTGATATGAATCTGTGGGGGGATTCTGTATAAAATGGAGCTGATTCAAAATCAATCCTAGGAAGATAATGCTGATACCAACTAACAGGACCTTCAAGTTGTGGCATATGCTGCAGTAATAGTTAAGTATAGATTTAGAGATAGTGGTAGGCAAGGGGATAGCTCTTCTTTCATGTCCTTCTTGAGCTGGTCTAGAATTTCTGTGATATCTTCATAGCTATAGTTATTGACTGGGATGGATTTCAAGTTCTGGGTTTGTTTTTGGTTTGTTAAGTTTCTAATAATTATTTATTTCATGTTACTGGTATTAACAACCTCTCAGTACCTAAGAATAAAAGTTTGTATTCATACACTGGGAGAAAGCACTGAGGTTATTAGGCTAACACTTTTCTAAGGCCCCATTTATTAGTATTCTTCCACTATCCCTCAGGTTATCTACAAAAGAATTTCAATCTTTCAACCTTTCTATTGTACTTGAACATAGCTCTTGAGCATATTTCCTTTTTTCCTCAAGTGAGTAGTATTTTTCACTGTCATTTTCATTGACACTACATCGATATCAGAGAAATGATTTCCAAGTGGTTGTGCATATTTTGAGGTTTCCAGTTGATCTTTGCAGTTCTCTTCCTGTAAACCGAGGTTGCAAACAAACAAATGAACAAACAGAATGGCTGTAATACATTGAGTGGAAAGCAAAAAGGGGGTTTATAACTGGTGCTGTATTCTAAGCAATTGTTCTGGGATGACACTGATGAAGGACAACATGCTGTAGTCAGGAGTGATGAGGTAACCAGCTATTACTCGGATAGCACTGTTTTTGTACTTTATCGCTGTCTGTGAGCAATGATAAGGATTGAGGCGGCCTTCCAAACTAGGCCACAGCATTTGTAGTGATTGCTAGGCCTTGAACAAGCCTTATTATGGGTTGGCTATTCATCTCTTCACAGAGCACTAAAATGTACTTGGACAGTGTCCTGTGATTAATTTTTGGTGAGAGATCTCCACATTAAAACAAAGCAAAAAAAAAAAAAAAAGAAAAAGAAAAATCACTCAATGTGTGGGAATATCTAAAGGAGCTGTGATGCATTTTTGTTCTCTTTCTTAAATGGAGAAACGCAGTGTCAGAATTCGGAGATGGTGTAATAGACTGTGATGGTTTTGATTTGTGTACACATTATTTTTTCATCTGTTTTGAGATAAGAGCTTTCTATTGGCAATTCAATAGAAGGTCAATGGTAAAATGCCAAAAAGCTATTACATCTCCTGCTCTGGCAAGGCTAGCTGGGATGGGCAGATGGATTCATTGACATTAGACCCTTTTCCTCATTATCTCTTGGTCTTTGCAGTCAGCGTTTTAGTTTCAGCTATTTCTCTCCTTTTCTTGTTGTAATAATTTTTTCCATTTTTGTTTTTTGACGTGCTCATTTCTCTTGGGAATGATGTTGCTCATTTCTCAAGAACAATGAATTTTACTATGTCTTCTAGTACTTTAATATTGAAAACAAGAAACCAGTGGCTAACTAATGTGTGTGCAGTATGTTCATAGTATTGCCTACATTTTATATATTTGTGATTTAATGAATGATAGGAGAAGCATTTTTTCCTGACTTACTTTTAAATATTTTATATATTCAAATTGTACAACACAGTATTTTGATATACATAATGAAATGATTATTACAAGTAAGCAAGTTAACACATACCTTACCTTGCATTGTTAACTCTTTTTCAAAATGTAAAATTATGGTTTTAAGTGATATGTTCTATATAAACTTCTTGTAGTGGTGACAAATAGAAGAAAACTGTTTTTTTTTCTTTCTTTTTTATTCTTGGTAGGGAAACTGGGAAAAAATATCATAAAAGTTTTCCATAATTATAATAAATTCATTGACAAAATATGAATTATAACCATCTCCTGATTCTTATGTCCATGATTTGAGCTCATGTAATTTATAGGAATCAGAGTGTGAAGTGTATAAGCAGCAATATCTCTAGTGATTTCCTATCTGGAAAGATGGTAAAAGTATCATAGGGGTACATGGAGGTACCATGGAACCACAGAGTAGAGTCTACTATTTTAAACAGATGGAATCTTCCTCACAAGAGCAAGTTCAAAAATCCCTATTCTGTTTTGGAAGTGTTAGAAAAAATGATAATTCTGCAGAGAGGATATCACTGCCTATAAAGAATACAATAGAAACCCTCTATCTACAAAGTCAGAGATCTTCAGCACCATGCAGGGTCAATAAACACAAAGGACGTAAATTATCTGGTGTAATGTCCTTAAATTTCTTCGCTCTACTCATTTAAAAAGCATTGTGGTCTGACTTGCTTAAAGCCTTCCCTTCCTAGGGTATCCAGGTTATTCCCTTCCCAGGTCCTCTGTCTTGGTCATGCCCTGGCCACTGCAGGTCCTTCTGAGAAAGGTGCAATGAAGCCATTTCCAGGAAAGCCAATGACTGCTGCTGAGGGGAAGAGCCAGTGCTAGGCAACAAGACAGACCAGGAGGGAAGGAGTAATTCCTTTCTGTTTTTCTGTTTCCCTCAGAGTCCCATCCTGGCTGTTCCTAACAGAGCCAACTGACAAGGGACAAGAGTAGTTTTCAGGGTCTCAGCTTCAGGATCAAGGAGCTGAGAAGTAATATCTTTATATCCAGCACAATATTTTGAGCACTTAAGAGTATTTCTAAGTTTAGAATCTTTGGCTTTAGATCATAGCTTAGAGCTAGAAAAAGCCTTTATAAGGGCCCAACGATTTGAGAGAAAGTAGATAGGAGGGTGAGGAAACCAATTTATTTGTGATATACCTTTTACTACTTGCACCGAAACTATGGCTTTTCCAAGAAACTCTGCATCTAATGCATTTCATGGACATATTTCATTAGCAGTGAAAGTGTGTCTCCGTCTTAGAGTTAACTTGCAATGACTTGAAAGACACTAATTCTTATTATAATGACTTGAGAGACACCAATTCTTATTATCAACTTTAATGCTAAGTTTCAGAACAATTTTAACACATTATATGCAGTAGATAATTAACACAGTGATATTTAGTAGGATTTCTGTTCTCATGGGAGAGAACAAGGACCCTAGACTCCCATTTCTATTATCACCATTCAGTGTCCTACCAACAAACATATATATGGTTCAGTGTTTCCCTAGATGGCTAAGTTACATTGTGATTGTCTTACCTCAACTTGTAATATTAAATCAGTATAGCATTAGTATTATATGTCAGGAATGGCCCTAATTGGGAGAAGCCTCAGAGGAACAGAGTATGTGTATGGCATTTTCCTATATGAGAATTGGAATACTTTTTTTTTGTTACCCTCTTTCTATATTGCTGCTTCCTATACCATCAGCTTTTTAGTATAGATACAATTGTGTGGGGGAAAGAGCAAGAGCAGGAGCAGGGGAAGGACCTATAGGATCTTGATTGCCTTCCTTGCTGATTGTATGAGTCATCATGGCCTGTCATATCAAATACCAAGGACTCGGTGGATTAAACAACAGAAATTAATTTTATCACATTTCTGGAGGCTGGAACTTCAAGACCAGGGTACTAGCATAGTTGGCATCTGTTGAGGACTTTCTGCCTGGCTTCTATATAAATATCTTCTCATCATGTCCCCACATGGCCTTTCCTTATTAGAGAGAGAGAGAGAGAGAGAGAGAGAGAGAGAGAATATACACACGTACATTCTAACTCTAGTGTGCAGCTCAGTGCTCTATCCTATGCCCCCATTTAATTTAATTACTTCCTTAGAGACCCCATCCCTAAGTAAGATCACACTGAAGGTCAAGGTTTCAACATAATTTGGGGACATGGGCATTCAGAAAATAACACTGGTGAGTTCTACTTCTTTGATATTCTCAGCACAAGTATTGGTAGCTCAGGTCCTTTATTTTAAAGGTTAAGAGAAACACTTTAAAGTATCTTGAGAGCTAATGATGAAAGTTATATCCCCTGGAGTTAATTTTTCTACTGATAACTGTGATATCTGCTCCTAATCTTTTTCTGGTATAGTTTAATTTTACTGGTAATTCTTATTACTGAATTTAAGTGACACTGAAAAGGTAAGCCCACTTTTAGCCATATAATATTTTCTTGGTGCATGGCATCATTTTACATAAAACATTTCCAGTTTAGCATTTTAAAAGGCATTGCTATTTTCATTAAATATTACCCTAAAATTTAATAAATTAGACATTAGTTAATGTTTCATAAGTTAAACATGAATATTTAAATAACAGTAATTTTATTTTTATTAAGTATCAAAAGTAAGTTTAACTATTTAATAAATATTCAATAATTAAATTAACAAATATTAGTTTCTTTCTGGGTGCTAGGAAACAACTGGACATTTACAAGGAGTCCAGGAGAATTCTATGTGTCTACAGCCATTTTTAAAAAAATCTAACTTGGTTTGTAATCACAGGACTGTGCCCAGGGTGCTTTGCGAAAGTACATCAGCTCCACTCCAGAGTTGTGGGAAGCTACATATCGACATTTTTATCTACCTACCACACTGTAGTGAAGACATTATTGTGAGTGGAACATAAAAATGTATTCTAAACCTTATTTGAACATTCTTTTGATACTTGGTATGTTTTTTGGGGGCATAAATTCAAATTGCTTGCTGTGATTTTACTTGTGAGGCTTATAAGCATGCCTGGAGGTTATTGAACACACTACTTAAATGAACTATACTGTAAATAAGTGTAGTAAAATACCTGATTTTCTATTCCCAGTTGGGAAAATCAAATTGATTTCTGGAGAGTATAAGTAAGAACCAGAGAATTTCAAATTCATATTTTAATTGAATATCATCCTATTATTTTTTCTAAGAAAAAGAGAAGTTTCTAAAACAGAGTTTTAATATAAGTTTTAATAAGTTTCTCCACATAGTTGAATATCATCACTTTCAAAAACCATGTTTCTCAAATGTAGTAAAAGAGGAGATTGAAACTGAGAGTTTCACTTTCAAAGTTAGTAAAAGTTAGAAAAGTAAAGTGCTCTTTAATAAATTTGGTAAAATAAAATATGTGAGGCATGTTATATGGCAGAAACTATGCTGGTCAATAGGGATTTATAAAAAGAATGAATAAAATAATAGCCAGGTATTTATAACATGGGAAGTATGGTTGTGTCCTTAAATAGTCAAACCTGGAGAACTGTTAGAAGTATATGTGTGATGAAGCATAAGGTGATACAGTGGAAAGAATGATTAACCAAGATTCTCGGGGAGTGGAAAGACCTGAAAAGGACTTAAGAGAAGACATAAAGCCTGGGCAAGGGAGTACTAGATATTGTCTATCTATACTTGGCACCTATTTCCTCTTATTGAATGTTCCCACATCTTTACATAAGTTGGAAGGCTGAAAACTATGAGATGCTCTAGCACAAATTTTGCAAGGCAGGAGGGCGGTGGAGTTTATTTTTTCTTTAGTGGTGATGCATCTAATGTATAAACACACCAAACAGAGTGTTTTGCAGCCATCGGACTCCTCAATTCACCATCCTTGACTGCAGTGGCAGGTGTGATAGGCAGTGTTTCCTTTAGCATAATGACTTCTGGCTGTCAGCAGCCGTTCCCAATTTCTGGATCACAGTTTCTGGATCATGTTATGACCTAAAAACTTATTGGTGTTCCCAACTTGTGTTCCTCTGGTCCTTTCAACAGTTCTGTTGGCACTTCATGCCCTACATTAAATGCCTTTCTGTCTGACATACCCAGAGTGGCTTCTGTTTCCTACATTAATCCTGACTGGTACAAAGGGTTGGGAAGATGAATAGGAGTTCACCAAAAGGACAAAGGAAGAAAGGCACATGTTCTTCAAAGCAAATAGAATGAGCAAATTAATAGGGGGTATAAAACTCTAGGATGTGCTAAAATAAATCAAAGTAGGTCATTATTGCTGGAATGTAAGGATGTGGGAAGACAGGAAATGAGGTTGGCATGTAAGAAATAAAGGAAATTATGAACTGAGTTGTATGCTTTTGCAAAGGAGGCATTAGGTGGTTGTTGATATAATTTCAACCAAGGAATGGTGCTAATAAGACTGTATTTTTTGTAGTTTATTCTCTTGACTCCATGAAGGATGAACTAGGAGAAAGCATTCAAAAAGAGAAGGTTCAGGCAAACATGTGGCATAAGCCATCACCACAGAAAGAAAATTCCATTCAGAGTTAGGTCTTTGAATTAAATCATGGCTTTTTTTTTCCTACAGAAAATGTTCTTAAAACCACACATTGTGCTGTTTTGATTTTTAATAGTTTTCCATTTGTTTTAGTGAGCTTTTTTGCTGCTATGACTGAGAGACCTGATAAGGACAATTTTATAGCAGGAAAAGTTTATTTGGGGGATCATGGTTTCAGCGGTCTCAGTTCATAGACAGCTGACCTTATATTAGACCTTGATATAAGGCTGAACATCAGTTAATTCACTGATGGGTTAAGGCTTTCATAACCTAGTCATTTTACCTCTAAGCCTTCTTGCATTGTCTCACACTTGAGCTTTGTGGGGATACCTTACATCTAAACCATAAAAAAGAAGAGAAGAACTTTCTCTTTTATGCTGAGTATACATTTCCTTTTCCTTTTTTTTTTAAACTAACCTAAAGAATATCCAGTCTCAATATTTTAGATTTTCTTGGAAAATAAGAGGAAAAAAGGCTGGTGATATTTATAGAAAGGAAATATTTTGGTCTGTCCCTGACATCTGCATCAATTTAAAGTAAAATTTAATTTTAAAGCATAAATGAATTTATCCTAAACTTTTCTTTGTATCAATCACAATCACAATCACAATTCTTTTCCCTTTGTAGCACAGGGAAAAAGAAGCAAGATAATGACAAAGGAAGTGGAGATGCTGGGGAAGATTGCATTTGGCAAGAAGAACCAGGGTTGGTGTCATTGTTCCCAGGATTAGAAAACTGCTGCCAAGCTGTTGGAGAAATTGTGACAATGGCTTCCTTTGCTTACTCCATAATGTTTTCACATGGTACTCTTAGAAACCAGCCTCTGACTTCCTGTGTCTATCCTATGAGAATCCTAACAAACAACAAAGAACACTGGGGTGCCTAATGTTTGCAAAAAAAGTAGAAAAATTATGTATACCTCTCTAAAGGCAAATAAAAGCAAAAGAACTGTTTTCCTTTTTTAGATAGCCAAAAGGTAATGTGATTCTAACTTCTAAAGAGAAGTCAGTAGGAGATGGTTTATGTTTGGGTAAGTTTATTTCTGCCCCCTTGCCAAAGACCTTAGAGACTTCCTAAGATAATCATTCTTAAGAAAGTGTATTAACCACTATGGAAAATAATACAAAATGTTTTAAATGACTAACTCAACCATAAATAGGTTCAAAAACAGTTATTGTATAGTGGGGCTCTGCTTTTAATTTTCAATCCTTTCTAAGGAAGGCTGAGAACCCATGAAGCTACATTATCCCCTCTCTCATCATTCTAGGTTTCTCAATACCGGTTCTCTGTGGATTGTGTCAATTTCTGGTAGAATGCTTATGTATCAGAACTTTGAATATTAAGGGCAAAGTTTTTAATTTGCTTCATAAAGTTGAGGAAGTCTCTGCACATTAACCAATGTAACATTTTTTGCTCTGTCTTAGTTAACTGCACTAATCCAGGCATTTTGGGACTGCAGGATGTTAGTCTCTTTCATGATGCTTCTTGAGAAATGTCAACTTCTAGGGGAATGATTTCCTTTTATATTGGAGCTCACTGGATATGTGCTTTGCTCCTCTCTGTTCTGTGACCTCAGATCTTTGAAACCCCTGAATCACTCCCTCATTATCTACAGTAGTACGAGCAATGTTGTAGCTCCTGGATATTTAGAAGAGAAAAACTTCAAAGCTGAGATGACCCTCTTCCAATACGACTTCTCTCTTCACAATGGCAAAGCTATGGGCTTTATAATTCATATGTCAGGTTATCAATAAGTTCCAAGCTAGCAACTTGGAGGGCTGCTGTTTAAACATTTCAAGGGTACTTCTGAGTAGGCTATAACCCTTCATGCCAACAATTCGCTGTTATCAAATCATTGCACTTTATTTCCTTCCTGCCTGAGCACACAGTTCCCTGTGCCTGGAGTGCCTCCTTTCAACCTCATTTCTTACTCTTCATACTGTTGCCATACTTTGAAATCAAGCTAAAATGTCTCTACCTTGGTGAAGCCTCTTCCAGTACCTCTGGACTCAAATGAACCTGTTCTCTTTTTGTAATCCATACCCCTTAATTTTACTATATGGGTAATAGCCTAATTTTGTTTACTTGTCTTATCACCTTTATTATTTCATATAAATACATCTAATTTTAGCTCCAAAAAGATTTGAAGGAGATTTCATTCTTATTGGAGATGGGCTCCAATAATTACTCTTATTGGAGATACTTTACATGATTGTATTAATTTCATAACATAAATCCCCAAAGTGAAATAGTTCAAAACAACCAATTTGATTCCTCCTCTCATAACACTTCACTGAAGTTTCCAGAAGGTGACCTTCCATGTGGTGATACAGGGACACAGGCTCTTTCCTTCTTGGTGCACTGCCATCTTCAACATGTGGCTTCCAAGAGAGAGTGGAGAGAACACAATTGCTTCTTATCCATGTGGTCCCAGAAGGGATCACATCTCTTCTGCTTACATTTGATAGCCACCTGGCCACATCTACATGTAAAGAAAGATCAGGAAATTTGGCATCTGGAGGAAGGCCCTTGGCACTGTGGATAGGAACATAGATCTTTGTTGAACAGGTAGCTGTTGCAACAAAGCAGTCTGTCATTGGTCTCTAGCTACCTTGTCTCACAGAGGTGAAACATGTTTATAATGCATGAATGAATGAATGAGCATTGGGTGCCAGGTCAAATGTAAAGGCAATTAGAAGGGAAGGGACACAAGTTAGCATATTTTGTGGCTACTGAATATAATTATTCACAAGCTTAATGTGGGTGGGAGAGCAGCTATTTGTTCTAAGGGAGAAATCATAAGTTGGGGTCTTTTTTAAATGCTCATTTTCTGAACCAAAGATCAAAGTATATCCTATAGAAATAAAAAAAAAATAGTGACTATTCTTATGAAAAAAAAATCTTTTAAAAATAAATTTTATCTTCTAGTCTCCTTAACGTAATTTATTTGTACTAAGAACATTCTAAAAGGAATGTTTCTATTTTGAAAAATAATCGTTCTCCTTGTTGGACAAACATCCATTTGTTCTAATGATTAAAGAGTTATTCTATCACCTTGGGTAAGACTCAGATATTTAGTAGGCAGGGACAGAGTCACATAGTTTCTAAGGGATGAATTTTTCCATGGGAAAAGATTCATTGGCACACTGCTTTTGCTTTTTTTCCCCTCCTTATCAAGAGGCAATAGATAAGGTATCTATTCAAAAGTGTATAATGTTACAAAGTGACAAGATGTCAAATGCATAGACTAGGAAAGAACATCTCTCAACGCAACATATTTTTCAGAAGCCTCTAGTATCTTTTAAAGTGTACTACTGAACAAAATTGATAGCTGTTAAAAGAAAATCAAGGCTTCAGTCTTGGTATGTTTAGAATCTGCAAGTAAAACAAAAATACTTTAAATCTGAACTTCCACTTTATTTTATATGTGTGTTTACTCAGGAATTGTTATGCCTTATCACTTTTATTGTTCTTTTATCACAGCTGTGTGAAAAATTACAGTTGGTGCACTGTTCATGTTTTTACTAAAATACATTTTATTTCATGCTATGAAGCAGATTGCTAACGTTTGCTACTTTTATTATTACTGCTGCATGGCTCCCTCCACTCCAGTTAAGGTTGTGTCAGTATTTCTATGAAAAAATAATCCTTTTTATTTATGTATTTGTTTTTATTCTGCGATTGCTTTAGCTAAGCAGAGGTGAATCTCAGAAGAACTCATGCTAAGTTAAAAAATGGACAAATAAAACCTAAGCACCAAACACTGCCTATAAATTCCACGAGACAAATATGCATCGAAAATCGAGATAAAGTTCAAAGAGGATGATTTTCATAGGATTTGATCAGAAGGGAACCTTTAAATTTTGACTCAATCTTTCAGGTTCTTGAAATCCAGACTGACACTCCTGTACTCTAGATTTTAAGAAGTCAAATGAACTACTAGGAAGTGTATGTGGAAGCTAGAGAGGAAAAGGGAAAAGAAAGATAGGAGAGTTCTCATGAAAATTAAAGGGGATCACGAGAATGGGGGAAAAGGACCAGAGGGAGGAGTGGAGGGAAGCATGAGGGGCTGGGGAGTGATACTCGTGAAACTGTATTGTTATATTGTGTGCATGTACAAATACGCACCAACAGATCCTACCACCATGTGAAACTATAAGGCACCAACACAATAATGTGGAAAAAAGATAAAGAAAATATGCTCTGGGTTGAAACTCGGGATACAGATCTTTACCCGGAAGCATATATAAAACTTGAAGTGCGGGGGGGTTTCCAGTTATGTGATACACTTTGGATCGGGAATCGAGTCTTCTCACCTGTGTAGTTTAGGAAATATGCTGCTCAGTTAGTCGCACCAGGATAAAGGGTACCATCAGCGCTTGGATCATCATTTCAATTTCTACATTTGACATAGAAAGGGTAATTGCAGTTTTTCTTTTGCAAGTCACCCCACTGGTAAAAAACCAAAAAACAAAAAAACAAAACAAAACAAAAAACACCTGGGTAATATAATCTGACAAACATAAGCATTTTAGAGTTTCAGATTTGAAAATAATTTGTCTTTGGTAATAACCCACTCATCTATAACATGGCTAGGCACATAGTAGTGAAAGTGAAAAAAAACATGTCCCTGACTCAATGGGCTAAGGCATGAGAAAATCACCAGGGAAAATGTC